>NC_090929.1:1720132186-1720435217 GCF_040938575.1 Ambystoma mexicanum | reverse complement strand
GCTCAATGGGAACGGGGAAGGTGCAAATAACGGTACTACAATTTGCGGTACTGTTATTTGCTCCCTGGACCCTTTGCGGCTCCCGCTAAGGCCGCCTGGTAAAACCAGGTGGCCTTAGCGGGACCCGCAAAGGGACCTCGTAGTAGGGCGCAAAGGGATTACCGGCACCAATGTCCTTAACGGTGCCCGGTATCCCTTTGCACCCTTCTCGGAATGAGGCCCTATGTGTCCTGGGCAGGAATAACTTGAAATGCCTTCACTAGTGTGCAACTGGATACCTTGGGCCACATTACGCGGTAGGTGGTAAGGGATTACCGGCACCGGTAAGGGCACCGGTGCCAGTAATCCCCTACCACCCTATTCCGAGGTCCCTTAGCAGGTCCCTTCCTTAACATCTGGTCTGACCAGGTGTTAAGGACGGGACCCGTTAAGGGACTTCACAGCTAATAACGGTATCACAAATTGCGGTACCGTTATTATCTCCATCCCCATTCCCATTGAGCCCTATGGGGGCTCGAATGGGAATGGGGAATGGTTCCCAGAATAGGGACTTACCGGGTCCTCCATGGTTGGAATGACCCGGTAAGTCCCTATTTCGGGAACCCGGACCCAGAATGCGGTAAGGGGGTAGCCATGCTGCTAATAGCACCATGGCTACCTCCTACTGCGTAATGAGGCCCCTTCAGTCCTATCCCACCACTGTACACCAATTTGTTAAGCAGATTTCTGAACTCTGACCTAGTGGGCAGAGGTTCAGAAGGCCAGCCTAGTTTCTTGGAACAGGGGAACCTCTGGACAAGCCAGACCAATCAAGGTAGCTATGGCAGGCGGTAAAGACTGAGGGCCTCATTCCGACTTGGGCGGTAAGGGATAACGGTCACCGGTAAGGAGACCAGTGCCGTTAAACACTTACCGCCCAATTCCGAGGTCTTTTAGCTGGACTCGCAAAGGACGTGTGGTCTGACCACAGGTTCTTTATGGGACCCGTTAAGGGACCTTGGAGCTAATAACGGGCCCGCAAATTGCGGGCCAGTTATTAGCGCCTTCCCATTGAGCCCTATGGGGGCTCAAATGGGAATGGGGAGTGGCATTTGGAATAGGGACTTACCGGGTCCGCCTAAGTTGGAATGTCCCGGAAAGTCCCCATTCCATCAGACCGGATCCGGACCCGGGTTTGGAGGCAGCCATGGCGCTAATAGCTAATAGCGCCATGGCTGCCTCCAAACTCGGAATGAGGCCCTAAGTCTCAGGATGGGTGAGGGTGACTGAAAGACCTCAATGAGCACACAGAGCAAGGACACTTACAAATTACTCCCAGACAGGTGTATATATCAAAAATATAAACACATTTATTACAAGGCCTTTGTAACTCAACACACAGTAAACTAATCACAGCAATCCTACTAAACCAACACAACACAACCAATACACGATATTTACAAGACCATTGGGGTCTAAAGTGTTAAAGGCACGAAATACATTCACAACCTAGAGGGGAAGGAAAATAGGCAGTGCAGATAGTCTTCAGTCCCCTTCAACATCAAACACGCACCTAACTAAGAGGCAGTTCAAACCCTAAGAAGAGAGAAGCCTTATGGTCAATAGTACATGTAGTGCAGGCGCATGCGGTTGTTCCAATGGGCAAAACAGGGTCTCTTCAGGAGTCTCTAGCAGTTCAGGAAGGTGGGTGAGGAGATGAAGAATATATTCTCACTATTCGAGGAGGGCCTCCACTTGAAGGCAGAGGTGATTCCAAGGTTCGGGAATAGTTCGCTAGTTCGCACTAGCAGTGGAAAGGAGAGGGACCCCCAAGGGTCACTCGTGCGTAGTAATGGATGGAGGCGCTAGGGGCCACCGGTAAAGTTTAGGGTTACTCACCGGCCCCAGGCACACTCCGGACCAAACTTCGCCAGTCAAGTCCACTTCGGTTACAGGTTCTACTGCTGCAATATGACGGCTTGCGGCTTTCAGTTCCGGAGATACAGTGAGGATTCCCAAACGGGACAGTGACGATTTCTCCGCTCCTCTTGGATAGATCAGGCCAGTTTCACTGCACCAGGCTTCAGGGGCAAGAGGGTCACAAATGCAGTGCACCTGCAGGGATCGTTGCCACAGCTGGGCAACACGGTAACCGCATTTACTCCGGTCCTGACGCACTCGTCTCACTTCAGACCTGTGAATGCCAAGTGTTAAGAATTCGGCACGAGGGTGCCGAGGACACCGAGCTAGCAGTATACCAAGTTTTGAGGACCTCCTTGAAACAACGGCAGAGACAGAGGTCAGGTCATGCGTAAGCTGGTCAGCCCACTGGTTGGCCCAGTGACACTTCCTAGAAAGCTTACTTGCAGGTTTGGCGAAGGTGCCGTGAATGGTTGGTCCCAGTATTCCAATGGGTCGAAGCGTCTTGGCAGTCCTTCTAGGAGAACCAGAGGCAGAGGGGTCACCAGCGGTACCTCTTATGTACCTCCAGTGCCCTTGCAGGTGATCCTGGGCTGGAGGAGTGCCATTCTTGCCGGGGGAAGCCGGGCCCTCTTAGAAACCTCCAGTTCCCTAGCAGGTGATCCTGGGCTGGAGGAGTTCTGTTCTTGCCGGGAGAAGCCAAGCCCTCTTGAAGGGGCCCCTGAGGGACCCTCAGATGTGGAAACAAGGCACAATCACCACACACAAACTGATACGCCAGACACAAGGTTGTATTCCCAAAATCTAGGGTTTATTGCAAAAACAAATAGTCCCAGTTGGCCAAATAGTCCGACGCCCCGCGATGTGTGTCTATCAGACCTCGGGGGACGCAAGAGAGCGAAAAACGTACATCAGTTACATATATACAAAATGAGCATCTTACAATCAGTAATGACACATTCGATGCTGCCCCTAATTCATTCCCTTTGAATTGGAGGCGATGATTGACCATGGTGACGAATATGACACCTTAGACCACCATATTTAGTAACAGTTTGCAATCTCGAATTTACAGACACCATTCTTTATTTGATCTGTTTTCATGGGCAAGCTGCACGTAGGAGACTGGCACATACCACGCCTCACTATCTCTAAATTTCGATTCTCACTCTAGAAGTCAGCCCGCTCTCCGGGGCCTCACTGGGCTCAGAAAGGGGGCCGTAAAGAAGAACATAATTCAAACCCTTTCATATCAGTTTCGTACATTGCTATTCTTTTAAGGAGACTCGCTGGCATCCGTGTACTGATTAAAATGCCTTGCTCCTTGCCTTCAAGGATATGTGCGGGAGGGAACCGGGCATTTCTGTCTGGCTTTCCAGTGTAATGTTTCAACATGTCTTTAGTAACCTTGGACCATTGAAGCAGAATAATATCTACAGCAAAGCAGTTTTACATGAGGCAAAGTGGCAACGTTAGAGAGAACAGAGAGAGAAAACAAAATGGCGATTCTGGTCATCTTAAAATGGCTTCACTCTAGTTGAACTAGTAACTATGTAATGACTAATGAGCATATATTCTTAACACTTTAAATGAGGCGGTTGGTCTTCGGCCAACCAATTATCCTGCATTGCCTTCCGTTCGAGGGGTGTCTAATTTTTCTAGACTGACAAACCCTTCTCTTGGCCGTATTCCAAACGCCTCATCTGTACATTGCATCCTCCTCCTGTTTAGATCAGACTCGGAATCTGATTCGAACTCTGACTCATATACACTCGCTGTCTCCTCCTTATTATTATCAATATCGATCGCCATGAATTTTTTGATCGTTTTGGATTCATTACTATTGTGAGTGTCTGGTCTAGTAATGTTTTTTTTGCTTTACCATTTGTACACATTCCTCACTAATTTCAGTGCATACTATGGGGAGACAATGTATGCAACAACGTGTCACGAATATTCCTAGAATTGCTACTAAGATTGCAAATAGCTTCCATCTCCAGGACCAAAACACTTCCCAGAACCAGGAGCTTATGTTCAATTCCCAGCCTCCTTGAGAGGGGTGAAGATCAGAGCTTAATACATGCAATTTTCTTATTGCTTTGTAAATCGTGGGGGAGGAGTCGTTTACAAATACGCAACACGCTGATCCCACGATTTTGCAAACATCGCCGCGATCAACTAAGATTATATCAAGGGCCATTCTATTTTGTAGTGACATTAATCTAATTCCTTTTTCCTCAAGAGTCATGTTATATAATATGTCGGTTGTTCCATTTATTGTTTCTTCTAATATTCTGGACAGTCATCTTATATTATAAGAGTTTATTGCTTGGCCCCAAAATGGTATAAATTATTTTGCTATGTCCCCTACAGTCTTCAATATTCCGGCGAGGTCGTGACCTGGTCAATTTAGCTATATCTGCTGTGTTTGAAAGAAACACCCCAGGGAACAGAAAGCCTAAATAACACGTGCCTCCCCAGTTCCTAGGTAACCAAGGATATGCTTTTTCTCCACATATGAAGTACACAGGATCCCCCACATATATTGGCTCCACTTCTTTATCAAGGAATGCTATGTTTTTGCATCTAGTGAATGTCCCTACCTGAAAAGAGCCCTTTTCCTGTAAACAAAAAGGGACAGAACGTGGATTATAATTTACTGTATAGGAAGGGGGCTTCGCATCCTTGTTTCCATCTGGGTTCATATGAAACGTGATCACAGATGATTTATAAGGCACAGACAATCTATCCTGTGGCCGCAGCGGTCTCCTCCTTCATGGAGGCTGTACCCGCGGTGGCGTCTTTCCCCACGCCGGCCCGCGGTCCGGATAGGCTCCGTGGGCGCCGCCATCTTGCGAGGATCTGCGCATGCGCGGATCGTCAGTATCCGACTTCCCGCGCATGCGCAGTGTCGGAACATGCGTTCCAAGCCTCGCTTTGATGCCGGGCTTTAAATGAGCACCGCATACACAGGGACAACACGTCTCAACACGGTTGTTACTGTGTATGCGCTGCTGGAGCCCTGGTGTCCGTGCCTCAGCCTCTCCAGTTCCTTCCTAAGCCTAATCCTGCCTTGTTCAGCCTCTCCAGTTCCTTATTCTGCCTTATCCTGCCTAGTCCAGTCTTTCCTCCTTGTCCTCTCCCTGCTCCTTAGTCCTCCTACCCCTTGCTTCCCAGTCCTTCCTTGTCCTTGCCTGCCTCCGGGGTTAGGGTAGGGGAGTTCTTGTCTGGGTTTCTGGTTCCTTCCTTCTCCCAGGATAGTAGGATTCCCTTGTCTGTTCTGTTGGCCCTTGCAGACCTTCCTCCTTTACCTGTCTTGTGCCCTGCCAATACCTGTGCCTTGCTACCCTCTTGGATGTTCCGGAGTTCAGCTTCCACCATTACCGGTGTCCTCATTAAGCCTTCTCTGCCAGTGGAAACACTGTCCCGACGCCACGTAAATACAGAGAAGTGCCACCCGTGGCGTTGGGAGTTGGTTCAGTGCCATCCTGTTATATATCGTCAGGAGGGTATTGGGCTGATTCCTCGCATTACTCATTCATCGGTAAGAGATATTCCGACAGACTGGCAACCTCAACCCCACGGGCTCAAGGAAGAAAAGGTAACCAGCGATCTCGTGAAGACTCGTTTAACAGATTGAGACGCCTTTCCTTCATGCTCGACATGGGCGACATACAGGAATTACGCGAAGAAATGCGTACCATGCGTCTTGAAATGACCACCCTCCGCCAGGAGAACGACACCCTTCGACAAGCGATGGGTCGCAGTATGGCTAACCCCTCACAACCAGCTACACCACCTGAGAACTCCATGGCTTACACTACTCCGATAAAGTATGATGGTGACCCGCGTCGAGTGGCAGAGTTCTGTACACACTGTCGGATCCATTTCCAGTTCAGGTCAAGTCATTTTAGTCAAGACAAGGCAAAGATCGGGTATATCCTTGGAAACCTAACCGGCAATGCGCTTGCTTGGGCCGCACCTTTGGTCTCTACCAACAGTCCCCTGTTGGGTGATTTTGCTGCTTTCGAGAAAGCCTTTTTGGATGTCTTTAAACCGCCCAATTTGGCAGCCATGGCCCAGAATGAATTAATGGAGATCAAACAAGGACCAGGTGACATAATCCACTACATAAGTCGGTTTCGACAATTAGCAACCGATTCACAATGGCCCGAAATCATTCAGAAAACCCTGTTTCGTCGGGGCTACGAGAAGAGTACAAAGACGAATTGCTGCACATCCCGGAGCCAGAAACGTTGCCTGCATTGGTGGAACAGGTCTTACGCATTGACCACAGGTTAGCTGAACGACGGAGTGAACGTCGCAGATCTAACAGTTATCACCCGGTTGTTCCGCTACTGAACCCCGGACCAGCTGTCTCTACCGATGTGGGCCCAGAACCCATGCAGTTGGGAGCCATCCGAGGCCCGTTGTCCGAGGCCGAAAAGAAAAGAAGACGACAGCAAAACTTGTGCTTGTATTGCGGTGGTTCGGGTCATTTACTAGGCACCTGTCCGCTACGCCCTCTGAAGAAGCAGGAAAACTAACAGGCCCGTTGTTTGAGGCGAAGGCAGCAGCGGGCCGCCTCTCTGAATCTGACCTTCCTCCCATGAATCCGGTGCCCTTGTTGATCCTGAAAGTCGGTGTTGCCTGGCTAGGGAAGTGTATGAAAACCTGGGCCCTTCTGGATTGTGGAGCATCCGGCAACTACATCGATGCCTCGTTCGCGATTGCCAATGGGATCCGTTTACATTACAAAGAACGACCAACTGTGGTCGAGGTGATTGATGGTTCTGCTTTGTCTTCTGGTCCAGTCTGCCAACAGTCCGACCCCTTGTGGCTCTCTGTGGAAGGGCATCTCAAACGGATTTCGTTGGATGTCATCAAGTCTCCCTCTTTTCCGGTGGTACTGGGCTTACCTTGGCTGTTATATCACAATCCGCAGGTCGACTGGACCGCTCGTTCCCTGGTGTTCTCTTCGACACGTTGTCCTCGGGACTGTGGACTTCACGAAACCTTTCCTGCAATTTTGGAATCCCTCAATCCTGTTGACGTATCTGCTCGTTTTTTGTGCCACCCAGTTGGTACCTCAGGAATATGCCGGATACCACAAGGCGTTCTCCAGGCCTGAGGACATACCATTACCGCCCCACCGGCACTTTCACTGTTCCATTGACATCCTGCCCGATGCGGTCATCCCCCACGGCAAGATCTATTCGTTGACTCAACTCGAGAAAGGCGTCCTACAGGAGTACATTAAGGATTGCCTCAACAAGGGCTACATAGTGCCATCCAAGTCCCCCGCAGGATTCCCGTTATTCTTCGTTAAGAAGAAAGAGGGTACTTTGCACCCTTGTATCGACTATCGTCAACTAAATGAGATCACGAGGAAGGACAGGTACCCATTACCACTCATCCGGGACATCATCGAATCCCTGAAATCCACACAAATCTTCACCAAGCTGGATCTAAGAGGGGCCTATCACCTGGTGCGGATTAGGAAGGGAGATGAGTGGAAGACGGCCTTCAAAACACCTATCGGTCACTACGAGTACAGGGTGATGCCGTTTGGACTCTGCAACGCCCCGGCCGTCTTCCAGCGGTTCATGGACGATGTCTTTTCGGACCTTATTGGAATATCTGTATGGGTATACCTTGATGACATCCTGGTTTTTTCTGACACTCGAACTGCACATGTTGCGCATGTTCAGGAAGTTCTCCGTAGACTAACAGCTAACGGCCTGTATGCCAAGGTAGAAAAATGTCAATTTCACATGGAAAGCATGGAATTTCTGGGCTATGTGATCAGCAGCACGGGAGTGCGGATGGATCCCGCGAAACTGCAAGCTATACGAGAATGGAAACCGCCACATGGCCTGAAGTCACTTCAAAGGTTCTTGGGCTTCGCCAACTTTTATCGACGCTTCATTCCGTGCTTTTCTCAACTTGCCAACAGCCTAACCCGCCTGACCAGTACCAAGGTGCCATATCTCTGGGACACGCAGGCCGAGGAGGCGTTTCTGGAATTGAAAAAATCCTTCATGTCGGCTCCTGTTCTTAGACATCCAGACGATGAAAAGCCATTTGTGGTTGAAACAGACGCTTCGGACTACGCAATTGGTGCGGTCTTACTACAGCAAGATTCAGTCACGGGAACAGAGCACCCGGTGGCTTACTACTCACGGAAATTGTCAGCGAGCGAGAGAAACTATGCGGTGATCGAAAAGGAATTACTGGCTATGAAAGCAGCTCTCGAGGAGTGGCGACATCACTTGCTGGGTGGGAGGTACCCGGTGGTGGTTCGCACAGATCACCGTAATCTACAGTTCCTGCGCTCTTTGCAATGCAGAACCTCCCGTCATGCTCGTTGGGCCTTTTTCTTCTCGCAGTTTGATTTCACCGTCACGTACATTCCTTGTTCCCAGAATATGAAGGCTGATGCTCTGTCTTGGTCTCTGGAAAACAACATTGAAGGCGCCAAGGAACCGGAGCCTCTGATAGCGTCAAAGCATTTTCTATCGATGGTGACTCCCCAGCTCCAACAATTGATAGAAGCCACACGAACGGATCCCTCAAGATTACAGATACTACAACGCTCTGACATCAGGGAACGTGACGGCTTGTTGTTCTTTAAGGATCGTCTGTACGTTCTCACCTTGGAGCTCCAGAAGATCGTTCTACAGAATTGCCATGATTCCGTCGTTTGTGGTCACCGTGGAGTCCGCACAACACAAGAACTGGTTGCACGGCAGTACTGGTGGCCTGGATGGACCACGCTGGTAAAGCACTACGTGGATTCCTGCCCTGTATGTGCCCAGATCAAGATTCCTCGCAAAAGGCCCATTGGTCTCCTGAAACCCACGCCCACACCTCCGTACCCTTGGCATACCATCGCCACGGATTTCATCGTTGACCTGCCCCTGTCTGGTGGTTTCACGTGTATAATGGTGGTGGTGGACTGCTTCACCAAGACTGCTCATTTCTTGCCCTTTCCCAAACTGCCCACTGCCTCCCAGATGGCACGACGTTTTCTACACGAGGTGTATCGTCTTCATGGTCTTCCGGAGAAAATTCTATCGGACCGGGGATCTCAATACATCTCATCTTTTTGGGACCAACTGTGTCGGCATTTGGACATTCAGCTAGCCCTGAGTTCCGGCTATCATCCACAGACCAATGGGCAGACAGAGCGCACCAATCAAACCCTTGAGCAATACCTACGTTGTTATGCCAATGCCACTCAAGACAACTGGTCGGAATGGTTGGACACCGCGGAAGCAGCTTACAACAATGCTGTTCATTCTGCTACCAGACTCAGCCCCTTTTTCTGCTCTTCTGGTCTTCACCCCATGTTGCTGCCAGTACGTCCTACGTCTTCCAGTGCCGTTCCATCTGCAGATGCCCTGGTAGCCCTGATCCGCAATCAACATCGCCTGGCGGCCGGTACCTTGGCAGTGGCACAAGCACGTATGAAGGAACAGGCTGACAAGAGACGGAGCCCCGAGCCTGTCCTTCATGTTGGGGACAGGGTATGGCTGTCCTCCAAGAATCTACCAGTACGCAATCTACCAGTGAAACTGGCTCCCCGCTTTTTTGGTCCCTTTCGCATCATTGGGCGTGTTTCTTCTGTTGCCTTTCGTTTGTCTCTGCAACGTTCTTGGAGGGTCCATCCTGTCTTTCATGTCTCTCTTTTGAAGCCCTACGTGCCCGATGTTATGGGTCGCACCTGTTCCCGTCCTGCCCCGGTCTTGGTTCGGGGGGTCCCTGAGTTTGAGGTGCAGGAGATTTGTGATTCACGGATTTGGCGGGTGCTCTGCAACTCCTGGTCAGCTGGAAAGGTTATCCTGCTTGTGACTGCACTTGGGAACCACGCGCCTTTGTGCATGCACCGCGCCTGGTTCGGGACTTCTATCTCCGCTACCCCTGGAAGCCCGGTGCTCCGGGGTTGTCCGGGAGGAGGTTTGGTGTCACGCCGCGCGCTCACTCGCGGGCACCACTTACCTGTCCTGGGGTCCCGGGTCCACGGCCGCAGCGGTCTCCTCCTTCATGGAGGCTGTACCCGCGGTGGCGTCTTTCCCCACGCCGGCCCGCGGTCCGGATAGGCTCCGTGGGGGCCGCCATCTTGCGAGGATCTGCGCATGCGCGGATCGTCAGTATCCGACTTCCCGCGCATGCGCAGTGTCGGAACATGCGTTCCAAGCATCGCTTTGATGCCGGGCTTTAAATGAGCGATGCATACACAGGGACAACGCGTCTCAACACGGTTGTTACTGTGTATGCGCTGCTGGAGCCCTGGTGTCCGTGCCTCAGCCTCTCCAGTTCCTTCCTAAGCCTAATCCTGCCTTGTTCAGCCTCTCCAGTTCCTTATTCTGCCTTATCCTGCCTAGTCCAGTCTTTCCTCCTTGTCCTCTCTCTGCTCCTTAGTCCTCCTACCCCTTGCTTCCCAGTCCTTCCTTGTCCTTGCCTGCCTCCTGGGTTAGGGTAGGGGAGTTCTTGTCTGGGTTTCTGGTTCCTTCCTTCTCCCAGGATAGTAGGATTCCCTTGTCTGTTCTGTTGGCCCTTGCAGACCTTCCTCCTTTACCTGTCTTGTGCCCTGCCAATACCTGTGCCTTGCTACCCTCTTGGATGTTCTGGAGTTCAGCTTCCACCATTACCGGTGTCCTCATTAAGCCTTCTCTGCCAGTGGAAACACTGTCCCGACGCCGCGTAAATACGGAGAAGTGCCACCCGTGGCGTTGGGAGTTGGTTCAGTGCCATCCTGTTATATATCGTCAGGAGGGTATTGGGCTGATTCCTCGCGTTACTCATTCATCGGCAAGAGATACTCCGACAGACTGGCAACCTCAACCCCACGGGCTCAAGGAAGAAAAGGTAACCAGCGATCTCGTGAAGACTCGTTTAACATCCTGTGGCATTATTGCTGGTGTAATTAATCGTGTTTTATGGAATATGGAGCAACCCACCGGTTTCATAATCACTTCCTCAAATTCATTCATGTTTGTTTTGTCTAGTTGACCAGTTTCACTCTCGTTCCATTTCCCATACTATAGGGCACTCAGAGAAGCATAGCATGCGGAAGTCAATGGCAGGGGCTGTACATACCATCCTATTCCCTTACCACCATGCTGGGGCAAGTGGGCGCAAACTTAACAGTTGTTTCTTCTTAGTATTGAGTGTGTCATGTTCATTATCAATAGTAATGTGTTGTTCCCATACCCTTCCCTATGTCTCTCTTCCATTGGGGACAAGGTATAGGAAATCACATGAACTGGGCTTTCCGTCGTGGAAATGTTCACAACAGGCAAAAGTACCTCTAGAGGTGCATTTCCTCCAGGTACCATAATACTGATACGGTCAATATTGGGGCTAATATACTCATTATACATATTATTATTGTTAGACACAACCTACAATTCTTCCGACCATGTCCTTTTTTCACCTTTCTATGTACTGCGTTTAACTCATTATCAGCATTGGTGCAGGAGGGGACGTTTGCTGGTTCCGGCAACTTCTCTCGTCATTCTTCTTCTTCCATCGTATTCGTCGTGAATATTCTCCTGTCGATGCGCTTTGGAATGTTAGAGAGTTCGATAAATGTCTAAAGTCTTTCCATATATACATCAGGGCAAATTGCGGTCTCTTCCGACCGTAAAGCATTCGTACCATCCCTAACCGTAGGGTTATAGTAGTTCACAAAAGATGGTTACTCCGGGGAACAATTCTACATTGGGTTTGATTACCCTTTTTATTTCATTTGATTGCAAAAGTCCTAACCAAAGGACGCTGGATAGTAGGTATATCCTGTAGAAAAAGGAGAGAGACAAACACCCGTTGGGTCTTAGATTGCTACGTGATTGAAAACATTTCTCGTCGTGATGTCATAAACGTCTTGTGACTGGCATGAAGATATTTCAGAGATATTGGGATTTCCTGTTGACCTTTATTGACCCAAAAAAAACAAAAAGAATCTATTTCATGCGGGTGATTGTCTACATAAAAGAATTGTTAAAATACCAAGTGATGAGAATCATCACTTCGATAGTGATTTTTTGGAAGCTATGCAATGCTCCTTATGCACTTAAGGTGCTAAAAAACCCATAAATAACTGGGTTGTGATCTTTCATATTAGGATCCCTCCTCTTTGTTCAGGAGTTATCTTGTGAAGTTGTGGAGAAGCCACAACTGTCAGGTCGACCGGTTTCGATGGTTAAAAGATGTTGTGAACCATCTTCTTCAGGACAAAAAGTAGTTTAGGTGGTGGACTAATCAAATACCACCCTCGGGTGTAGGGCAGTTTGTGCACGCCACGGCAGGCTCTATCGTAAAAACCTGCAGAGGGGGACAAAAAGGGTAGGGGGAAAAAACATTGCAGAGTGAAGTCATCAGATATCTCTTCTAGCAATGTAGTATCATACATAATGACATACCATGCTAGATCCAGTCTATATAGTTATTATTACTCAATCTAAATGCTCATTACATAAAAGAGCATAGCCCCATCTTTGGGGGGCTGAAATGTACCGCTAGAACCCTAAATCCCAAGTTGGGAGAAGTGGATGGTGTTAAGGGAAAAACAACCACATCACCAATGAATGTGGCGTGAAAGTGAAAACCACAAGGAGAATACTGTCCTGGGGGGTGTGTGTAGGGTGCCAACTAAGTCTATTGCTAGACAAGCGCTACCGGTGCTTGGGGGTAACTTGGGGGGTAACGGCAATGGCCTGATGGACAGACATGCCCTGCCTATGGTCAAACAATCCCCAGCATATGGCCGGAAAAACATAAAGGCAAACCGCCATTGTGAGTTACTACGGCAGCTGGACGAACGTTTCAGGATGAAACAGAAAGTAAAGAGGGGGTCGCTCAAAACCATGCACATGGGACTGGTGTATAATATGTCCATGGAGTGCCTTCGTGTGGCCTAAAGTTAGCGGTCCTCTGAGGGAGGAAAGAAAACTGCTTACCGGGTATTCAGTATCAGAAACAGCTGTCTGCTGGCGCGGTCTTTCCATGCCAGTTCTTATCAGCCTGGATTGCTTAGTCGTTTGGCAAGATCTCCGTGCATTCGCACATTGCTCTAGAGTTTCAGAGAAGTTGCCTTTGTACCATGTGCGCCCCGCTTGTCCGCTCGGGTTCTGGACACATGGATTTAACACTGAGGAGTTGCGTTTGTTGAGCTGTCTGGCTTGCACAACCCTCATGCCACTCTCCTCTAGGCCTCCAGTTCCTACTTCATCCAAGAATAGGAAACAGAGGCAATACAATCACAAAAAGATGAAGGTGTGATCACTCCTTTTTTCTGCTCCGCAGGTTATACCGATTTGCTCCCGGTATCGTGTGGTCGACAAATAGTGCGGGTGCACTTCCGGTCTCGAGCTTGGAGTCAGCCTGGGGCGCAATGGCAGATGATAATGGGCACCCAGGCGATGATGCAGACTGTGGCGCAACAGAAGATGGAGGGCGCCACAGAGGTATACGCTTGGTGTCGGCCAGCAGTGATGCAGAATCTGCTGGACAACGTTGGGGTATTCTTTGCCCTTCCTCTTTTATGGCAATCTCATCAGGCTTTGTTTCAGGATCGGGCAGTTTCTGTGGCAAGGAACTGGCAATTGTATTTTTTGTTTCTGGAACCGCTGTCTCTTTCTGGTCGTTCTCCCGATCAGTCAAAGTGTCAATCGGTGGTGGGACTTTCTTGGCGTGCGTGGCATGTATCCACGGCTTTCGTCCATCCACTCGTATCGCCGTATGCGTAGTCAGGAGGATCTGGTAGGGCCCACGCCACCTGGGTGCTAACAATGTTTTCCACTCCAAATTTTTCACTAGCACCCAGTTTCCTGACTCCAATGCGTGTCCTGGGCCAGTGTATCTTATGGGCAGTGCCTCCTGCACCTGCTAATGAATCAAACACAGTTTTTGCATTAACAGATTACAATAAATGCTGAGTACAGGATGTTCCACTTCCCTCAGCCTTTTCGGCTAAGGTGCACACTAAACATTCGCTGCTCTCCCCCATGATAATTTCGTACGGGGAGAGCCCAGTTCTCGCCTGCACAGATGTTCGCATACACAGTAGCGCTATTGGCAATGCATCGACCCAACTTAGCTTGCTACCTGCACATATCTTGCTAATCTTGGACTTCAAGATTCTGTTTTGGCGTTCAATAAGACCCGCCGACATCGGATGTCTCGAACAAGGGAATCGCTTATCGATTTGGAGGCCTGCACAAATCTGCAGTATCACTGCACCTACAAAATGCGGACCGTTGTCCAACCATATGACACGGGGCAGACCAAAGCGAGAGAAATACTCCTTCAGCATTACTTTCGCCGTGCTCATGGCAGTGCAGTCTTTTAATGGATACGCTTCCACCCACTTGCTGAACGCACATATGACCACCAGAACATCCTTCATGTTTTGGCATCTCTCCATTTCTATGAAATCAAAATGGATCACCTCAAATGGCAGAGAGGGAGGGCCAAAACTTCCTGTTGCAGTCATTGTTCCCTTTCCCACATTGTGTTGTAGGCACGTGATACAATTCTGTACCAACCTCTTGCCATTCTTTTTTATGAGTGGATTTTCCCAGACTGTGGCTAGATGTAGAATTATTTTCTTTGCACAAATATGGGTGGGACTGTGAGCCATTGTAACCATTGCATTTACATAGGCATTTGGCAACATCCAATTCCCGCTCTTCTTGTCCACCCAACAACCCTCCAGGTCCAATTTTGCAGAGCCCTCAGCCCACACTTGTATTTCATCGATAGTGGCTTCCGCCTGCATCTCTTTGACAGTGACAATTCCATTTTCTATCATACAGGGTACTTCCTCTGACTGTACTGTTAACATTTTTGTATTCAAATCAGTGGCAATTTGTTTAGCAATTCTGACAGCAAATGCGTTTCTCTCTCCCACCTTGCACGTCACCTTTTTATGTGCTTCACACATTACTATTGCCAAGTGCTTTGGACACGTAAGTGCAGACAGCAATCATACAATCAAAGGGCCATGTTGGATTCTAGCCCCGTGTGATGTTAGAAAACCTCTCTCAGCCCACAGTCGGCCAAAATTATGAACCACGCCAAAGGCGTATTGGCTGTCAGTGTATATGTTCACGCTTAGATTTTCAGAAATTTCACAGGCTCTCGTTAAGGCAAGTATTTCCGCAGCTTGGGCGGAGTTGTAGGGAATTCTTTTACTCTCTGTAATGCTTTTTAACGTGGTGATGGCATATGCGACAGTTGATGTGCCGTCAGGTAATTTAAAGCAGGAACCGTCACAAAACAGTTCCACATCTGGTTCTTTTAGTGGAGTATCACTCAGATCAATTCTCCCTTTTGTTTCTTCAGTAACCATTAAACAATCATGGGGGGGTGATTCATTTCCACCAAGGTCTTCCTCGGACATTGGCATCAATTCTGCTGGATTCAAAGCGCTACACCTCATAAGTTGGATGTGGGGTGCGAACAACACTATTTCATATCTAGTTAATCTAGCAGAGGTGAGGTGTTGCGTCTGCGTTCTATTGAGTAGAACGTCTATGGCATGTGGCACCATCAGAATTAAAGTGTGCCCCAATACCATCCCTTCTGTTTGTTTCACTGACGCAGCAACCGCTGCAACAGCTCGCAAACATTGTGGTAGTGCGTGCGCTACAGGGTCCAGCGCAGAAGAAAAATAACCGCACAGCCTATTTCTTCCACCTTGTTCCTGTGTTAAAACAGATAACGTGCAGCCTTCGTTCTCATGCACAAACAACCTAAAAACGTTTTCATAATTTGACGTGCCCAAAACTGGAGCAGAACACATTACAGTCTTGAGCAAATCAAATGCTTTCTGACATTCTTCATTCCACTGCAACGGCATCACTACATCCTTCTTTGTCAACTCCACCATTGGCTTCACAATTAACGCAAAATTCTCAATCCACTGACGACAATCAGAAGCCATGCCAATTATAGCTCTGACTCCTTTCTGTGTCTTTGGAATAGGCATACCAGAAATGCTCTCTATTCTCTCCGGCGTTAGTCTTCTCTCTTCTTTTGAGAGTAGGTAACCCAAATAAGCTACCTCCTTCTGACAATACTGACATTTCTTTAAGCTTGCTTTATGACCATGCGCAGCTAGATGAGTCAATAATGAGACAGTACCTTTTCTACAAGTCTCTTCCGTGTCAGCAGCAATTAATAGGTCGTCATATACTGGAGCAATACACAGCCGGAATTTCTAACATGTCTAGCTGTTCTTTTAATGCTCTACTGTATATACTCGGACTTTCAGTGTAACCTTGTGGAATACGTGTGAATGTGAATGATCTTCTTCCTAATGTGAAGGTGAACAAATATCTGCTTTCCTTGTGTACTGGAATGCTGAAGAAAGCTTTCTTCAAATCAATAACACTAAAGTATTATACCGAAGCAGGAATCATGGTCAAAATTGTGGTAACATCTGGAACTAACGGGAATTGGGGATCTACTACTTTGTTTAATGCACGCAAATCAATTATAAAACGGTACGGTACCTCATTACCCCCTTTCTTATACACTGGAAGAATGGGGCTGTTGCATGTGCTGCCTGTAATCTCTTCAATCACTCCCAATTTCACCAAATCAGAAACAATACTTTTCAATCCTTTCTCTCCTTCTGCTGAAATTTTATACTGCGGAATGCACGGTAACGATACTCCTTCTTTTAAAACACTTTTCACTGGCTCTTTCTTCAAGCATCCCACATCATTGTCATTCACTGCCCAAATACAAGTTAGCACCTCACTCAATTCCCCTGTTAAAGGTTTAGTCACAAATTCAGATGTTGGCATATTCTGAGGAGAAATAGTCAAAAATACCCCATCTGGTGTACAGTGGATAACTGCGCTTGGTTTTTTCAATACATTTAATCCCACAATTCTCTGTTAAAAGAAATGGACAGTGTTCAGTAAAAGGCCCTATTGTCACTGCTACTGATTTTGCCTCAGGGTTCATTGCTGGGGTACCTGTGAACCCTACTGAGATATTCTGTCGCCCTGACAGAGGTATGTCTGGAACCAAGTGATGGTCTATCGAGCACTTCTGTGCCCCCGTATCTGTGAGGAATCTATACTCTTCATTCCCGACTTTTGTCTCTACGTAGGGTCCTTTCTGATTCACGGAAATGGACACCGGTTCCGTCCCCTATCGTGGGCTGTCCTATTGCTGTAACAACACATCATCCAAAGTGTAGTCACTGCTATTATTGTAATATGCACCCGATTGAGTATCAAAAATGTTCCCGCCTCTTCCTCCATTTCCATTTTGTATGCCCTGCTGATTTTGGCTCTGGGTAAAAGTAGTTTGATTTGGAGCCTGACCTTGATTCTGTGCACCATTCCCTTGATTATTCTGGTGCAGCTGCATATGGTTTCTGTTGAGGCCATTTGTTCCTGGGTGCCCTCTGTGCTGCCTTCTCTGACAGACCCGCCTCTATTTTGCAAGTGTGGACATTGTGC
Source organism: Ambystoma mexicanum (assembly GCF_040938575.1). NCBI lineage: Eukaryota > Metazoa > Chordata > Amphibia > Caudata > Ambystomatidae > Ambystoma > Ambystoma mexicanum. The sequence continues at coordinate 1,720,417,833 of NC_090929.1, read as the reverse complement.
TCGCCAGTGTCCTTCCTCTCTGCAATACTCACATTGATTTAATCCCAAAGGTCCTCCATGCATGTTTAAATTATTCCTGCCCTGTGCATTTCCCCTGCCCCTGTTATGTCCTGATACTTGCTGGAGTAACACCCGTGTTTTCAAATTTGTTCTGTCCTTCGCTTCTCTTTCCTTCTCAGTATTTACCCGGTTCTCCTAATATTGGGCCATATGTAATACTTCTCCTAGCGTTTTTGCTTGCCATGCACTTTCAGATGTCATTATCAAATTTTGAATCGGGAGTATTAATCCTCTCACATATTTATCAACAAATAACCTTTTTCCCCCTTTCCTGCCCACTGAAATCTGTAAATACTTCTTTGAATCTGTTAAAATAATCAGTAGCCAGCTCATCCTTACCTTGAACACACGCAGTCAATTTGTCCCATTGAATTCTTTTCTCTGGGACAAATTCTTTCAATTTTTGTACTATTCATGCCGGCAATGCTAACATATTCACCCCTGGTTGTGCACCCAACTCTTTATTTTTATCCTCCAGTATTAAATTTGCCCAAGCGGCACCATAGGCTGTCTCATCATCTACCTTCCTTATTCGTTTTCATATGTCCGCTGGTAGAATTACAGGGAATATTAGATCTATATCACTCGTAGTGAACACTGAGGATTGCAATAAAGACTCTACTTCTTTATAGAAACCCGCTGGATTTTTTCGTATGTCAGGGATCGTTTGTTTTATATTATTCACTTCCTGTCTAGAGAAGGGGACGTGCACATATTGGGCTGTGTAATGTGCTGGAATTACCTGAGCTGGCGTAGTGCCTACCACGGGGGTCTCTACCTTTGGTACAAAGGTAGGGGGTATTTCCCTCATGGGGAATGCCACACTCACTGTTCCTCCCCCTTCTCCCATATGCAACAATATTCCCAGATCGAGGGATAAGGCTGTTTCTCCCGTCCCTCGTTCCATTGCCCTCTTATATACTGCCATGGTCTCGGAGGGGGGGGAGGGGGCTGGCTTTCTCCTCACTTATATCTCTGTTTATCAGATATTCAACCATCGTCTGTAGTGCTTTCCTTTTCATCGGTAAAGAATATTCATCAAATATTGCATGTATTTCCATCACGGGAATACTGGGATCTGAAATCAATTTTAGCGCTTCTCGTGTACATATATTAGTACACCACCAACCTGACCTGGTGGCGGCAAAGAATTCTGCTGCATATAAGGACCCGCCGCTTTCTTCCTACCTCTCTCAATATCCTTCCTCTTATTCCCCGGTGTGGCAAGTACTTCGGAATATTCCTCATCAAGTTCCTTCTTCATTTCAAACAGTCGGCTCACGTGCTCTTTTATTTCTTCATCTCTCCCTCTACAACGGGCTAATGCATTTAGATCCAACAATCGTTGCAGTGGTAACTTCCCAATTAACTTTTTCCATTGTCCCGACAAATATTCCCCCATGCATTCCAACAATACCTGTCTCTCATTGTTCCTTCTGAAGTCATACAGTGACGCTAGCGTGGATGCCCCATCATTCTCGTCTATATACATTTACGCCTGCTCTTGCAGCTCACGCTTTCTCTCCTTGTTGATCGCGCTGCGGGTCACTCTCATTCATTCACTTTGTTCAAATTCGCTCATTGGGGGGGCAGTCGGGACAGAGGCACCCTCTTGGTTGGGAGGTACGGAGGGGTCAGTGAGAGTGGGAGATGTCTGTTGGGGCTGTGGTAATTGCGAAACACTCGGGGCTGGCTGACTAGTGGGCACTGCAGTTACTGATGCAGCCTGTGGCTGTGCTGGGGCTGGGAGGGGCTGAGCAACGGGTAGGGGTTGAGCAGCAGCTACTGATGTAGTCTTTTTAGTGTCTCCCCTCGGGCCTTACTTTGTTTCAGTTAATATTTTGTTTTTTTATTCGTCTGATGAGTGTAGCTCTCTTTGTGGATATATTTTTTCAATATTCAACTGGTCGCGTCTCTTTGCCTTCCTCAAACTATTATTCCACTCCTCCTCCTCCTTTTCCTTAGCTTTCTCCCCTTTTGACTTATACCTGCGCGCATGTTCCTTTCTACTTCTTAATCGGAGCATTGCTTCCCTCCTCCGGTCCCTAAGGATATCAACTGCCGCAGGGCGTGCTTTCTTACTTATCAAAACGTTTTCCAGGTTACCTATCCGACCCATCTCAAAACTACCATTACTCGGCCACTGAAGATCTTCCTGCTTTCTGGTTTGCTTATGCCAAATTTCACAAAACATTATCGCTCCCACACCATACTTCACATACATATCATAAGCCAGCGTTCCCCCCGGAGGCGCGACCTGGCCAGTTTCCAAAGATTGTTCGCCGCAGCGGAAAAACCCTGCTAAGGTGGACAATACCCCAGGCATATTTTAACCTTACCCTTGGCTAATCAAACTTACTCTGGGTGTTTCATTTTGCAAAATCAACTCTCAACCAATATCAGAATCACTTACTAATCAGGGCACAACTCACCTGATAAGCAATTGGTCTTTTCAAGACACAATTCGTCCGTATACTGACGCAACCAATGACGTCGTGTCTGTGTATCTTGGCTCGGCCTCGTTTCGGGACCCTCGCCCCCTTGTTCGCTGGCCGGGGACGTCGATCAGGGATCAGCTGTGTGCAGATCTGCAGAAAGGAATCTCATCACTTACGCAGGGCGCCCCGGACACCTCTGGATCCCGGCTCGATCGCTCCTCGTCCTCGCCGTTCTGACCGCCTTCCTTATTTTGCAACGTACACGATGGAACAAGTGGGGGAGGGTCCCTATTCGGGCGCCATCTTGAAGGGGCCCCTGAGGGACCCTCGGATGTGGAAACAAGGCACAATCACCACACACAAACTGATATGCCAGACACGAGGTTGTATTGCAAAAACAAATAGTCCCAGTTGGCCAAATGGTCCCACGCCCCGCGACCTGTGTCTAACAGACCTCGGGGGACGCAAGAGAGCGAAAAACGTACATCAGTTACATATATACAAAATGAGCATCTTACAATCATTAATGACACATTCAATGCCGCCCCTAATTCACTCCCTTTGAATTGGAGGTGATGATTGACCATGATGACGAATATGAGACCTTAGAACACCATATTTAGTAACAGTTTGCAATCTCGAATTTACAGACAGCATTATTTATTTGAGAGAACACAGTGCATCTGTTTTCATGGGCAAGCTGCGCGTAGGGGACTGGCACATTCCAGGCCTTACTATCTCCTGGTTTCGATTCATGCTCTAGAGGTCAGCTTGCCACCGGGGCCTCACAGTGCTCAGAAAGGGGGGGCTCGCTGGCATCCGTGTACTGATTAAAATGCCTTGCTCCTTGCCTTCAAGGATATGTGAGGGAGGGAACCGGGCATTTCTGTCTGGCTCTCCAGCGTAATGTTTCAACATGTCTTTAGTAACCTTGGACTATTGAAGGGGAATAATATCTACAGCAAAGCAGTTTTACATGCGGCAAAGTAGCAGCGTTAGAGAGAGCAGAGAGAAAACAAAATGGCGATTCTGGTCATCTTAAAATGGCCGCACTCAAGCTAAGCTAGTAACTATGTAATGACTAATGAGCATATATTCTTAACACTTTAAATGAGGCGGTTGGTCTTCGGCCAACCAATTATCCTGCATTGCCTTCCGTTCGAGGGGTGTCTAATTTTTCTAGACTGACAAACTTATGTACCTCCAGCACCCTTGCATGAGATCCTGGGCTGGAGGAGTGCCGTTCTTGCCAGGGAAGCCGAGCCCTGTTATATACCTCCAGCGCTCTTGGCACTAGGTCTCAGAGGAGCGCTGATCGCGAGAGGAGCGAAAGCGCCTACCACTTTCCCAAACTCATTTGTAGTTCTTACAGTGCCACTGGTCGCTTACACACCAAAACACCACTGATGGGTCCATGCCCACCTGTGGCCCCTCCCATGCCGTGGCTTCATAGTTCCAGCAGTTCTGTGCACAGGTTCCAGAAAAACAGCTCTGTGCCATCCTTTGATAGGTGCACCCCATCCCCCTCATAGTACTCAGGTGACTTTAAGTTGATCAGGCCATGACTGACAGGGGTGAAACCCCTGCCCCTACAGAACCTGGCCATTGCTCCGTTCAACTTCCTCCAAAGCTGAAGCAGATTTTCTGGTTGCTACAAGACATGGAGGAAAGTCACGGAGGCGGCCCTTTCTGGTAGAAGTGGAAAGAAGGGTGCCTTGCCCACCTGTAGAGGTAAAATAGTCTTGTTTAAGTTGCCTAATAACATTTCCACAAGATCAAGTTGTAGCAGAAGTTGAACTGTGGTTGTCTAGAATTTTGTCAGAACTATTACATGCTGAGGAAGTTCAAGTAGAAGCAGTCTGTGAGACAGAGAAGCCTGCTCTCAAAGTAACATTGAGAACCTGGAGATTCCACAGAGAGAGCCAATCCCTTGAAAGAAGCATCCTGAGAAATTACATACAAGACACTTCAGAAAGTTAAGGTGGAAGTTGCATTTTTTTTTGTTTTAACTTAATCCAGGATTACTGTTGGTGCGGTTTTCTTTTCATCCAGAGAAGAAGAAACTGTTACCTGTGGATTTTTGATTGAGTAACTTTCTATTTTCTTTCACGTTTTCAAGAACTTATTTGCGACTTTGTTTTCCTTGGGATGAATTGACTATGGACATTTCTGGGGGAGCAGAACCTGCCCAGAGCAAGCAGAAGTCAACCAAGACCTTAATAGTTTAATAATATTGTATTTATGTTATTGTTGCTTTATTTCTATTGATTGTTTAGTGTGTGGGGTCGTTTTGTGTAGGGTGTTTTTTTTTTCCCTTAGATCTTAGAATAGTTGGAGAATCCCCTGGTAGAGCAGGCTGTTAGGGTTTTTATATAGTTTAATTTCAAAATAAAATGTCAAACCTTGAGCGCTCTAAAGTCAGTCGTGCGCCTCACATTACTGACCCCTCGCACTACTCTCCATCTCCCTACTAATCGGACTCCTTCTCTCAGTTCTCCTATCTCTACCATTCACTTCTCCCCTAGTACTTCTCCTCTCTCTCACTCACACACAGCAGAATTGGTGTGACTCTCTCAGTTCCAACACCTCACCTACACTCTCTGCAAACATGCCATTACTTTTCTCCCACTCCTCCTCCACTTGCTGCCTTCTCCTCTCTGATCTCTTGCTCCTCCAGCATATCCTGCAATCTCATCTGAACCCCTCTCTGTGACGGCTGCCTCGCCTCAGTCCCACCTCAAAGAGATCCTGGTGAGCACCTAACCTGCACCGCCGCAAGCTGCCTTCAAACCGCACAGAGGTACCGCATTTGAACCTGCTTCACGCCTGCTTGCTGCTTGGGCCCACACGATCCACCTTGCCGAGACTGAGCTTGATCCACTTGCATCACTGCTCGAAGATGGGTTTGGCGCCATTGACCCGCCCAAAGAGCAGAAATAAGGTACTGCCGACCTTAACTGCCCCCTTGGTTCATTTGGGCCCTAGAGACTGGTTAGATCACTTGTGTCACCCAAAGACATATCCGTTTTGTGGTTATTGACTTGCCTATCACCCCAGTATTCATATTCCAAGTGCAACATTCTTTTAGAATTTGTTTTTATTGTTTTTGGTTTATACATTAAACCTTTACAAAATGTATTACAAACTGACAAGAAAGTATGATGAATACTTAAAAACATTTAATATACATATCAAACATTCATACATCCTATAAACATATTATTAAAATTCATGATCGTTAACAATAAGATAAAACAAGAAAGACACATAGGACAATTTCATTCGATCGCAAGTAAGTAGGTGAATAAATAATTGAGTAGATCACATAATATACTGAACACAGTTCACCTTGCAATGTGCCGACTATGAGTTGAAACTTAGCAAATGAAGTCCACTCAAACGTAATCATTACTTCTTGTGTCCTCTAAGATTTCAAATTTACAGTATATCCCAACAGAGTTAACATGACATTATATAACACTTACACATATTTGGAAATCATCATTAAACACATCAGCAAGCATATGGTTTAGACATAAAACGATAAAATGATAAGACTACCCTCAAATATAGGGTATTTTTTTTATAATAAAACCACCTTACACCCATCATTCAAATAAAAGGTTATACATCATTAAGAATTAACCCCCCCCCCCCCCCATATATGTATTCCTATAACTAGACCTTATGGTTGAAGTCAGAATGTTTGTGATAAGACATATTATTAATTCCAGTTGTTTATAGACTTATACCACCAAAATAGGCCTTTCTTATATCCTCTTATGAGAATTCCAACATCTTTTGTTGATTATGTCCGATAATCACCGCAATGCAAAGTTTACTAGGGATGCTGGAGTACCATCAGTGAACATTTGGGACAGCTCCTCATACATAGAATTCCTAGGAGGATTTAAGATGTTCACATAATTGGACAGCAACAGCCAATGCCACTTAGAAGAAAGTGAAGAAAGACCAAGATCATGGCAGAGTATGGAGTTAGGTAAAGATGAAGCAAGACCCAGGGTCTATTTCCATATCTTGCCCTGTATTGCATCCAATATACCGTCTATGTCAATTAAGCACATACCTAAGCCATATAATACTATGGCCTCAACCTTTAGCTGGTAGAATTGAATCAATGGAAGCAAGGAAAATGTACAGTATTTTCGAGAAATAATTGTTTCATTTGTGACATTAGCGGTTTGATTTTCACATTTAGCGAGTCTTTCCACATTGCTATCGAGTTTGTGTCTGTAAGATTATATCCCAAATAACGAATCGTTGGGGCAGGCTTAATTTGAGTGTCAACAATCCTCCACACAAACCTGCATGGTTTTCTTTTTCTGTTCATGAAAATAACAATGTGTGACTTCGATGGATTGGCAAGTAAATTATACTTGCTTGCATGTGACACAAACAAATTCAATTTATTCTGCAGACCGAATGGAGTTCGATCAAAAAAGATTAGATCGTCCGCGAAGGCCATCCAATTGAGCTTCCATTTGCCTAGGTGGACTGGATAGATGCTACCTTGCTTCCATAGTTCTTCCATGTCACACATGTATACATTGAACAGTACAGCTGCTAAATTAGATCCCCGATTTACACCGGTAAATGTAGATATAGGATCAGTAAGAGAGACTTCCGCACTTAGCCTCACCCTGTAATTCATGTTCGCTTGTAGCAATGCTAAAATGGCAACCAGGTGTATAGGAATTCCCAGAGTATTTATTTGAATTCACAAGTGATTCCTGATCATTAGACGCAACACCTTGAACTGGTTGCGATCCAATGACATATGATTCATGATGTACTTACTGCTGTGTGTATCTTCTACTTACCTGCTATGTGTCACTCACTGTATTATCTTGTTGTACTCCTCACTGTATATTCCTGCTGCCTACCTGTCTCACTGTGTAACCTAAGCTTAAAGTATTCATCTATTTGTTGCGCCCAGTTACCTCCGGGTTCGGTGCGCCTTACAAATTAATAAACAAACAAACAAACAAACAATCTTTCTACACTAAAGTAGGAAGTACTCATTGTCTCCTGAACCAAAATAATAGCTGGTTTAGTACGAGGGGAAATCGCACTAAACCATGTTTGGAAGTACCGCAATCTACATGAATTCCATGATATAAAACTAAGGGCACGATTGCTATGTAGTTGGAGGATTTTTGTTTTCTGGCACTTTTTTCAACAATGGCCCAAGCCAAGTCAGGTCTTTAATCGCAGCCGCAAATGCCGAAAATTGCTTCAAAATATATTCTTTAATGGCTGGTGTTAAGCCATCTTGAGTGGGGCCAGCTGGATTTTGAATCGGGGGTGGTTGTGCTTCAACAAATATTGTAGCCTCCTCTTTAGAATTGAATATGGATGGAGTAAGACCGATATGGGCCAAATCGCAACGTTGCTCCCATATCAGTTTCATGATGATGTGAGAATGATAATGGCAAATCATATGATTATTATTAATGACTGGAAGCACTATCCGGCCCATATCTTCAGATATTAACGTTCTCAGAGAGGGAATAGTTTTGACTGCATGAAGCAGACACGTCCTGTTCAGTCTAGACCTCCCATTTACTCTCCCACCCCATAATAGTCAGATGTTCAGGGGTCAAGACCAAACTAATCATAGGCTCATCCTTATCTTTTTCCACAGCACAATTCAGGGCTCGAGGGCGGCTTTTCTAGTATTGAGTCTTCTGTACCACTATCTGTGCTAACCATGGGAGGGGGAAAAGGCGCACTTTCAGGGATTCAGGGGCTGTTGACAGCCACAGCACTGTTCTGGACCACGCTGGACAGTTGGAATCTCATCCACGCCTACAGTCATCTTTTCCATCGAGGACTCATTATGAGCAACCAGGGGACCAATCGAGTGCCCACAAGTCGTTGGAGGCGGCAAGTTCACACCTTTACTCATCAGAGTGCATGTAGTCGATTGATCCTTGCACAAGGGGGCAGTCAGAGCATTAACAACCCCTCGTGCATTGTGGTTATCACCATAATTCGCGCTCTACTCCCTACAATTGCATAGTAAGTTAATAATTCCGTTTGTTTCTGTCCTTCAGGAATCAGCAGGTGATCCGATGATGGATCCCTGCCGCGATCGCTGTTACATCAGATGGCGCGTTTTACAGAGGGGCCTATGGTTTTATTTTACCTGCAAGAGACATATCAGTTTTAAGGAAGCTTTTTTGGGTATCCTTTTTAATGTCTAGAAATATTTTGCTTTCATGGTAATGTTGCTGGAGATCTAGAGTGACGTCCTCATGAGAGACATTAGATCATTTTGTAATATTGGCGCTGTATCCATTAAGGGAAGATTTTTGGTTATTTTGTCCAGGGACTGCTGCGCTTTTTTGCTCCATATTCTTCTGTTATGAGCTCTTTCCGCTAGGCGCTTCCCTCTACGCCATAGACATATATCAACCGTATCATGACACCCCAAATCCATGCCACCACCACCCCTTCCTTCATGTGCCGCTGAAGGACTACGCGGGCCCTCACCATCGCTTTCACCTTCCGCCATACTGGCTTTACAATCAACAGGTCAAGATTTTGACTTAGCCATTTGGAATTCTAACAGGGCATTGAATTGAGCTTCCATTTTTCATAATTACTTGCAACAGTTTACGGTAGAATACCTTCCGTGCCTTTAATATCCTCCCTGCTTTCAGAGCACCCACTCGCAGCTACATTAGGGTCAGTTAACAGGGCAAAATCAGTTGTTTGGGTATCTTTAGAACACTGATTTATGGCCCTTTCATACCGATGACAAGGCCAGCATTGTTTCGTATGCAAAGAACAAACCCTCGAGTTTATTAAGTTTTCCCAGAATGTGTGAGAGTGTTAGTTTCATTTCACAAATTTCCCAGCGCGTTTGTTTGTGACCCTTATCTAATAAGTTAAGGATCTGTGTGAGAACTGGGAAGGGATATCTGCCTATTAGACTATTCTAATTGTATTAAGGAGATGAGCGGGAGGAACCAACCGGGCATTTCCGGGGGAAATCAGTATTTATTCCAGGTCCCCTCCCAGAGATGCTCTTATCAGACTCACTACTTAAATGTATGCTTTTAGGGACGTACATCGGAGAGCTAGACGAGGGCGGGTAGTAGCTAAACCCTGGCCTAACATCACATGACGAGGACAGTGCCTTCGGCTAGACGAGGGCGGGTAGTTGCTAAACCCTGGCCTACCGTCACATGACGAGGACAGTGCCTTCGGCTAGACGAGGGCGGGTAGTTGCTAAACCCTGGCCTACCGTCACATGACGAGGACAGTGCCTTCGGCTAGACGAGGGCGGGTAGTTGCTAAACCCTGGCCTACCGTCACATGACGAGGACAATGCCTTCGGCTAGACGAGGGCGGGTAGTTGCTAAACCCTGGCCTACCGTCACATGACGAGGACAATGCCTTCGGCTAGACGAGGGCGGGTAGTTGCTAAACCCTGGCCTACCGTCACATGACGAGGACAATGCCTCCGGCTAGACGAGGGCGGGTAGTTGCTAAACCCTGGCCTACCGTCACATGACGAGGACAATGCCTCCGGCTAGACGAGGGCGCGTAGTTGCTAAACCCTGGCCTACCGTCACATGACGAGGACAATGCCTCCGGCTAGACGAGGGCGCGTAGTTGCTAAACTCTGGCCTAACATCACATGACGAGGACAATGCCTTCGGCTAGACGAGGGCGTGTAGTTGCTAAACCCTGGCCTAACATCACATGACGAGGACAATGCCTTCGGCTAGACGAGGGCGGGTAGTTGCTAAACCCTGGCCTAACGTCACATGATGAGGACAGTGCCTTCGGCTAGACGAGGGCGGGTAGTTGCTAAACCCTGGCCTACCGTCACATGATGAGGACAGTGCCTTCAGCTAGACGAGGGCGGGTAGTTGCTAAACCCTGGCCTACCGTCACATGACGAGGACAATGCCTTCGGCTAGACGAGGGCGGGTAGTTGCTAAACCCTGGCCTACCGTCACATGATGAGGACAATGCCTCCGGCTAGACGAGGGCGCGTAGTTGCTAAACTCTGGACTAACATCACATGACGAGGACAATGCCTTCAGCTAGACGAGGGCGGGTAGTTTCTAAACTCTGGCCCACCGTCACATGATGAGGACAATGTCTTCGGCTAGACGAGGGCTGGTCGTTGCTAAACCCTGGCCTAACATGACATGATGAGGACAATGCCTTCGGCTAGATGAGGGCGGGTAGTAGCTAAACCCTGGCCTAACATCACATGATGAGGACAATGCCTTCGGCTAGACGAGGGCGGGTAGTAGCTAAACCCTGCGCTAACGTCACATGACGAGGACAATGCCTTCGGCTAGACGAGGGCGGGTCGTTGCTAAACCTTGGCCTAACATGACATGATGAGGACAATGCCTTCGGCTAGACGAGGGCGGGTAGTTGCTAAACCCTGGCCTAACGTCACATGATGAGGACAGTGCCTTCGGCTAGATGAGGGCGGGTAGTAGCTAAACCCTGGCCTAACGTCACATGATGAGGACAGTGCCTTCAGCTAGACGAGGGCGCGTAGTTGCTAAACCCTGGCCTACTGTCACATGATGAGGACAGTGCCTTCGGCTAGATGAGGGCGGGTAGTAGCTAAACCCTGGCCTAACGTCACATGATGAGGACAGTGCCTTCGGCTAGATGAGGGCGGGTAGTAGCTAAACCCTGCGCTAACGTCACATGATGAGGACAGTGCCTTCGGCTAGATGAGGGCGGGTAGTAGCTAAACCCTGGCCTACTGTCACATGATGAGGACAGTGCCTTCGGCTAGATGAGGGCGGGTAGTAGCTAAACCCTGCGCTAACGTCACATGATGAGGACAGTGCCTTCAGCTAGACGAGGGCAAGTAGTTGCTAAACCCTGGCCTAACGTCACATGACGAGGACAATGCCTTCGGCTAGACGAGGGCGGGTAGTTGCTAAACCCTGGCCTAACGTCACATGATGAGGACAATGTCTTCGGCTAGACGAGGGCGGGTAGTTGCTAAACCCTGGCCTACCGTCACATGATGAGGACAATGCCTCCGGCTAGACGAGGGCGCGTAGTTGCTAAACTCTGGACTAACATCACATGACGAGGACAATGCCTTCAGCTAGACGAGGGCGGGTAGTTTCTAAACTCTGGCCCACCATCACATGATGAGGACAATGTCTTCGGCTAGACGAGGGCTGGTCGTTGCTAAACCCTGGCCTAACATGACATGATGAGGACAATGCCTTCGGCTAGATGAGGGCGGGTAGTAGCTAAACCCTGGCCTAACATCACATGATGAGGACAATGCCTTCGGCTAGACGAGGGCGGGTAGTAGCTAAACCCTGCGCTAACGTCACATGACGAGGACAATGCCTTCGGCTAGACGAGGGCGGGTCGTTGCTAAACCTTGGCCTAACATGACATGATGAGGACAATGCCTTCGGCTAGACGAGGGCGGGTAGTTGCTAAACCCTGGCCTAACGTCACATGATGAGGACAGTGCCTTCGGCTAGATGAGGGCGGGTAGTAGCTAAACCCTGGCCTAACGTCACATGATGAGGACAGTGCCTTCAGCTAGACGAGGGCGCGTAGTTGCTAAACCCTGGCCTACTGTCACATGATGAGGACAGTGCCTTCGGCTAGATGAGGGCGGGTAGTAGCTAAACCCTGGCCTAACGTCACATGATGAGGACAGTGCCTTCGGCTAGATGAGGGCGGGTAGTAGCTAAACCCTGCGCTAACGTCACATGATGAGGACAGTGCCTTCGGCTAGATGAGGGCGGGTAGTAGCTAAACCCTGGCCTAACGTCACATGATGAGGACAGTGCCTTCGGCTAGATGAGGGCGGGTAGTAGCTAAACCCTGCGCTAACGTCACATGATGAGGACAATGCCTTCGGCTAGACGAGGGCGGGTAGTTGCTAAACCCTGGCCTAACGTCACATGATGAGGACAATGTCTTCGGCTAGACGAGGGCGGGTAGTTGCTAAACCCTGGCCTAACGTCACATGATGAGGACAATGCCTTCGGCTAGACGAGGGCGGGTAGTTGCTAAACCCTGGCCTACTGTCACATGATGAGGACAGTGCCTTCAGCTAGACGAGGGCAAGTAGTTGCTAAACCCTGGCCCACCGTCACATGATGAGGACAGTGCCTTCAGCTAGACGAGGGCAAGTAGTTGCTAAACCCTGGCCCACCGTCACATGATGAGGACAGTGCCTTCGGCTAGACGAGAGCGGGTAGTTGCTAAACTCTGGCCTAACGTTACACGATGAGGACAGTGCCTTCGTGTTTCCCTGTTTTTTGTGAAACAGGAATACATTCTCGATCCCCATCCTATTTTGGGGGGAAGCAGGTGTTGCGGGGCCCAAGGATAATCTTATGCGTTTCCCTAACTCCGCCTCAATGGCAGGTGCAAGCATAGAAATATCAGAGATATGATTTTTAAATTGTTCCTCCGAATTCATTTCATCTCAGAATTATTTGCAAGAGTATTGCCATGGACAGGGGTCAGTTCATCATTAATATCATCACCAGCGCCTTGAGATCATACCAATGATACATAAGGCGCTATATAAATGCCAAGTAACATAAAATAACATCTATGTCATTTATTTCATGCAGGGCAGAGCTTGTAGGTAAGTCAACTGCCGCGTGACACTCTGGGGCAGAGAGCAGGCCTCCCAAATATTAACCTTTACACACAAAAAATAGCAAAGGCTCCATAGGACAAGGCCAGGTAGGTCAGTACTTCCATCTACACGCACCAATCACCGTGAGCTCATATGAAGCTGTTAAGGTTTCCGACCGTAATGCACACAGCGTATTCACTGCACAGTCATGCACAAGAGCAGTGAGTAGGCTAGAGACCACATAGCCAACCGCCAGCGCCAGACAGCACACTACAAAAGAAGGGCCCAAATGCGCTGAGAGAGGCCCCAGTCCCCCCGTCCCCAGGTCTAGCAAGCTTACCAGGCACTTCCTGGGGGCGCTTCCTGGGGGCCCTTCCCGGGGTGCTTCCTGGGGGCGCTTCCTGGGGGTGGCTACATTCTTCTATATGTTACATTTTCTTTCTTCCACCCACAGGGCTGGGTTTTGTACACTGTTTTCTAGATAGTTCTATTGCAGATGGTGTATGCTTCTTGTTGCCCAGAGGTAGCTCCTGGCCACTGGTTAATGCCGGATACTGAGCCTCATCACGACTTGGGCGTTACCGCCGGCGGTATTAGCCCTACCGCCAAACTCCCCGGCGCTAATAGCGCCGGATCACGAGTTTGGCGGTAATGTTAATCCCCATTCCCCATTGAGCCCATTCGGGAAATCCGCCGAAGCGCTGATTTGGCGGACCCTTAAATCCGGCAGTAATAGCGCGACCGCCGGATTTAAGGGTTACCGCCAAAGTCGTGATGAGGCCCACTGTGAGGAACCAGGAATCAGACAAGGACACAGAGACTTATGTTTTTTTTGCCATAAACTTTTAATAAAAGAAAAGGGGGTGGGGAAATGCCTCTCTGTCCCTGCTCGAAGAGGTGTTTCCCTTCCTAAAACCAAAACGAAGTCTCGGTCAAGGTCAGGATGTCCAAAGCAAAAAGCGCCCTGTGTCCAAAGTACTATTCTGGCTCCCACATTCTAACAAACTAAATCCTAAAGTGAAAAGGGCAATGTCTTTGGCCTAACGTGACAGTAATTCGTTGTAAACTTGTGGATACTGCGCGGCTGCTGCGTAGACTTTTGGGCTCACTTATGAAACACTTGTGTACGAGCGCGATAGAAATAAAATATCAATCAATCAATAAGTGCGGGGTTGGCCTGGATGTGAACACCGATACTGAGGATTGTTGATACCGTCTATTGGGACTTCTACTTTAAGCCGTCAGCAAAATATAACATCTCATCAGCTGCCTCATAAAGACAGTGTGCAGCTGTCTGATATTCGGACGAGGTTAAAGGGGCTTGCAGAATCTCTGCCGGTAGCATTGTCTCAAAAACAATGAGCAATCTCGTTACTTTCTTGGAACACCCGAGGGTTTGCCCACTTATTGTCTGCTACTGGTTCCTTATCTTTACCATTGCATCATTCCATGTTTTTATTACAAGAAACTTGGCTAATGTCATCGATTTACATCAATGAATATACTATATACCAAACAATGGCTAATAAAGGCACCAGGAGCAGACCATTCGGAGGGTTGGTTACGGCGTTCCGCAAAATATCTAATCTAACCTTGTAGAATTCCCTATGACGGTTCGGAGTACATCTTGATTGTGGAAGTGTCTAATTTTGACCATAAACAATGGGCCTCATTACAAGTTTGCGTGTTTCCGGAGACTCGAAACACTGTTTCCGCCGCGTGAGATCCCGGTGCCACTGGGACATTACAAGTCCCAGAAGGCATTGGCTATATGGATGCGGAAAGTGTAAAGAGTCCCATAGTAGTGGGTGCCGTTACGCCCGACAGGTCAGACCAGTCGGACGCAATAGGTCCCACCCACAGAGTTGTAGTGTGGCAGCCCAGAAAGGGTGCTGGTACGGTGCGACTGGCACCCTTATTTCCGGACCGCCACACTTGTAATGAGACCCAATAGGTTCAGATTGTCAACGTCCACAACCCCCATGGAGGGCTGTGTACAGAATCGATTCAGAATGCCTTACATGATGTCCTTTTCTCATTGGCTAGAAATAGCAAGGACAACATTATCATCTTGGGTGGTGATTGTAATTGTCATTGTGTTGGTGGGAAGGATCGAGAGTAGACAAAGTCTTGCCAAGCAGAAGCGTTATGATGCAGAGTAGACCTAACTCTGAGGGTGTACAGTGGATGCAGTTCTTTGAAAGGTGCTCAATGGGCAAACCCCAGGGGCTACCAGGGGAGCGTATAAATGGTATATGGGAAATAGGGCAGCCACACTCGATTTAATGTTGTTGATATGAGTGTTCACAAAAATGATTGGAGCGATCATGCAGCTATAGTACTAACTTTAGCTATAATTGCTCCTATCAATGTGAATACATGCCTCGATGGTATGGAAGTTAATCATCCTAGTAATCGGGTTAAGTGGACTGAGGGTAACAGTGAGCGGGCAACACGCTTCACCCGGTCTGTGAATAGTTCTGTTGTCCTAGATTTTGAATTCTGTAATATGGAGGAAATCAAAGCCTGGTGTACATCCTGGTGTACATCCTTTTCTAACCATCATGCTGCCTGTAATACATGAACAGTTGAGAAAATTGATGGAACTAGACCCCATATATGATAAAGTGATAAGGAATAGAACGCGCAAGCTATGTAGACACTAAACATATATCTCATATTGAAGGTCTTAGAGAAATAAAAATGGTCAAAACTGCGTTTAGTATTTAGATGCGTTGGGGGCGCCTGTCTACTCGGGCATGCAATGGCACAGAATGATTGCCGTCGTCTGTAGTGGTAAGGCTAGGAGCATCTGGCCATTATTGGGGGGGGGCTAAAGGAAACAGAAATCTGAAAATACGAAACCCTAATAACGATCATCAATGCAAGGTATTTATTAGAAGAAATCCCGCCTTATGGAGAGTATTAGCAGAGTGACAATGGATAGCCCTCCCATTAATCGAGCCTTTGAGATAGATAAGGAGGACATCCAATTGAAGATTGGTAGACTGAAGGCCTCTAGGGCTCCAGGCCCTAACAGCCTGCCGAATAATGTAATTAGACAGAATCCAGAATTTTGGGCTACCCTAACGAAAATGTTTTTGATAAGGTCCTGGAGGAGGGAAGATTACCCTTCACATGATATGATATGGCATTTATAAAAGTTAAACACTTTTTATTTTACAATATAAACAGATAAAGTAGCACAGTAAACAGTCAAATACCCAACAGTGAATCATAAATGAAGTACATCATACAACTGGACAGTAACAATAATGAATTGGCTACAAAAATCTAACCAATGGAGTCAAGGTAAAGAAGAGAAACAAGAAGAGCCCGAAAGAAGTAATATCATGGTCATGAAATCCACGGTCTATACAAGAAATAAGGCAGTAGACCATAAGCTATTGGCAATGAAGTCACCATAACATAGAATTATACAGACTTTAACACACACATCAACCATATACATCAAGGAAGCTTCCCCATATGTCCCAAAACTTATCAATGTTTCCTGCTTGCTTGTAAATAACTTTCTCATAGGTGGAAACGCTGAGCCACCTCCACCCAGTCGTCGATACAAAAGGAGCTAGTCGACTTCCTTGATCTTAATATCATTTTCTTCGCAATCATGCCAGCATGGAGAAGCCAGATCTTCTTGCTGAATGAAACTTCCTCTGCTAGAGACACGTCCCCAGAACCAGTAGAGAGGCAGTCATAGGGATTGCACAGCACAGGATCAAACCCAGCCTCTTGTAGACCCCCTCCCAAAATGTCTGAGTCTTTCAACAGAACCAGATCAAATGACAGAGGGTGCCCCTTGCATTTTTACACTTCCAACATAGCTTGTTCTCCAGAAGATGTCTTTTGAATAATCGTACCGGCATCCAGTAGGACCTAAAAAGCAGCTTTGTTTGTGACGCTCTTAGGCCCCAGTCAATGCTCACCAGGCGTGTATTACCACAACATCGCTGCCAACAATTCAAATCAAATCTTCTCCAAGTTCTTCAGCCCAGATTGTTGGCAAACTCAGGTCTCCTTTACAACAAGCCTTTAAGACTACATACATAGTAGCAGCAGAATGAAATGCAATTTTACTGGTCAGCAAAGCTGACCATGCCAGATTCTGAGCTGCCAAATGAGACACATCCACGCTTGCAGCAATGATGCTTTTCAATCTCCTATATTCTGCGTAAGTGCAATCATTCATGTTAAATGAACGGCTCAATTGTGCAAACGATATCCATTTGTCACCTTCAATCAAATCTTTAAAGTATTTTATTCCCGTCAAATACCACCCTGGCCAAAATAGGACTGTTCCTTGTGATTTCAAAGCTGGGTTGAGCCAAATGGAAGCATCAGGGAATAAGTAAGGCTCAGTACCCATGCGTTTAGAAATAGCACGCCAACAGTCCTGTAAGAACTCAGTCAGTGGATTTAGCCTTTTAGAGGATTTTTTCTTGGTCGTCAACAGGGCCTTCAGATCCAACTGTGATAATGTACTGCTCTCTCAAGCCATATTTTGAGCTTGGTCTTCATCAGTTCCAATGATCTTGCATAGATGGCGAGTTGTGAATGCAGATGATAGTCAGTGAAATTCGGCAAGTTCATTCCCTCTTTCTTTAAGGGAGCTGCATTTTCCACATTGCAAGTCTTGGTGGCTTTCCGTCCCAGATGAATTTTTGCATGATCCTATCAATCTCCTTGAAAAGATGTCCTGGTATTTTGATGGGAAGCATAGATAAAATATAATTTACCCGTGGTGCTAGGTTCATTTTTATACAATTGATCTTCTCCCATATGGACAGTTTTAAAAGTCCCCACCTATCTAGGTCAGATTTAAGTTTCGGTAAGATCATAGCAAGATTCATTTTGTCAACTTTATCTCTTCTGGACCAATCCAAATACCTAGATATTTCATCCGTTCCAGACACCAGGTGAACTGCAATTGAGCACAGGTGTGTCACAGGCAAATATTCTTCACTGGGAGGATTTCAGACTTACCCCAATTCACTTTATAACCAGAAACGAAGGAAAATTCCTGTATATCTCGCATCAAATGAGGTATGCAATTTGCTGGATCCCACAGGGCCACCAACAAATCATCTGCATAGAGCCAGAGTACATTTTCGTAATCATTCCCAATTATCGGTTGAAGACTATCATCAGCTTGCAGTAGCACTGCCAATGGCTCCATCGACAAGATGAATAATAGTGGCGAAAGCCGGCAGCCCTGTCTTGTACCCGTATGAAGCCGGAAAGCGTCCGAAATAAGGCCATTTGTAAGTACGCTCGCAGATGGATTTGTGTATAACAGCCGTACCCAGCTCTTGAAGTCCTGGGCAAATTTCCTTTTGTCTAAACATGAGAACAGGAAGGCCCACTCCACACGATCAAACGCCTTCTCTGCATCCAGCGAGACCACTGCAGCTGCATTTCGTTACCTATGTCCATATTCAATTGTTAACAACAGGCATCTCATATTGTCAGCCACAGCCCTTCCAACGACGACGCCGACCTGGTTCCCATGGATTAATGAGGGTATCACTGGCTCCAAACTCATGGCCAAAGGCTTTGCCAGAATCTTGCAGTCAGTATTAATCAGACTGATTGGCCTGTAGTTTTCACATCTTGTAAGTGATCTATCTTTTTTCTTCAAGACCATTATCAAAGCGTGCTGCATCGTGTCTGGCATGGAGTTAGTCTCAAAAGCGTTGTTATAAACATTACAAAGAAGCTGCAGAGCAGAATCAGGTAGAATCTTATAAAACTCTACAGGCAATCCATCCGTGCCTGGTGATTTGCCCACGGTACGCTTGGAGATGGCTAGACGGACATCTTCAACTACCATTCCCCCTTCAAGACTCGCCGTCTAATCACTTGACAGTTAAGAAATGTCTAATGAATTTAGCAAATCTTCTATCACATCAGTCTCACAATTCAGATCCGACCTGTAGAGTTTTTCATAGAAGTTATGGAATAGTATATTTATCTCTTTTTGTTGCGTTTTCAAGACATCACTTGGATTTCTAATTGCATTGATAAAACTATCACTCTTAGCTATCTTCAGCCTGTGTGCAAGGAGTTTGCCTGCTTTTTCCCTGTTTTCGAAGTAGTTTATTCTCTGTCTGAACAAAGCGTAATCTACCTGGTCAGATATTAATTTATTTAGTTCAAATTTTGCCTTCCTCAATTGAGACTTAGTTCCCTCATCTCGGCTCGCAATAAAGCAATTGTCTAGACGATTAGCCTCTGCAGACAATTTCTGAATTTCTTTGGCTTTCTTTTTCTTTTGTTTGCCGGTTTTAGACATTAGCACACCACAGACAAAACATTTCATTGCATACCAGACTGTGGCAACCACAATATTATCTGTCCTGTTAATTAGAATGAAGTCTTCAATTTATTCCACAACTTCATCTCTAATTTGTTTGTTCAGCAGAATGTTTGAATTCATTCTCCATCTTGATGACTTGACCAGAGTATGCTGCAAGGAAAGACGTAAGGATACAGGTGCGTGGTCTGACAAGGCAATGAGCCTGATACTTGAATCAAAACAACTAGAAGTCACTTGGCACGAGGTCAGAAAGAAGTCAATACAGGAATAGATATCATGACACGATGAGTGGAAGCTATAGTCTCTTTCAGACGGGTGCTCCAAGCGCCATATGTCTGCCAGATTGATTTAATTCATTAAACATTCTAAAGACCGCTTGGTCTTCTACAGGACACGCAAGCAGTCTCCATTTGAGCGGTCTAACGCTGGATCCAACACATGGTTAAAATCACCAGCCAACACAATAGCACTAATATTATAACTTTGAAGCAATTGCGCAAGCTCATGGTAAAAAAGGGGATCATCAAAATTGGGTGCCTACACATTGCATAATATCATTGTTGTATCTTGTACCTTAATCAAAACACAAACAATTCTTCCTTCTTTGTCTGTTTTGCTTGAAAGAACTGATAAAGGCAGGTTTTTCTTAAGTATTGAAACGGCTCTTTTACTGGTTGAATAGGTCGAGAAAAAGGTTTGGCCTACCCATCCACGTTGAAGTTTCTCAGCCTCTTGATTGTCCAGATGTGTCTCCTAGAGGAAAGCAATAGCGCATGACGTTGATCTTACATAAGATAAGACTTTTGTCCATTTCTGTCAGAATTCCTCTTCTCAGACTTGAACTCGTAGTGTAGAAGAATTATTCCCACTAATGTATCACTTTGAATGTAAAATTAAACATACAAAGCAATCTATTAATTGAAAGATTGGATTCCCACCGAGACCTCGTGGCTGTAGAAAATATACAATAAGAGATATGTGATTAGAACAGCTCTGATTAAGATTTCAGAAAACAGTTCCCAAACGTTAATCACACTAACCTGAATAATAACAATAGACTTGGAATGACTAACACAACTGGTTCTAGGGCGATATCCAACGGATGTTCTGAAAGAAAGTTGAACACTATGATCCTATTTCCCTGAAATCAGACAGACAAAAACTATATATATCAAGAGAAGAAAAAAAATCCTGCTTACCCAAAATATTCCTTAAGTTAGGCACGAAATGTGGAATGCCCTTATTCAGCTGGAGGATTGGATTCAAAAGAAACTGTTCTACTGTTTAGAGACAGATGCTGTTCTTAGTTGGCTGTGATAACGCGGAGTTGTGCTGATTCCGGCGTTATAATAGAAGATCTCCCTCGGTGCAGCGGAAGCTGTCCCAAGGTGCAGCGGATGCTGTCCCATGGTGCAGCAGAGGCTGTCCCATGGAGCAGCGGAGGCTGTCCCACGGCGCCGCAGAAGTTGTCAAGCGGAGATGTGAACACTGTCTCGAACGTGTTATTTAAACAGATAGAATCGTAAACCAAAAGAGTTATCCAAGTTCAATCAGGGTCGAAAACCAAGCGGGCTGTACGGGAACAAAAGGAGAAATACCAGACGTAATCGAGGAACAAGAGCAATAGTTCGTAACCAGGAAGACATAAGGCAACCAAGCAGACAAGGGAAATCCAAAAGCAAGTCAAGTCCAAAAGCCGGGTCAAGTAGTAACGTAGTCAGAACAAGAAAAAAGACCAAAAACTGAACGCCAAACAAAACTCGATCAGAAGCACTAAACCAAGGTGGAGGCATGGCTAAATAGCCAAGATCACATGACTAATGCCGTGATCCCACACGCACGTAGCTTCCCCTTAGCAAGGAGACACGTATCTTCCATGGTAACCTCCATTCACTGCGGCGAGCCGCGCTCTGTGTTAATAAACCCCGTAGTCCAAGGGTTAGTCGGTTGTGTCTCCTTGTTGTTTTCACTGAACTAAGAACACGTGACCCATCTCGCAGCGGTCTATGCATGACAATTTCACAACAGATTTTCGACCATTCACATTCCATTAAACAATATTGAGAAGATTTACAGATCTAGAATTCATGTTGCCAATCTTAGAGTTAAAAAAAAGGTGATCAATATAGAATAGAAAGAAGAAAAGAAAGATCAGGAAAAGGAAAAGAGAAAGGGAAGAACCCACGCCCCATCTGGGCATGAGTTAACCAGATAACTCTGGTACTAGTTACAAATAGATGGACACACCGATCGGACGTAACACTAAGGTGAGTTCAAAAATACAGTAATTTTAGCAAGCAACTGTACAAGTGAAACCACCAACCCCAGTCCCCTGCCTCCACCCCATAAATATATTCAACAACTGACACCAATGTGTCAAGAGAACTAGAGCCCCCAACACACCCCTATTCCTAGATTTCAACATCCACAGACCGCATGCCATAATCCCAGCTGAGGCATCATCCCACCAATAAGGAATACCTATTGCAACATGTAAAGTACATCAGTAATAAACACGTTGAATCCACACGATCGAACATGAGTAAACAACCCAATGTTCAGAGCTAAAGCAAGCAGAGATAGTAGCAAAGAGAAGAAAAAAATAAAATAGAAAATAAAAAGTGCTCCCGGTCCACATGTATCGTTGTAGTCAATTGATGATACCCCAAACCCCATTTTCATAGTAACGTGGCTTCGTCTGCTATCATCACAACATAGGTTAAACCAACCCATACAAAAACGGCTCAACGCTGCTTTACTATTTTGAACTTGCTTTACCTAACGCCCAATGCGACTTTTTTTTTTTCAACCTTTTTTTTTCGTTGTTTTCGAGATTTTTCATTTCGGTTTTATCACTATAAACCACGAAAAGCAAAGCCCTTCAAATAGCGTAATATAGAGTCTGGACTGTGGTTTTGGAGCAACTTGTTAAAGAACAATGCTCCTGATCACATTAGGAATTGTAATGAAGTACTTGTGTATTATCAATTTGTCAGCTGAAGTGAGAATTGATTGACTGTATTTCTGAGAGTACCTGTAAAGGTTTTATTGATTGAAAAATTGTATTTATATGTGTAAAGTTTTATTTTAAACTAAAACACATTTATAATAAATAAATAAAATGAAATGGTTCACAAATGTTCAAAAGGGAAAATGCGTAACTCCAACACAAATGTTTTAACAGGATAGAGTTCCTTATTCCAGAGGATTTCCCCTGGATTTCTCATCCCTTGGTGGCTTATTCTACAATGTCAGTTCCTTGAGTTTTCTCTGGAGAAATAGCAAAATAAGTGTACAAAACAACTTGGCTCTTTGTCTTGTTAAGATACCTGGCATACTCTCCTGCCAGGTTTTTACTCCTCTTCTCGTGTTCAGCAGAGCATTTTTGCTAATCCTGAGTTGCTCTTCTCAGGACCTCTTTAACCCCTTAAGTGCCATGGGGTCCCCCGCCCCACAATGCCAAGGCCTTTTTTTTGTGATTTCGGTATGTCGCCATTCAATGCCTTGTAACGTTTTTGTTACATGAGATATCTCGGCAAAATTCGGCCCCTTCTTTTCCCACATGTAGACGGTCATAACAGAATCCTAGTTTGCTTTAGGGGGAGGGGAAATAACCAAAAAGAGAGAACATTTTGGGTTTTTTCAAAAAATGCCAATAAAACGATGTACAAAGAAGCTTGTGGTTTTTTCTTGGTAAGAGCTAGGAACAAATGGTTTGCTGGGCTGAATTCCCAATTATCCTGGCTTTCAAGAACAGGTTGAGTGGAAACAAAATCTTTTTTTTATATGGTTATCAACCGTTTTGTGAGAAGTAGGCGATTTTGGCCTTTTTTTCCAACAGGACATGCATGGACGGAATGGAAGAAAAGGGTAGGAAAGCTGAATGGGGGGACAGAAAGGCAAATCTACTTTTAGTGCTCCAACCCATAGCTACACCTCTGAGTCTATGGTATTTTAGAAACAGGTGCTCAAAGAAGTGCAGAAACTGGAACAACAAGGTGTTCCTCATCACTCTAATTTCGGTAATGCCCAACGAGCTCTTATTTCCAAATTAGCAAAGGTTGAAGATGTCATAGTGAGACAGGCAGATAAAGGTGGGGCAATGTGCTCCTCAATCGCAGTGACTATGTGAAGGAATGTTTACGTTTACTTAATGATGCAAAAAGTTATTACCCTATTCCATCTGACCCTTCTATACAACTCATGGTCTCAATGCAAGGGGAGAGTATTCAACACTCTCTCCCAAACCACAGAAGCCAAATGAAAGTCGACCCTCCACCCGTGGTTGGCACAGGCGCCTGATAGTATAAACAGGACACCACGTGGCAGCCAGTGGGGGGAAGAGGAGTTAGGGGGAGGTTGTGGATGGGTAGGGGAGTATAGGAACACCGGAAAGAGGTTGAGGGAACACCTAATGTGGATAGGATGAGGGGAAACCACAGGGAAAACACCTACTCTACTTGTAACACTCTGTACTCATAGCATTCATACCAAACCATACATATTTCTCCCTAAGGCTTGACAACTCTTAATACGTGTTGAAACCACAGGGTACTAGTAACATAAGCTTACATACACCTTATCTCCGTATATCTGGTTCTAGGATGCCAGACTGACAGCACTAGTCTCATATCAACATGTAAGTAGATTGCCATCTACCAAACTGGTCGCACTCACATTGATCACAATGACATTGAATACAATGATAAACAAGAACACATGGCCATCAGGCACGCATAAGCAATGAACATAAAACATGACGTGCAACGTGGACTTGATAACATAACTGAAGGCACCATATCCCCTTTGGAATGCAGAGAGTTCCCTACACCCCCAGCAGAGTCCTCCCTTGTTCTGAACGGGTTAAACTCCGACCCGTACTTAGACCTGAACACAAGAAATGCTGTGCAATAAATCCAACATTATCCGCAATTGAAAAGTAGAAACGAGTTCCTAACAAACTTGTGTAACACTTATCTGAAGTCCGGGAGACCCGCAGGTCGTCCCGGACACCACAGTAATCCACCCGTAACTGGCAGCCAGGAATCTCCGCCCGCCGCCGCCCAATATATTCACACAGTCTTCCCCAGTACTTATCTCATGTCCGAGAGGCCTGTGAGCAGTCCCGGACGCAACAATCACTGCGTTTGCTGTCCACTCGCGGCTGCTGCCATTCGTCTGAGCTCCTTCATAGAACGTGCTGCAGCCGCCGCATTCTGAAGTCCTGACACGCCCGTCTCCTGCTGCCAGTACAAAATAAGGCACACCTGCCGTATGCCGCTTGCCCATTTATTGCTTGCTTTTGTTGATTGTTCACAGCTGTTCCAACGGGCGTACGGCTAGGACTACACTCTTCCCAAGTGCTGCTGGGAGTTGTAGTTTTACTCCAGATTTCCATTTCTACGTGTTTTTACACACACCTTTCTTGCTCCAGCCCTTAATCCTAACATTACCTCCTCTCCCACGGCCCTTTCACAGGCCGGCCTTGAACAAATGTTGCTTATGAAATTGTGTGACCAACCGAGGAGCATGAACAGCTCCTGCTGGCTCCCGAGAACAATCCTCAGGTCCATAGCCTTTCCATTTAATCAAATACCAAACCTTCTGGCCTCGTTTCTTGATGTCCAAGATTCGTTCTACTTCATATTCCTTTTGTCGTTCTTTTAGTATTGCTGGCGGCCGTTTAGTCGTCATCCCGGGATCTGCGGGTTTAAGTAAAGATACATGGAATGCCGGGTGTATGGCCAAATTTTTAGGCAAACATAATTTCATAGCAGTTTCAGAAACACATTGAATAATGGTATATGGCCCAATGAATCTAGGCATGAATTTACGTGATCCTATCATAGATAAATTTCGAGTCGACAACCACACTCTATCCCCCATTTGATATTTAGGGCTGTCCTGCCTCTGCTTATCAGTTTGTGTTTTATATTGTCTTTTGGCATACTCCAAATTGGCCCGGGCTCTTTGTCTGACTTCCAGAAGCAACTGTTTTCGCTCTTGTAACACTGGCATGCTGTTTACCTCTGGCAAATGTTCAGGTATCATATTCTGCTCATGACCATGCAAACACTCATTAGGAGCCATTCCCAGTGAACTATGAAAGGTGTTGTTATATGTGAATTCTGCCAACCATAAGGCTTGAACCCAGGATTCTCTTCCATCTCCCAAATACCCTCGCAAATACTGCTCAAGTGTTTGATTCACCCTTTCTGTCTGACCATCTGTTTCAGGGTGATAGCTGGCGAACAGAGCACAGTTGATTCCCAAAAGTCGACAAAAAGCACGCCAAAACCTGGAAGTGAACTGAGAACCCCTGTCTGAAACAATACTCTTTGGGAGGCCATGTAATCTCACTATATGTTGCAGAAATAACTCTGCCAACTGGCCTGCCCCTGGTATACCAACACAAGGCACAAAATGAGCCTGTTTAGACAGAAAATCCACTACTACCAAAATGGTGTCAAATTGATTGTCAGGAGGCAAATCTGTGATGAAATCCATGGAAATGTGAGTCCATGATTTCTCATGAGTGGGTAATGGCTGTAACAATCCCCTTTTCTTCACATGATCTGCCTTATTTCGTAAACAATTTTCACATTGTACCAAGTAAGTCATTATATATCTTGCTTTAATGTGGGCCACCAAAAATATTTTTCCAACATCATTTTCATTTTTCTCTGACCTGCATGTCCCGCCAAGGGGGAGTTATGACACCAGAATAACGCCCTGTCTTATAGCATTTTGTTTGGTAAATACAATCTACCCTGATGGTATGGTAATCCTTCCCGTACTGTTCTTGTCGGATGACTATTCCGCCACACCTGCAATTGTCTAGCTGGTAATGCTTTCTTCACCTGCTCAATGAATTGCTTAGGAATAGACCCAATGATTTTATCGGGCACAATTATTGCTTTCTTTTCACTGACAATATTGTCTAAATTCTGTTGCTGAGTTAAGGCATCCGGCTTCCCATTCTTATTTCCTGGTCTGAATGTCACCACAAAATCAAATTCATTGAAATACTGAGACCACCTTAATTGCCTTGGACTTAAAGTTTGAGCTGTCTTAAAGTACTGCAAATTTTTGTGATCGGTTACCACCACCACCTGATGGCGTGCTCCCAGTAAGTAATGTCTCCACTCAAGGAATGCTGATCGGATAGCCAATAGTTATTTATCAGTGATGGAATAATTTTGTTCACACCCCGACAGTTTCCTAGAATAAAATGCCACCGGGTGCCATACTCCTATCTCATCCTTTTGAGACAGAATAGCTCCTATAGCCATATTACTGGCATCTGTCTCCACCTGAAAAACCCTTTCAGAGTTTGGATGTCTTAAGACAGGTGCAGTAGTAAACGCTACCTTCAACTCCTGAAAGGCTCTTTCTGCCTCAGCACTCCAAGTAAAACTCACTGCTTTCTTAAGCAATTGTGTAATGGGTGTCACAATTGCCGAGAAATTGCCAATGAATCTTCTGTAAAAGTTGGCAAACCCCAAAAACGCCTGAATGTCTTTTATGCATTGTGGTGATGACCAATCCCTTACTGCCTGCACTTTCTTGGGATCCATCACAATTAATGTTGCAGTCAAAATAAAACCCAAAAACTCTACTTGAGTCACATGGAAGGCACATTTCTCCAATTTAACACATAATTGATGCTCTTGCAACCGTTTCAATACCTTTTGTACATGTTGTACATGTTGCTCTGGAGAGTCTAAATAAATAAAAATATCGTCAATATAAACAATAACAAAAACATCAATGAAATCATGCAATACCTCTTGCATAAAGAACTGAAAAGCCGCTGGAGCATTACATAAACCAAAAGGCATAACCAAGTATTCAAACAACCCAAACTTTGTCCTGAAAGCGATTTTCCACTCATCGCCCTCTTTAACTCGTATCAGGTGTTATGCTCCTCTTAAATCCAACTTAGTATACATCTTGGCTGTCCTCACTTGATCCAAGAGGACCGCAATCAATGGCAAGGGAAATCTGTTCTTAATTGTTACTTTATTTAAGGCACGATAATCTATGCATGTTTGTAAAGTTCCTTCCTTCTTAGGAACAAAAATCAATGGTGAGGAGACTGGGGACGTGTAATGCCGTATAATCCCCTTAGCCAATATATCATCCAAATAGTCACGTAAATACTGGTTTTCTTTTTCTGTAAGAGCGTGAATCCTACTGCAAGGCAATTTTGTTCCTTCTTCCAATTTGATAACGTAATCATAAGATCTATGAGGAGGTAATTGTCCCGCCACCCTTTTGTCAAACACCTTAACAAACTCTTGATACTGTGTAGGAATTTCTCCATTCATAGCCCCCACCATCTGGTTGTCCAATCCCCTCTCCGTCAACACTTTGACTGGTCCTGCTTCTGATACTGTATGTTCCTGACAATGTTCCTCCTCAAACCACAATAGTTGTCTTCTCCAATGAATTCTAGGATTATGCAACACCAACCATGGCATGCCCAAAATCAATCTGAACTGCGGGGCTGCAATCAAATCAAATCAAATGTGATTTCCTCCCTACGACCTGATTCACATATCATCTCCAAACTTTGAGTCTGTTTCCGTATGGGCCCAGATACTAACGGTGACCCATCCATCGATTGCATACCTTCCATCTTTAGTTTCTCCACTACTGGCAATCCTAACTGTTTAGCAAAAGAAATATCTATAAAATTACCTGTAGCCCCTGAATCAACCATGGCCATCACCTCTTGTTTAGAGCACGCAAAACATAATGTTACCAAAATGTAAAAATGAGAGGTTTTACCCCCCACTGTATTTGCCACCCATCTGGGGAACCAAACATCTTTCGGGCCGGACACCTGTGTTTCTCCTAAGGTCGGCCCATCTCTTTTCCTGCTTCCTTGGTACTCTTTTCACCTCCCAGCTTCTTCTGCGGAGTGTTGGGACAAGTCTGTATAAAATGTCCTGCCTGCCCACAATAAAGGCATAACTTGTTCATTTTACATTGTTCCTTTTCACTTGCTGATAATGGTCCTCTTATACTTCCAATCTGCATGGGCTCTACTTCACTCATCCTGCCTTCCCACCCACGATCCAATCGTGCACAGGGGACTACCTCTGGCCTTTTCTTGTCCCCTTTTTTCTCATTCATCCTATGATCCAAACGTAAAGCCAAATCGATCATTGCTGTACACGGGCTGGGTTGTGGCTCAATTTGAGCAATGGTATCTTTAAGCTCCTCACGTAACCCTGATAAAACAACACAGTCTGCTTGGCCACCGTCCACTCTGTTTCAATTACCAGCTGATTAAACTGTGTTACATAGGTGACCAAGTCCCTAGTTCCTTGTTTTAATCCCAACAGTTCCTTATTCTGAGCTAACGACACCTCCCGTCTGTCAAATAGTCTGCCAAATTCCGCTAAAAAACCATCCCAGTTATATAACAATGGATCGTCCTTTTGTACCAATGGCATAGCCCAAGCAGCGGCGTCCCCAGTTAAATAGGAGATTACAAACGCAGGTCTTGCCTGTATCGTCTCAAAAGCTGTAGGTTTACATAACAAAATGCAGTCTACATTGAGTGAGAAACATTATATATTTTCGGAGATCTCCCGCAAAACGCTCTGGTGCTGCCAGCGGAACACTACTTGGAGGTTGAACAATTACCATGGGATTTTGACTGATAGATACTCCTGTTGCCTGATTACTCTCCAATGGTGTTCTCTGGGCTACCAAACTCTGAACTTGTGTCTTTAAATTATCCGACTCTTGTCGAGCATGTGCCAACTCTACCTGAATATCCTGTAATGCCTTTAGCACATCGGCTAAAGGTGGAGGTTTAGCTTCCATTTGGCTTGGGAGGTTATAAGTATCCCAATATGGGGGTGGCTTATTATGTCAATGCGAGGGGAGAGTATTCAACACTCTCTCCTGAACCACAGAAGCCGAATGAAAGTCGACCCTCCACCCGTGGTTGGCACAGGCACCTGATAGTATAAACAGGACACCACATGGCAGCCAGTGGGGGGAAGAGAAGTTAGGGAGAGGTTGTGGATGGGTAGGGGAGTATAGGAACACCGGAAAGAGGTTAAGGGAACACCTAATGTGGATAGGACGAGGGGAAACCACAGGGAAAACTCCCTACCTGTCTCTACTTGTAACACTCTGTACTCGTAGCATTCATACCAAACCATACATATTTCTCCCTAAGGCTTGACAACTCTGAATACGTGTTGAAACCACAGGGTACTAGTAACATAAGCTTACATACACCTTATTTCCGTATATCTGGTTCTAGGATGCCAGACTGACAGCACTAGTCTCATATCAACATGTAAGTAGATTGCCATCTACCAACCTGGTCGCACTCACATTGATCACAATGACATTGAATACAATGATAAACAAGAACACATGGCCATCAGGCACGTATAAGCAATGAACATAAAACATGACGTGCAACGTGGACTTGATAACATAACTGAAGGCACCATATCCCCTTTGGAATGCAGAGAGTTCCCTACACCCCCAGCAGAGTCCTCCCTTGTTCTGAACGGGTTAAACTCTGACCCGTACTTAGACCTGAACACAAGAAATGCCTTGCAATAAATCCAACATTATCCACAATTGCAAAGTAGAAACAAGTTCCTAACGAACTCGTGTAACACTTATCTGAAGTCCGGGACACCCGCAGGTCGTCCCGGACACCACAGTAATCCGCCCGTAACTGGCAGCCAGGAATCTCCGCCCACCGCCGCCCATTATATTCACACAGTCTTCCCCAGTACTTATCTCATGTCCGGGAGGCCTGTGAGCCGACCCGGACGCAACAATCACTGCGTTTGCTGTCCACTCACGCCCACTGCCAATCATCTGAGCTCCTTCATAGAACGTGCTGCAGCCGCCGCATTCCGAAGTCCTTGCACGCCCGTCTCCTGCTGCCGATACAAAATAACCCACACCTGCCGTATGCCGCTTGCCCATTTATTGCGTTTGCTGATTGTTCAACGGGCGTACGGCTAGAACTACACTCTTCCCAAGTGCTGCTGGGAGTTGTAGTTTTACTCCAGATTTCCATTTCTACATGTTTTTACACACACCTTTCTTGCTACAGCCCTTAATCCTAACACATGGAGACCATAGAAACAAAAGTCTTGCGTGCTTTTGAGACAGATATGATCAGTAGACAAGAATGTGATTACCTGATCAGAAAAAAAAGGGCGAGTACCGGTGTTCTACATCTTGCCTAAGGTTCATAAAAGCCTAGTTAACACTCCAGGCAGACCCATTGTATCAGGGGTCAGTTCCATATTAGAACCACTCTCTAAATTTGTGGACTATTATTTAAGACCCTTTGTCCTAAAAATGAGTAGTTATTTGAGAGATACTGCCGATGCCATTAATAAAATTGAAAATCTACCTTTTTGCCCAGGTAAATCTCTTTTGATCTGCCTAGACATACAATCACTGTACACGGTCTTTCCACAAAGAGCTAGACTGGAAGTGATCGAGGAGACCCTCAGAGATAGAGAAGATGGACATCCAGTTATCAATGCCTTTATTTTGTGGTGTGCAGAGTTTGCTTTGACAAAGAACATTTTTCAATTTCAGGGAGCTTTTTTGAACAAATAGAAGGCACCGCCATGGGTGCTGCTAAGGCTCCTAATCTTTCTAATTTGTACGTGGAATACTTTGAGAAACTAGTCATCTATCCTGATACCAACCCTTTTAAAAAACATCTATTAAAATGGCTACGGTATATAGATGATATTTTCATTTTGTTTGAAGGTACGGTAGATGAGGCAGAAACTTTTGTGGAAAGTTAAATGTACAACATCTGTTTTTGAAATTTACTAAGGAGATTAATCCCCCGGAGATAAACTGTCTAGATATTACCATCTTCCATTATTTGGGAAATCTAAAAGTGAAACCATACACCAAGAAAACAGATAAGAATGCCCTTCTCCAATATTCTAGTCATCATGCCAACCACATTAAAACCAATTTGCCTTTTGGGCAATTTCTCGGACTCAAGAGAAATAGCAGTCTGAGGGAGGACTACAGTGACAGTTCCACAATTCTGTCTAAAGAAACTACATAGCAAAGGTTATCCGGCCAAACTAGTGAAATATTCCTCTTAAAGAGCATACAACAACCATGATGCTTTATTAGAAAAGAAGAAAAGAAACGATAATGGAAATCGGATTGTATTTGTAAACACCTTTTCTAATTTGTAATATAAAATCAAGTGCATCATCAACAAGACGTGGAAAAAGATCTAAAACGACAAATCCACTCCACCTCCTTTGGTAGCTTTTAAGAAAAGCCAAAACATAAGAGAGATGCTCATTAGGAATGACATATCTGTCAAGCGCACAACAGAACCAAGACAAACCACCTTATGGGGCTTGCCAACTGTTAAGGGACATTTTCCTTGTGGACAGTGTATAATGTGTGCCTTTACTAAAGAGACTAAACAAATTGTGCTTAATACGACCACTACATGGGTATTGAATGAGATGACCAATTGCAATACAGAAAATGTGGTATATTTAATTACATGTCCTTGTGGACTACAATATATTGGCAAGACAAATAGAAAGTGCCGCATACGCATGGTGGAACACCGCAGCTGTATCAAAAATCAAATATTGACGGCACCAATGGTGAGACATTTTGTACAAATGAAACATTCCCACGAAGATTTCAGATGGGTAATATTGAAAAAAGTGTGTGGTAGTGGAAAAGCAGAAGTAGATCGCAAGCTAATAATGTTTGAACAAAGATTGATTTTTAAATGTCAAAGCCATATTATTGGCTTAAATGAGGAAATTGATTGGCAACATGCATGATTTCTACACATCCTTTCTATTAGACCTACAGCCCATGCACCAAGAAGGATAGCTTTTTTGTATGGATATCAGTCTTGTACATCTTGATAATCCTGTCGGACCTATATGTCCCACTTATAGCAATATGTGTAATTTTCTATTTTAGATATTGTGACCATTTTTGGTGCTTTGAGAAAAGAATGAGAAAAATGTTATATTCTTTTGTTATCAGGACGGCTGTCTGTTTGGATGTGATTAACATAATGTATGTTAAAACTGGGTCTGTATACAAGATGTCTCTAACGGACTCTCAAATTCTGTCATCAGAATAGTGGCTGCATAAACATGACATTTGACGCCTGTGTCACAACACATACCTGCATGTTCCATTTTGCCATGCTGAGGGCTGTTATTTTGAGAGTTTGTTTTTGGTGGGAATTGGTTTTGTACATCAACATGCAATCCAGCACCCGTATTGAAATTGAATATATGGGGTCAGTTCTGAAAAAATAATTCTAATAATTGTCCACTTATAAGAATTAGCCCACAATGGATAGGTTTTATCGATGACCGGATGTGAATACTTGAAGTAACCTCTAAATGTGGTATTTTATTCCTTGGAAGTGCGAGTATTGACATTGCATCATTGTTTTGGAAAAGCAGCGTGCCAATGGCACATGGTTGTGCTTCCTTAGGACCACTCATGAACGTTTTGGGATACTTTAGCCCGCTCTCTATACTAACTAGGGGTGTAATGGTGCCTGCGAATTTTGCAGACCGTTTTCTATGTTTCCCTAACTGAAGCGTTGTACGCGACTCCAACGGAACACGCCAATACTGATCAAGTGTTCTACCAGCATTATACATGGTCTTTGGTTGTGCCTGCGCAGATTGTAGCAATTGAATTCTTGAAGGTACACTACTGTTTAATGGATACTTGTTTACACTAGGTGAGACATTGTGTGTTGAGCTTTTGAAGTTGCACATGTGGGGTAACTGCTCGTGTATGTATATTTCTTTAAACTACAGCGGGACCCTAAACGGGTCTCGCGTCTACATTTTTGAAACCGCATCTGTGGCCGTTTGGACTATGGTTGTTTCCAGCGGGCATTATCCATTAAATAAGAGGTACTATGGTGTGACTGGTGACTTCCTTTGATCTTTGGTGATGGTACACAGCATAAACCCACGATATTCGGTTTCATGCTTGGTGATGGGATAAAAACATCCTGTATATATAGACAGACTATTGGCTTATCTGTTGATGGGGGTGAACACACATTTTTAGAGAAAGTGGAGTTGTTTCCATGGTGATGGGATATGATCCGCCATTCATGTGGATTCATGTTGATAGACAACCTTGGTGTGTTGTCTTGTGTTTGTTTGCATTTACTGATTAGGACCTACGGCTACTTATGAGCAGTGAAGAAAATTAATGAGAGACTTGATATATGAAGTCTTCAGCTATAAAGTGGTGTATTGAGACACCAGCACTACGAACATTACACTAAGAGGTACGTAGTTTTTGTGAAACTGTGAGGCAGGGTTGATGGCAACCTCTGGACCTTACCCAGTGCATTATGATTAAAGGGTTGGTGCACGGGAATGTGGAGCTATGTATAGAGTTTATACTGACTATACGAGTTAGTTCATGATGGTATATGGTGACGGCCTCCCATGGGTTTTTTGTATTCACAGGAGTAATCCTCTGTTCAAAATTTGGACATTTCTTTGTGGCCCTGGATTGCATGGTGGCAACTAAAGAATATTGTTTTTTTCCACTGAAGAAAGTTCATGCAGTTATTGCTATGAAGAACTGAAACATGTCGGGATCTCTTTGTGTTTAGGTTATTACACCTAGAAAGTGTATGAGGTGTCAAAGTCATCCGTATGTTTTTTTTACAATTGTTAAATGTGGTTATATGTATGTAAATTTAGTGATTGAGTTTTTTTTATATCTACCATGTGTTTTATGTTGTGTCATGTTCATGTAGAACATTTTTATGAGTTTGTATTCTTCTGTAGACTTTATAAAAACATTAATGAGAATTGTGGTTACATGTTATGTACTTGGTCTATTTTTTCAAGACTATAGGTACAGGGAGGGCCTGTCTCACCAGACTAGGAGTATAGATCAGTGAACTTGAAAAATCTAAAACTCTCTCCTTTATATATAAATATAGGACAGAAAGGCATACATTTCTGAAAAGTAGACAAAATTCCAAGTTTAGGAAGGGGTGATTTGCGCAGGTCAGGCAACAACTATGCAGGAAATAATTCCATAGTTTGGGGAAAAAGTGGGAAAATGACAGAAAAAAAGGTATCTGCTGGACATGGTTGGCCTGGTCTGGCAATGGCGTCTATGAATTGTGAGAAAAACAATGCTCTGCTACATTCCCCCTGACTCTTGTAGTTAGGAAATCACACATTTTTTGTAATGTTTCAAAAAACAAGCAATACCACAAGCCAAAAACCAGAGCCATGGTACACCAGAGTTTTATGCTTAATGCCTGAACAGACGTACTTAGCATATGTAAATAAGGAAAACAAATGTGATGAGGAAGGGCTGTCAGGAAACTGCGGTGGCCCAGACATTTGGGGTGAGCGAGAACACATATACAGGCAGGAGGTCCTTCTTCTACATCTCTCTCCTATTCACCTTATAAGGCATCTGATCAACATTGTCTACGTATTCCCAAGTCTATGACTACCCGCCGTATTTCTGTTAGGCGACGTTGGGGGTTGCCGTGGAAATGCGGTCCTTCCGCATTCATTAGGTCACGTGTTTTTTCCCATTAGCCCTTTTCCATGGTGTCATGTGATTTCAGTGTTTTCCTACTTATGCCCCGCCTGTTTTTGAATTCACTGCTTCTAAATTTGTTTTCTACGGCCTTACTGAATCTTGTGAATTTTGCTTTCTTGGTTACCTACCCGGCTACATCTCACATTATTCCTTTGCCTTGCTCCTTGTCTGTCCGTATACAAGAAATCGCCATTACGACTATTGGAACGCTTCTGACCTGCTACATTTGCTGATTTTGTATTTCTTTCTGTCTGCACTGTTATCGACTCAGAATCCACCCGACTACAAAGACTTGTAATTCTGGACCTCAGAACATTAACCTGCTGTTCATTGTCCACGCTTTAACCCCCTCCCGCATTCATTCTAAGACTCTCCGCTCACATCCTCAAACTCACCGATATTGGGACTTCTTCATATCTCGTGCATTCGGATTGCCTTCTGGAGCTCTGTTAGGCGACTGTAACGCTCACCTGAGTCCCGCAGAGGCGCCGGTCTTGACTGGGTGAATGCCGTATCTTCAAAGATGATGTGTAACACACGGTTGGCTCTTTGGGCTGGACCTCTGTGCACTGTATGTCTGACTCGAAGAGTAAGATGTCTGCAGATAGAAAATATGGGATTAATGAACTGGGGTTATTGGGTGCCTCTCTCCTCTTCCCTTTCTCTTCTCCTGTAGAACCCCAAAGGTTAACGCCCTCACCTTAGGTAAGTGAACACCGAGCTCTCCATCTGCCTCGGGGCAGGGTGCCGTAACCAGTTTCTTCACTGGATAAGGGTGCAGGCCTCTTGACCTCAGAGGACTGCTGTCCGTCGTTAACTGCACGAACGGTAAGTTCTGGGCACTTCAAATGTCTTAAAAGTCTTTTGTAATGATATCTCTTGTTTTGCAGGGTTCCGGCGATGGCGGATGGCGGGCTGATGAGAGTTGAGGATCGAACCCGCGTGAGGAATAGAAGCGCCTGGAAGCACGTAAGTAAGAGCTTGTAGCCTGCTTCACGATGCGCACTAACTGTCCCTTTTATCTTGCAGGTACAAGTTCGGAGCTTTAGAGAAGCTGAAGGGTGCTGGAATACCCACTGGATTCGGCGTGGGAAGGAGTAATGGCACGTGAGTAATAAAGTTGCCCAATGTCTTTAAACGGACCTTCTTTTGTCTTTCAGATGCGGGATGCAGCGCCGAAGGCCTCCGGAGCGTGCAAAGAGCTGGTAAGCTTTTGTCTTTCAGATGCCGGAATGCAGTGCGAAGACCTCCGGAGCATGCGAAGAGTAGGTAAGCCTTTGTCCTTCAGATGCCGGAATGCAGCGCGAGGCGTTGGTGACAGCCGATGGACCAGGTAAGAGATGCGCTGCCACTGAAGACCGTAGTGCTAACCTGTTCTTTCTTTGTCTTTACAGGTGCTGCTGAAGACTGGATTCCAGGATGGTAAGCCTTTGTTCCCTTAAGCCCAGGATCAGAAGCAGAAGACACAATGAGCGTTCTGCTGCAGAGAATGCAGAATAACGCAAAGCAAGATTCATCCATCGGGTGTGGTTTAAATAGCCTCCTGTAGTGCTTAGGTGTCTCCTTCCACAGCCCCGCCTAGGTGAGAAAAGAGTCCCTGCTTTCCAGAAGAGTTCCAGTGTTCTGAACCTAGGGATTGGCTCCTGCCCCACCCAACAGGAAAAGTAGTCCCAAACAGAAGAGGATCAGGGGCTCAACTGGCAGGTAAGTAAGCAGCATGGTCTGCTGCAGGTAAGTCCACCCAAGCATTACGAGCCCGGCGCTTCCAGCGCTGGGACTGGGCATCTTTATGAGCCTGGTGCCACTGGCGCCAGGACAGGGTCCAAAAGGTCCCAATTGGGACTGGCTGGCACTCGGAAACGGGGTTTTGGGTCTGCTTCCAAGGGAGTCGGGCAAGTCCTGATCTTTTGGAAGCAGAGATCATGACAGCACCCCCCTCAAGGCCCCTCCCAAACCGGGCTTCTCCGGGGGTTTGGGCTTGTTAGGAAATGTTCGATGAAATCTTTTGATTAGACGAGGGGCGTGGACATATTCTGCAGGTTCCCAGGATCTTTCTTGGGGACCGTAGCCTTTCCAGTCAATCAGGTAAAATAGTTTAGATTTGGAGATCTTGGAATCCAGGATGCTTTTGACTTCAAACTCGAGTTCTCCATCAACTAGAATAGGTTTTGGAGATTTAGTTAGTCGGGTTTGAGGTTGCACGGGTTTTAATAGAGAGACGTGGAAGACCGGATGTATCTTCATGTGAGGGGGCAAGTCCAACTTGACCGCTACTGGATTTACTATGGTAGTGATGGAATAGGGACCAAGGTATCTTGGGTTGAATGTGCGTGGTCCTTTTAGAGGTAGATATTTGGTGGATAACCAGACTTGATCTCCTACTTGATATTGGGGGGCTTCCTTCCGATGTTGGTCTGCTCCTTTCTTGTATTGTTCTTTAGCCCTTTGAAGGTGAGAAACGGCTTCCTTAAAGGCTTGGGTGATTGTAGAATGCAGGTGGTCTACTGCTGGTGTTCCAAGATCTTGGAGTGGATCCAACTCCGAGGTTCGAGGGTGACTACCGTATAAAAGAAAAAACGGGGTCTTCCCAGTTCCCGAGTGGACAGAGTTATTGTAGGCATATTTGGCTATCCAAAGGATATCTTTCCAAGTTTTTTCAGTTTGTTGTAGCATGCAGCGCAAATACTGTTCCAGAGTTTGATTGGTCCTCTCGGTTTGTCCGTCGGTTTGAGGGTGGTGGCTGGTCAAAAGTCTCACATCAATTTGAGCCGACCGACAGCAACTTCGCCAAAAATGAGAAATAAATTGACTACCTCGATCCGAAATGAGAACTGAAGGAAAACCGTGCAGTCGGACGATGTTTTCGAGAAATTCTCAGGCCAGAGTTGCTGCTGTTGGTAAGCCTTTGAGTGGAATGAAATGCGCCATCTTGGAGAATAGGTCCACGATTACTAGGATCGTATTGTATCCGGAGCATGGAGGTAGATCGGTGATGAAGTCCATAGAAAGCGTATGCCAAGGGCGAGGTAGGATGTCAATAGGGCGTAAGAGGCCGGCTGGTTTTTCCTTTTGACTCTTGTTTTGGGCGCATACTCCACAGGACATTATAAAGTCTCTGATATCTTTTTTCCAAGACGGCCACCAGAAGTAGCGCTTGATCTTTTCCGAGGTCTTGGTCATACCGGGATGTCCTTCCATTAAAGAATCGTGATAACAAGAGATTACCTTTTTCTGTAAATCTGTGCTGGGCAGGTATAACCATTCTTGGAAATATAATAGGTTGTCCTTCACCGTAAAGTCCTTTCCCTGCAGATGCCAATTCTGTATGTCTGCTGGAGTTACCAGTAGCCTGGCTTTATCCTTAACTTCCTCTATGGATTGTGTGGCGATTACACCTAGAATTCTTTGTTCGGGAATGATAGGTACAGGTTTAGGATTGATCAAATGTTCTTCCACTCCCATCTGAGAAAGGGCATCAGCTTTACCGTTTTTTGTACCAGGTCGATAGGTAATTATGAAGTCAAACTCGGCAAAGAATAGTGCCCAACGGAGTTGCCTAGAGGATTGAGCTTTTGCGGTTTTCAAATATTGCAGGTTTCGGTGATCTGTAATCACAGTAACGGTGTGTCGGGCCCCCAGAAGATAATGCCGCCAAGCCTTAAAGGCGGACTTGATAGCTAGAAGTTCCTTATCAGTAATAGTGTAATTGATTTCAGGAGGCGAGAATTTGCGGGACCGAATTTCCACGGGATGCAACTGATTGGTTACTGGGTCCTTTTGTGATAGAACTGCCCCCATGGCAAGGCTCGAAGCATCAGTTTCAACAATGTAGGGGAGTTCTGGGCGAGGATGTTTTCAGATCGGTGCAGAGATAAATCTAGTCTTCAAATTCTGGAAAGCTTGTTCCGCCTCAGTAGACCATTCAAAACGTTTGTTTTTCTTTAACAAGGCGGTGATGGGCTGGACTATTCGAGAGAATTCGGGGATAAACCTGCGGTAAAAGTTAGCGAAGCCTAACATGCTTTGAACACCTTTTACGGAGGATGGCGATGGCCATTTGAGAATTGCATCGACCTTCTTTGAATCCATACGCACTCCGCTAGGTGATAATATGAATCCCAAGATTTCAACTTCAGTCACGTTGAAAACACATTTTTCCAACTTAGCGAAAAGTTTGTGTTGACGCAATCTCTCGAGGACCATTTTCACGTGTTTCCGATGTTCAGTTTCCGATGAAGAATAAACGAGGATGTCGTCAATGTAAACAACAACACACACATCTATGAGCTCTCTGAGGACATTGTTCATAAAATATTGAAAGGCGGCCGGGGCATTGCAAAGTCCGAAGGGCATGACCTGATATTCAAATAGCCCATACTTGGTGCGGAAGGCCGTCTTCCATTCATCGCCCTCTTTTACTCGTACCAAGTGGTAGGCTCCTCTAAGATCCAGCTTTGTATATATGCATGCTTTTCTGACTTGGTCCAGGAGTTCTTGGATCAAAGGTAACGGATATCTATTCTTAACGGTGATCTGGTTCAGGGCGTGATAATCTATACAAGTTCTAAGGTCCCCTTCTTTTTTTGGAACGCAGAACAAAGCTGAGGAAGCAGGGGACTTGGAAGGACGAATAAACCCATGCGCTAGGTATTGATCCAGGTATTGTCGGAGGTGAAGATTCTCAGGCTCGGTGAGGGCATAAATTATACTACAAGGAGGAGTAGATCCAGGTATCAGGTCTATCTGGCAGTCATAAGACCTATGAGGAGGTAGAGAGTTAGCCTGATCCTTCCGGAAAACATCTTGGAATTCTAGGTATTCAGGAGGTAACTGGGGAGCCTCCGAGGAAATTGCTGCCAGTGCAACACCAGGTCGAGGGTGACAAGTAGAGACACATTCTGGAAACTGAACCGTTCTTGCTCGCCAATCGATCTGAGGATTGTGCTTCTCTAACCAAGGAATTCCTAGAATAATCTGGAACTGAGGGGCCTTGATCACATAGAACACGATCTTCTCATGGTGTCCATCTTGACTTACTAGCGTCACTTCTTGGGTGGTATGCGTTACTGGTCCGGAGGCTATCTCCGTACCATCCACCGTAGTAATGACGTCCTTTACAGCCTTTGGACAAAGAGTCAGATTCATCCTCAAAACCATTTCATGATCCACATAATTGCCGATGGCACCGCTGTCGACGTAAGCTTCAATCGCATGTAATCGATCCGGATGTTTAGGGCTAATGAGGACCATAGGTATCACGAAATGCGAGGTCACGGAACTGGTTTTAACGCTCGGCAAGAGGAGCTCTATTCTTGTCGGGCGAGGTGGTTTCCCTGCTCAGAGTTTGTGACCCTGGTAACTGCAGCTCCTATTGCCTTCTTGGCTGGTTTCACCGGACAGTCTCGAAGAAAGTGCCCCGAGTTTCCGCAATAGAGGCATAATTGCAGCTGTTTTCTCCTTTCCCGCTCCTTTTGTGTTAGTGGTCCTTTCAGGCCCCCTATTTGCATGGGTTCTCCGGAGTCTACTCCTTTGGTAGGAGTTGGTGGTTTGGAAAATACTCGAGCATCAAACTTGGAACGATCGGCCTTCCTGTTCTGCAGTCTGTGGTCAATTTGAACGACTAAGTCAATATAGTCCGAACAGTCTTGCGGGGGATTCACTACTTGGGCTAACACATCTTTGAGCTCTCCACGTAGACCTCTATAAAACAGCGTAATCCTTTTGTCCTCAGGCCATCGAGTTTCCACTATCAGTCTGTTGAAAGACGCAATATAAGCCAAAAGGTCTTGATTACCCTGTCGCAATGAAAGGAGCTCATTGTCCAAGGCGTGCCCCTGTGAATGTCTTGCAAACAGTTTTTCCATACTGAGCTGAAAAGCTTGAAAATCTTGGAGAACCGGATCATCTTGATTAACTAGAGGGATCGACCAGTCGGCCGCATTGCCACTAAGGTACGAAAGCACGAAAGCTACCTTAGCTTGATCAGTTGGAAAAGCTGCTGGCCGGCATAAGAAGTGCAACCGGCACTGATTAATAAATACTGCAAACCTCTTTGGGTCACCAGAAAATCGTTCGGGCGGAGCCAGAGGTACATTCCCAGGTAGGTTGATCTGCACTGGGTTCGTAGAGGATGTTGAAGGAAGATTTGCCCCTGATGCGGGTAACGGAGTTTGTCCGGCTTGTGACTGTAGCAATTGTCTAGCGAGATCGTCTGTTCGCTCCTTGGAAATAATCAGTTCCCTTCTTAGAGCATTTGTTTCCTGACGGGCTGCATGCACTTCTGCTCTTAGTTCCCCAAGTAACTGGGCTAGCTGGTCGGTATCCGAGGTTTCCATAGCGCCTGGGTGGGAGTTTTGCGGTTGGCTTTGCGTTCTGTAACGCTCACCTGATTCCCGCAGAGGCGCCGGTCTTGACTGGGTGAATGCCGTATCTTCAAAGGTGATGTGTAACACACGGTTGGCTCTTTGGGATGGACCTCTGTGCACTGTATGTCTGACTCGAAGAGTAAGATGTCTGCAGATAGAA
Source organism: Ambystoma mexicanum (assembly GCF_040938575.1). NCBI lineage: Eukaryota > Metazoa > Chordata > Amphibia > Caudata > Ambystomatidae > Ambystoma > Ambystoma mexicanum. The sequence goes on along the minus strand of NC_090929.1, from coordinate 1,720,376,216 downwards.
AATATGGGATTAATGAACTGGGGTTATTGGGTGCCTCTCTCCTCTTCCCTTTCTCTTCTCCTGTAGAACCCCAAAGGTTAACGCCCTCATCTTAGGTAAGTGAACGCCGAGCTCTCCATCTGCCTCGGGGCAGGGTGCCATAACCAGTTTCTTCACTGGATAAGGGTGCAGGCCTCTTGACCTCAGAGGACTGCTGTCCGTCGTTAACTGCACGAACGGTAAGTTCTGGGCACTTCAAATGTCTTAAAAGTCTTTTGTAATGATATCTCTTGTTTTGCAGGGTTCCGGCGATGGCGGATGGCGGGCTGATGAGAGTTGAGGATCGAACCCGCGTGAGGAATAGAAGCGCCTGGAAGCACGTAAGTAAGCGCTTGTAGCCTGCTTCACGATGCGCACTAACTGTCCCTTTTATCTTGCAGGTACAAGTTCGGAGCTTTAGAGAAGCTGAAGGGTGCTGGAATACCCACTGGATTCGGCGTGGGAAGGAGTAATGGCACGTGAGTAATAAAGTTGCCCAATGTCTTTAAACGCACCTTCTTTTGTCTTTCAGATGCGGGATGCAGCGCCGAAGGCCTCCGGAGCGTGCGAAGAGCTGGTAAGCTTTTGTCTTTCAGATGCCGGAATGCAGTGCGAAGACCTCCGGAGCATGCGAAGAGTAGGTAAGCCTTTGTCCTTCAGATGCCGGAATGCAGCGCGAGGCATTGGTGACAGCCGATGGACCAGGTAAGAGATGCGCTGCCACTGAAGACCGTAGTGCTAACCTGTTCTTTCTTTGTCTTTACAGGTGCTGCTGAAGACTGGATTCCAGGATGGTAAGCCTTTGTTCCCTTAGGCCCAGGATAAGAAGCAGAAGACACGATGAGCGTTCTGCTGCAGAGAATGCAGAATAACGCAAAGCAAGATTCATCCATCGGGTGTGGTTTAAATAGCCTCCTGTAGTGCTTAGGTGTCTCCTTCCACAGCCTCGCCTAGGTGAGAAAAGAGTTCCTGCTTTCCAGAAGAGTTCCAGTGTTCTGAACCTAGGGAGTGGCTCCTGCCCCACCCAACAGGAAAAGTAGTCCCAAACAGAAGAGGATCAGGGGCTCAACTGGCAGGTAAGTAAGCAGCATGGTCTGCTGCAGGTAAGTCCACCCAAGCATTATGAGCCCGGCGCTTCCAGCGCTGGGACTGGGCATCTTTATGAGCCTGGTGCCACTGGCGCCAGGACAGGGTCCAAAAGGTCCCAATTGGGACTGGCTGGCACTCGGAACCGGGGTTATGGGTCTGCTTCCAAGGGAGTCGGGCAAGTCCTGATCTTTTGGAAGCAGAGATCATGACAGCGACCTCGTGCCAGCGGGTGTTAGGAAAAGCATTTCTTCACATCGTTTTGAACTTGGACTGCCTTATGGAACCCTGTTAGGCGTCTTTGTGCCTGCAGGTGGTAGGTGATTCTTTTCTTTTCATTACTGACCTATTTCTGGATGTTACTTTCTCTACGGAACTCTACACCTTGATAGCTGGTAAGAATGTTGTCTTTACTTAATGTACTGTTAATGCTACTGTTACAATTACTGTTTAAATAACCCAGCTTCCTAAATTTTGTGTTATCCTTTTCATAGGATACGCCAGTTAGCTATTCATCAGGATTTCTAATCCAGTTACAGTGACACCTCCTGCTAGGCCAAAGGTACAAAACCTCTTGTCTTGAATATGGTTTACTCAAAATAAATTGTGGTATTAATCCTGACTTTCCTTTGCAGGTCAGCAGGATCCTATGGCGTCCATCCATCTTTGGGTCAATAGACTTCTCAGGTGATCTCGTATACATCCCCGAGAGGTACATTGGCAGAAAGAACTTGTCAGCTACACGACGGGTTCAACTGCCGGAGCAGAACTCCAGTCAGGAAATAACATAGAGTTCTGACAAGGGCAAGCATACATTTTCTGAAAGAGCACAGGCAGACCTTTTCAAGGGTAGGTGACTTGTGCAGGTTACAGAAGTGTACAGTGCCTAAAGCAGCGACTAAATGTAGGTCAAATTTGGGAAATGAAAGGGTTGTGTGACAAAGGTTAGCAGCAAATGGGTCGAAACGTTATGAAAACGACGCAAACACAACAAATGTCATACCTTCCCACAGGTGTCCCGACGAAAACGGTACCTCACATGTGTGGGTGCACCTACCTGGGCGCAAAGGGAAAAGCATAAAACACGGGCAACTCCAAGTCTTTTCGCACAGCAGAATTTCAGGAATTTGGCTAATGCGCACACCATACAGATTTGGGCCTAGGGTGTCCAAGCCACCAAGGAAAACTGGGAACCCCATGCATTTCTGAAAAGAGGACACTCATGGGTATCCACAGAGGTCTGCCTTGCGCACATCGGCCCAGATTGTGTATTTTTCGCCACATTTCGGACTTTGCCAGGGGTTCTGGGTAATAAATTCTGGGCCGATTCGTGCAAGTCAGACCTCTGTGGATTCCCACGGGTGTCCTCTTTTCAGAAATGCGTGGGTTTCTCTGTTTTCTTTGGTGGCTTCGACACCCTAGGCCCAAATCTGTATGTTGTCCGCATGAGCAAAATTCCTGAAAATCTGCTGTGCCGAAAGGCTTGGGTTTACCAATTTGTTTTTCCTACAAAGCAGCCAACTTCCTCTATTTAGGGCCCACACATAATTGCCAACATGACATCCCCACTACCCGTTCCCATCTACACCACTGACACTGCAGCCACAGTCCCTCCCACCACAGTAACCATCTGCCCCACATTACACTGCATACTCAGAACAGGAACATTTTTAACTACTTACATAAGTCAGTGGAAGATTTCGAATCGCCACAACTGCAAAGGAAACAAAAAAGAATTACAATCTGTACTCAGCCCACCAATTCTACATGCAAACTTTGAGGCTGCTATCTGCAAACTGTGTGATTCCTTCCACCAGATACATGGCACATCCCAGTTGAACTGCACACTGATAGGAAATGGGAATAAGACCAATGGGCGTATGGAAAGCCGCACCACTATGTAAACATTGTACAGACAAACTGCCCTCCCAGGGCAACAGCACTGTTCAGCTGGTCTGGGGGGCAATTCATAGGCGGCCCCTGCAAGTGTGTCGCTGGCCACCACAATACCTCCCCCAAGCACCCACTCCCACCACCAAAACTCCTGCCCCAGTTCCCACCCAATCCACTAGCAATCCGCCCCCCAAATATGGCACATCCCAGTCATCTACCACCATAGAAGGCTGAACTGCACACTGATAAGAAATCGGAAATACGACCAATGGGCGTATGGCAACCCCCAGCACAAAATAAACCTTGTACAGATGGCTTAGTGGCAAACTGCCCACCCAGGGTAACAGCACTGTTGTCACGCTTACCTGAGTCTCTGCAGGAGCAATAGAGTCCTCCGGTTCCTTCTCTGGTTCTACACCACGCCTCAGTTAGTGGGAAGTCAGGCCTGCCAAAAGAGTGAATGGTTAGGATTGAATTAAAGGGATTGCCTGACCCTCCTCCTACTCCAACCCACTTAGATGCCTAATTCATTACATGCCATATCATATCATATCATATCATATCAGTGCGTATCTCACCTGTTTGTTTATTTTGGTGCGCAGTCCATCCTGCTCGTGCGGTGGCGCTATTTTCTGGGTGATGCTTCGGATGTTGCTGTTCTTGAGAACTGCATCAGCAGTTTGCTGCTTTAATTCCACGAGTTCGTAATTACCCAGTTACTGCACTGGGGTTGTCAATTCAGGTAAGTAGTCTTGAAACTCCACTAGTGCTAGGTTTGTAGGGTCACCAAGTCCGTGACTGCCCAGTTACCTCACTAGGGTTATTCAATGCAGTATTTCAGATCTGCCGTAGCGCTTGCTGACTTGCATGCCAGTTACAGCACTGGACTGCAGCAATAGCAGTGAGCGGAGATAATGGAAGAGTTCTAATTGCTTTTCTCTTTCCTTTAAGGGTACCCGCAGTCGGGTGAATGGTGCAAGAAATGATGGGAAAGCTGGTTCCTGCTCCAAGCGATACACGAGGTAGTAGGTTTTACAGTTCTACCTTAAAGCGCGCTGAGCAGAGATTTGCATGCGCGTGACACTCACCAACAAACAAACAGCTCTCTCTCTCTTCTTCTCGTTTCAGGACTGGATCTGATGATGCGAGCGCTGACTCCGGCCACGGAAAAGAAACTGGATCGGGAAGCTGAAAGCGGACGAGTGAGCGGCGGTAAGCGTGTGCTCTTAAGCTTACAGGAAGCACACGAAGCACGGGCTGATATCCGGGCGTGGCTTTTAAAGGCAGCCACGCCCAAAGACTGGAATGCACTGTAGATTTCAGGTTGCCAGGATGTCCCACAATGTCCATATTGGAGTGGCAGGAAGTGAAGTAAAACCAGGAACAAAGTGTGCAACTTCCTATGTGATGGCAGTGTTAGTTCTGAGTGACTGATGTGTTTTAACTGCCAGGCCTTCACCCACATGGCCCCTACCTGACTTCTCCACCTGCCTCCACTTGCCTGAGCTACTAAAGGGAGGAAAGGTTTATATGGGAGCCTGAGGTTAGTAATCATGACAACTGTTGAGTTGGTCTGTCGGGCAATTCGAGGGCTGCCCCCGCCAAGTGTCTCCCTGGCCACCACAATACCTCCCCAGAGCACAAACTCCCGCTCACACCACCAACGCTCCAGCCCCAGTTCCCACCCACTCCACTAGCAATCCGCCCGCGTAATATACAATGTTGAAATAACCCAAATTCCAAAAATAAACATAAATTATCTGTGTCAGCCCAGCCAAAAACCAACCCACCCAGAAAGGCCTCCCAATCGATGGGGCAGTAGGTGTGGAGCACCATGGGGGCAGATGGGCACACTAATGTGCCCATCTGCGGCAAGAGGCACCCTAAACCACCGGGGAATGTTGTAGTGGAAAGGGGGGTTGGCCCTCTCCACCCACCCAAAATGAAGTGGGGGACATCTCATGCAACCCTTCCTGGGGGCAGATATTTGCTCCTAGGAAGGGCCATCTGACCCCAGGGAGGGCTGCATGAGATGCCCCCCTACATTTGGGGTGGGGGGGAGAGGGCCAACCCCCTTTATATTAAATCATTCCCTGGTGGTTTAGGGTGCCCCTCAGCCCCCCCTAAAATGCACCCTACCATTTTCAGTTTTTTCATTGTTAACCCAACTTCCCATGGCATAGATGGGCACATTAGTGTGCCAATCTGCCCCCAGGGTGCCCAAAACCTACTGCCCCATCCATTGGGGGGCTTGTCCCATGTTTTCTGGTGGCCCTCTCCCCCACCCCAAATGGATGGGGGGGGGGTACCTCATGCAGCCCTGTCTGGGGCTCCTTTGTTTACCTAACTTCCCTGGGGGCAGATTGGCACATTAGTGTAAGACTGGTAGGTAACACATCTAATGTACGCCTACAATAAGTACCGCGTGAAAGGTAGGGTGACCAGATAAAAACATTTTAAAAACCTGGACTGTCCTTAGACATAAAAATGGGACTACCATAAATACAAATTAAACGGTAGTCCTACTTCTATGTTGCTGGTCTTTTGCAGGGATTGGGAGGGTGTGTGCTCTGAGGAACAATCCTCTCATTGGAGGAGAGCGCCGGAGAGTGGAAGGGGGAGGAAATGGGGGCATGAAACGCATTTCACGCCCCCATTCACGCAGGAAGAGTGGCGCCGGGACCCGACTTCGGGATTTCGATATCAGGTCCCGGCAAAAACTGAGACCGTAGCACCCACACTTGGAAACCCTGGATGTGGTTTTTAAAAAAAAGAAACTCCCGGGACGCTGTCAGGAATAAGGGCAGGCACAGGGGTTATGGACCCAGAAAAAGGCTACAATAAGGAGAATTCAGCAAGACTACAATTCCCAGCAGTACTTGGGAGATTGAGTAGTCTACTGCTGTGCGCGTGTGTGGCCAGTAGATCCTAATGAGTAACGGTTTATTAAGGGGCCACGACGCACGGCAGGTGTAGCTTATTTTGCATTATGGACGGTGCGGTGTAGGAGGGAGAATGGAGCTGCTCGCTGATGGAAACTGCAGGGACGTGGAAGCGGCGGGCGTGAGCAGTTGTTAAAGGAGGATTCAGCGGTTACTACGGTGACATCAATCTACGTCCGGGAAGGCTCAGGAGCTTCCCGGACCCAAAGATAAGTGCGGGCATCTGAAGGGGACACGCATGAATTGCATACTATCCATGCTGACCTCGGGCGTGATCTGGGGAGTGAAACTAATGTTAAGGTTTTCTCTGCACGGCTGTACGCTTCTTGGAGAACTAACGTGTTCTATTTATGCGTTCATTTCCACAATAAAGTAGAGGTTACAATACCCACGCTGAGCTTGGGCCTTGCCTGGGGATTGGCACTAACGCTCTGGGTTTTTCAGGCATGGGGGGGGGCACGTTTTTTGAAGAACAAACATGTTCTACCTTATTGTGGTAAAGAATGTGCATTTATGGCGGTTAGGAGAGTTCTGAGAGGTCTCAAGGTCCCTGAGTTCCACGTGCTAATAACGAGGGGCTATTTGGGAACAACTCATGTTTGAAGTTTACAAGGAGCAAACTATTTGCGTTTCATGTTTATTCTAATGCTATGTTCTTCTTTGTTTGTCAGTGTTGCTTACGCCAGCCCAGGGGGCCATGTGTTATGTCTTTCATAGTGGGAGTACTCCCCAGTGTACGTTCCATCTTGTTGCTATCCATATGTGTTGGGGTACATGTATCAAGATGTCCTAACACAGCATATTGTGAATATAACAAGGAATGCTAAGTGTGCAGGTTATGAGTGTATCAAGGTATAGTCTATGCTACAATTAAAACACACCATTTTAGGTGTTACCAGGTACTAGTTAGTGTAGGGTGTTTCCCTGCTGCTTCCCTGGTCCCATCCAAACTAGGTTCTCCCTCACCCTCTCTCCTGTGTTCCTAACATCCCCCACCCTGTTCACAACCTCTCCTTAATCCTCTTCCCCCCACTGGCTGCCACGTGGTGACCTGTCTATAATATATCAGGTACCTGTGCCAACCACGGTGGGAGGGTCGACTTCATTCGGTTTCTGTGGTTCGGGGGAGAGTGTCAACCTCTCTTCCCCATGATTGTGTGAATCTTGACAGACGCACAGCGAATTCCCTGGACTGTACCTGGAAAACCGGAACGTCTGGTCACCCCATCGAAAAGCAGAGCCAAGCGAGCAGAAGAAAGAAACCTTCAAGTTTCCAGTAAGCAGAATGTGTGGTGTTTTAAAGTAGTGTAGCTCCTCTGTGCCAATGAAAAGTGTAAAGAGATTGAAGACTGAAGAGTATCTGCTCCCAAAATCAAAAGACTTCTGACGTTAATGAAGTACGAAACACACTGCTTCACACGCCGTGTGACAATGCATTATTTTTGTGACAGACTGTTTAAGTAGTACCCAAGGGGTCAGTGTTAATTAAAAAAAGGTGTTGCAAATTGTGCATGTTAAAGAATAATGAAGTGGAAACATATAGCTGCAGAATCAAAGCGGCACACAGTGGCATGAAGAGCCAGCACTTCGGGCATTGCCCTATAGTCTGGTACCTTTTCAAGCTATCATTTCAAGCCCCCGAGCCGGCCTGAGCCAAATGGCATCAAGAAACTGAAACTGAACAGCTGCCCACTGAGGCCTCCTCTCTGTAGGCCGAGAGGCACAGCTGGCAAGGCCTCCTCTCTGTGGGCAGAGGGGCACTGTGGCTCAGCTGGCAACGTCTGCTCTCTGTAAGTAGAGGGGCACTGTTGCAAGGCCTCCTTCTATGGGCAGAGAGGCACTGTGGCACAGCTGGCAACGCCTCCTCTCTGTATGCAGAGAGGCACTGTGGCACAGCTGGCAAGGCCTCCTCTCTGTATGCAGAGAGGCACTGTGGCACAGCTGGCAAGGCCTCCTCCCTGTGGGCAGAGGGGCACAGCTGGCAAGGCCTCCTCTGTGTGGGTAGAGGGGCACAGCTGGCAAGCCCTCCTCCCTGTGGGCAGAGGGGCACAGCTGGCAAGCCCTCCTCTGTGTGGGCACAGGGGCACAGCTGGCAAGGTCTCCTCTCTGTGGGCAGAGGGGCACAGCTGGCAAGGCCTCCTCTCTGTGGGTAGGGAGTCCTCCTCTGTGTGTGTAGAGGGTCACAGCTGGCAAGCCCTCCTCCCTGTGGGCAGAGGGGCACAGCTGGCAAGGCCTCCTCTGTGTGGGCAGAGGGGCAGAGCTAGCAAGGTCTCCTCTCTGTGGGCAGAGGGGCACAGCTGGCAAGGCCTCCTCTCTGTGGGTAGAGGGGCCTCCTCTGTGTGGGTAGAGGGGCACAGCTGGCAAGGCCTCCTCTGTGTGGGCAGAGGGGCACAGCTGGCAAGCCCTCCTCTCTGTGGGTAGAGGGGCCTCCTCTGTGTGGGTAGAGGGGCACAGCTGGCAAGGCCTCCTCTCTGTGGGCAGAGGGGCACAGCTGGCTCTGTGTGGGTAGAGGGGTACTGTGGCACAGCTGGCAAGGCCTCCTCCCTGTGGGCGGAGGGGCACAGCTGGCTCTGTGTGGGTAGAGGGGTACTGTGGCACAGCTGGCAAGGTCTCCTCTCTGTGGGCAGAGGGGCACAGCTGGCAAGGCCTCCTCTCTGTGGGCAGAGGGGCACAGCTGGCTGTGTGTGGGTAGAGGGGTACTGTGGCACAGCTGGCAAGGTCTCCTCTCTGTGGGCAGAGGGGCACAGCTGGCAAGGCCTCCTCTCTGTGGGCAGAGGGGCACAGCTGGCTGTGTGTGGGTAGAGGGGTACTGTGGCACAGCTGGCAAGGTCTCCTCTCTGTGGGCAGAGGGGCACAGCTGGCAAGGCCTCCTCTCTGTGGGCAGAGGGGCACAGCTGGCTGTGTGTGGGTAGAGGAGTACTGTGGCACAGCTGGCAAGGTCTCCTCTCTGTGGGCAGAGGGGCACAGCTGGCAAGGCCTCCTCTGTGGGCAGAGGGGCACAGCTGGCTGTGTGTGGGTAGAGGGGTACTGTGGCACAGCTGGCAAGGTCTCCTCTCTGTGGGCAGAGGGGCACAGCTGGCAAGGCCTCCTCTCTGTGGGCAGAGGGGCACAGCTGGCTGTGTGTGGGTAGAGGGGTACTGTGGCACAGCTGGCAAGGCCTCCTCCCTGTGGGTGGAGGGGCACAGTTGTCAAGGTCTCAGGCCTCCTCTGTGTAGCTCTCTAGTGTAGGCAGAGGCGCGTGGGGCGTCACGTGGACGCACACGGGAGCCCCTACAGCGCGTGCACCTGCAGCAGTGACCGCCTTCAGTTCCCTGGAAGCCCCTCTCGGACCACAGCTTCCTCTCTGTGGGTAGAGGGGCTTCCTCTGTGTGGGTAGAGGGTCACAGCTGGCAAGCCCTCCTCCCTGTGGGCAGAGGGGCACAGCTGGCAAGGCCTTCTCTGTGTGGGTAGAGGGGCACAGCTGGCAAGGACTCCTCTCTGTGGGCAGAGGGGCACAGCTGGCTGTGTGTGGGTAGAGGGGTACTGTGGCACAGCTGGCAAGGTCTCCTCTCTGTGGGCAGAGGGGCACAGCTGGCAAGGCCTCCTCTCTGTGGGCAGAGGGGCACAGCTGGCTGTGTGTGGGTAGAGGGGTACTGTGGCACAGCTGGCAAGGCCTCCTCTCTGTGGGCAGAGGGGCACAGCTGGCTGTGTGTGGGTAGAGGGGTACTGTGGCACAGCTGGCAAGGCCTTCTCTGTGTGGGTAGAGGGGCACAGCTGGTAAGGCCTCCTCCCTGTGGGCAGAGGGGCACAGCTGGCTGTGTGTGGGTAGAGGGGTACTGTGGCACAGCTGGCAAGGCCTCCTCTCTGTGGGCAGAGGGGCACAGCTGGCTCTGTGTGGGTAGAGGGGTACTGTGGCACAGCTGGCAAGGCCTCCTCCCTGTGGGCGGAGGGGCACAGCTGGCTCTGTGTGGGTAGAGGGGTACTGTGGCACAGCTGGCAAGGTCTCCTCTCTGTGGGCAGAGGGGCACAGCTGGCAAGGCCTCCTCTCTGTGGGCAGAGGGGCACAGCTGGCTGTGTGTGGGTAGAGGGGTACTGTGGCACAGCTGGCAAGGTCTCCTCTCTGTGGGCAGAGGGGCACAGCTGGCAAGGCCTCCTCTCTGTGGGCAGAGGGGCACAGCTGGCTGTGTGTGGGTAGAGGGGTACTGTGGCACAGCTGGCAAGGTCTCCTCTCTGTGGGCAGAGGGGCACAGCTGGCAAGGCCTCCTCTCTGTGGGCAGAGGGGCACAGCTGGCTGTGTGTGGGTAGAGGGGTACTGTGGCACAGCTGGCAAGGTCTCCTCTCTGTGGGCAGAGGGGCACAGCTGGCAAGGCCTCCTCTGTGGGCAGAGGGGCACAGCTGGCTGTGTGTGGGTAGAGGGGTACTGTGGCACAGCTGGCAAGGTCTCCTCTCTGTGGGCAGAGGGGCACAGCTGGCAAGGCCTCCTCTCTGTGGGCAGAGGGGCACAGCTGGCTGTGTGTGGGTAGAGGGGTACTGTGGCACAGCTGGCAAGGCCTCCTCCCTGTGGGTGGAGGGGCACAGTTGTCAAGGTCTCAGGCCTCCTCTGTGTAGCTCTCTAGTGTAGGCAGAGGCGCGTGGGGCGTCACGTGGACGCACACGGGAGCCCCTACAGCGCGTGCACCTGCAGCAGTGACCGCCTTCAGTTCCCTGGAAGCCCCTCTCGGACCACAGCTTCCTCTCTGTGGGTAGAGGGGCTTCCTCTGTGTGGGTAGAGGGTCACAGCTGGCAAGCCCTCCTCCCTGTGGGCAGAGGGGCACAGCTGGCAAGGCCTTCTCTGTGTGGGTAGAGGGGCACAGCTGGCAAGGACTCCTCTCTGTGGGCAGAGGGGCACAGCTGGCTGTGTGTGGGTAGAGGGGTACTGTGGCACAGCTGGCAAGGTCTCCTCTCTGTGGGCAGAGGGGCACAGCTGGCAAGGCCTCCTCCCTGTGGGCAGAGGGGCACAGCTGGCTGTGTGTGGGTAGAGGGGTACTGTGGCACAGCTGGCAAGGCCTTCTCTGTGTGGGTAGAGGGGCACAGCTGGTAAGGCCTCCTCCCTGTGGGCAGAGGGGCACAGCTGGCTGTGTGTGGGTAGAGGGGTACTGTGGCACAGCTGGCAAGGCCTCCTCTCTGTGGGCAGAGGGGCACAGCTGGCTGTGTGTGGGTAGAGGGGTACTGTGGCACAGCTGGCAAGGCCTTCTCTGTGTGGGTAGAGGGGCACAGCTGGTAAGGCCTCCTCCCTGTGGGCAGAGGGGCACAGCTGGCTGTGTGTGGGTAGAGGGGTACTGTGGCACAGCTGGCAAGGCCTCCTCTCTGTGGGCAGAGGGGCACAGCTGGCTCTGTGTGGGTAGAGGGGTACTGTGGCACAGCTGGCAAGGCCTCCTCCCTGTGGGCGGAGGGGCACAGCTGGCTCTGTGTGGGTAGAGGGGTACTGTGGCACAGCTGGCAAGGTCTCCTCTCTGTGGGCAGAGGGGCACAGCTGGCAAGGCCTCCTCTCTGTGGGCAGAGGGGCACAGCTGGCTGTGTGTGGGTAGAGGGGTACTGTGGCACAGCTGGCAAGGTCTCCTCTCTGTGGGCAGAGGGGCACAGCTGGCAAGGCCTCCTCTCTGTGGGCAGAGGGGCACAGCTGGCTGTGTGTGGGTAGAGGGGTACTGTGGCACAGCTGGCAAGGTCTCCTCTCTGTGGGCAGAGGGGCACAGCTGGCAAGGCCTCCTCTCTGTGGGCAGAGGGGCACAGCTGGCTGTGTGTGGGTAGAGGGGTACTGTGGCACAGCTGGCAAGGTCTCCTCTCTGTGGGCAGAGGGGCACAGCTGGCAAGGCCTCCTCTGTGGGCAGAGGGGCACAGCTGGCTGTGTGTGGGTAGAGGGGTACTGTGGCACAGCTGGCAAGGTCTCCTCTCTGTGGGCAGAGGGGCACAGCTGGCAAGGCCTCCTCTCTGTGGGCAGAGGGGCACAGCTGGCTGTGTGTGGGTAGAGGGGTACTGTGGCACAGCTGGCAAGGCCTCCTCCCTGTGGGTGGAGGGGCACAGTTGTCAAGGTCTCAGGCCTCCTCTGTGTAGCTCTCTAGTGTAGGCAGAGGCGCGTGGGGCGTCACGTGGACGCACACGGGAGCCCCTACAGCGCGTGCACCTGCAGCAGTGACCGCCTTCAGTTCCCTGGAAGCCCCTCTCGGACCACAGCTTCCTCTCTGTGGGTAGAGGGGCTTCCTCTGTGTGGGTAGAGGGTCACAGCTGGCAAGCCCTCCTCCCTGTGGGCAGAGGGGCACAGCTGGCAAGGCCTTCTCTGTGTGGGTAGAGGGGCACAGCTGGCAAGGACTCCTCTCTGTGGGCAGAGGGGCACAGCTGGCTGTGTGTGGGTAGAGGGGTACTGTGGCACAGCTGGCAAGGTCTCCTCTCTGTGGGCAGAGGGGCACAGCTGGCAAGGCCTCCTCCCTGTGGGCAGAGGGGCACAGCTGGCTGTGTGTGGGTAGAGGGGTACTGTGGCACAGCTGGCAAGGCCTTCTCTGTGTGGGTAGAGGGGCACAGCTGGTAAGGCCTCCTCCCTGTGGGCAGAGGGGCACAGCTGGCTGTGTGTGGGTAGAGGGGTACTGTGGCACAGCTGGCAAGGCCTCCTCTCTGTGGGCAGAGGGGCACAGCTGGCTGTGTGTGGGTAGAGGGGTACTGTGGCACAGCTGGCAAGGCCTCCTCTCTGTGGGCAGAGGGGCACAGCTGGCTGTGTGTGGGTAGAGGGGTACTGTGGCACAGCTGGCAAGGCCTTCTCTGTGTGGGTAGAGGGGCACAGCTGGTAAGGCCTCCTCCCTGTGGGCGGAGGGGCACAGCTGGCTGTGTGTGGGTAGAGGGGTACTGTGGCACAGCTGGCAAGGCCTCCTCCCTGTGGGTGGAGGGGCACAGCTGGCTGTGTGTGGGTAGAGGGGTACTGTGGCACAGCTGGCAAGGCCTCCTCTCTGTGGGCAGAGGGGCACAGCTGGCTGTGTGTGGGTAGAGGGGTACTGTGGCACAGCTGGCAAGGCCTTCTCTGTGTGGGTAGAGGGGCACAGCTGGTAAGGCCTCCTCCCTGTGGGCGGAGGGGCACAGCTGGCTGTGTGTGGGTAGAGGGGTACTGTGGCACAGCTGGCAAGGCCTCCTCTCTGTGGGCAGAGGGGCACAGCTGGCTGTGTGTGGGTAGAGGGGTACTGTGGCACAGCTGGCAAGGCCTTCTCTGTGTGGGTAGAGGGGCACAGCTGGTAAGGCCTCCTCCCTGTGGGCGGAGGGGCACAGCTGGCTGTGTGTGGGTAGAGGGGTACTGTGGCACAGCTGGCAAGGCCTTCTCTGTGTGGGTAGAGGGGCACAGCTGGTAAGGCCTCCTCCCTGTGGGCGGAGGGGCACAGCTGGCTGTGTGTGGGTAGAGGGGTACTGTGGCACAGCTGGCAAGGCCTCCTCTCTGTGGGCAGAGGGGCACAGCTGGCTGTGTGTGGGTAGAGGGGTACTGTGGCACAGCTGGCAAGGCCTTCTCTGTGTGGGTAGAGGGGCACAGCTGGTAAGGCCTCCTCCCTGTGGGCGGAGGGGCACAGCTGGCTGTGTGTGGGTAGAGGGGTACTGTGGCACAGCTGGCAAGGCCTCCTCCCTGTGGGTGGAGGGGCACAGCTGGCTGTGTGTGGGTAGAGGGGTACTGTGGCACAGCTGGCAAGGCCTCCTCTCTGTGGGCAGAGGGGCACAGCTGGCTGTGTGTGGGTAGAGGGGTACTGTGGCACAGCTGGCAAGGCCTTCTCTGTGTGGGTAGAGGGGCACAGCTGGTAAGGCCTCCTCCCTGTGGGCGGAGGGGCACAGCTGGCTGTGTGTGGGTAGAGGGGTACTGTGGCACAGCTGGCAAGGCCTCCTCTCTGTGGGCAGAGGGGCACAGCTGGCTGTGTGTGGGTAGAGGGGTACTGTGGCACAGCTGGCAAGGCCTTCTCTGTGTGGGTAGAGGGGCACAGCTGGTAAGGCCTCCTCCCTGTGGGCGGAGGGGCACAGCTGGCTGTGTGTGGGTAGAGGGGTACTGTGGCACAGCTGGCAAGGCCTTCTCTGTGTGGGCAGAGGGGCACAGCTGGCAAGGCCTCCTCCCTGTGGGCAGAGGGGCACAGTTGTCAAGGTCTCAGGCCTCCTCTGTGTAGCTCTCTAGTGTAGGCAGAGGCGCGTGGGGCGTCACGTGGACGCACACGGGACCCCCTACAGCGCGTGCACCTGCAGCAGCCCCCTTGTGCGTGACCGCCTTCAGTTCCCTGGAAGCCCCTCTCGGACCACAGCCAATCCGAGCCTGCGCTGCGCTCGCGGCTCCCCTCGGACCCCTGATTGGCTGCGGTCTGAGGCGTGCACCCAATGGCACGCGCGCCCGCGGCTCCTCTCGGACCCCTGATTGGCTGCGGTCTGAGGCGTGTATCCAATAGCACGCGCGCTCGCGAGCCAGCCTGCTCCGTGACGTGGGTTGTTATATGGGGCGCTCGCGGCTGCTGGAGTTCTTCCGCGCGACGTGAGGAGAGAAGCGACAAGCGGCGCCAGGGTGAGGAGCGAGCGAGCGAGCGAGGGGGCGGGGCCAGCCAGGGGCACGTGACCCCGGGGGGGGGGGGGGGATAACGGGGGTACAGAGCCAGGAACGCAGGGCAGGTGCCGGGGTGACGTCACAGGCGCCGCACCCTGGACTCCCAGCCTAGGACCCCCCCCAGGGGCACTTATCACCCCCCCAGGGGTTCTGAAGTCTGAACTCCCCCCCCCCCCCCCCCGGGTTCTGAAGTCTGGATTCCCAGCCTAGGACCCCCCCCCCCCGGTTCTGAAGTCTGGATTCCCAGCCTAGGACCCCCCCCCGGTTCTGAAGTCTGGAATCCCAGCCTAGGACCCCCCCCCGGTTCTGAAGTCTGGAATCCCAGCCTAGGACCCCCCCCCCGGTTCTGAAGTCTGGAATCCCAGCCTAGGACCCCCCCCCCCCGGTTCTGAAGTCTGGAATCCCAGCCTAGGACCCCCCCCCCCCGGGGTTCTGAAGTCTGAACTCTCCCCACCCCCCCCCCCCAGCCCCCAGGGGTCCTGAAGTCTGAACTCCTCGCCCCCAGGGGTTTTGAAGTCTGGATTCCCAGCCTAGACCCCCCAGCCCCCAGGGGTTCTGAATCCGCCCCATAGAGACCCCACACTGGCCACCCCACATTGCACTGCCGGTGTTTGCCCCCCCTCTGCACAGCTGCTCGACCCCCCGCTGTGCTGCAGAACTGCTGTGACCCAGCACCAAACTACTCGGCCAGCAGCTGCTTCCACGCACTGCCCCTCCCTAGGAGCAGGCACTGCTCCCCTTCACCCATCACGATCCCCCCTCCCCAAGCTCGGAATCAGCACTCTATTGCACTGCCAGGATTCAACACTGCACCCACTGCCCCAGTAGTGCTGCCCCTAACGCCCGCCCCC
The DNA here is from genome assembly GCF_040938575.1 of Ambystoma mexicanum. Classification (NCBI taxonomy): domain Eukaryota; kingdom Metazoa; phylum Chordata; class Amphibia; order Caudata; family Ambystomatidae; genus Ambystoma; species Ambystoma mexicanum. The sequence goes on along the minus strand of NC_090929.1, from coordinate 1,720,360,863 downwards.
CGAACCAGCACTCTCTATTGCACTGCACACCGCACCCACTGCCCCAGCAGCTGCTTCCACGCACCCATCAGCCCCCCCCGAACCAGCACTCTCTATTGCACTGCACACCGCACACACTGCCCCAGCAGCTGCTTCCACGCACCCATCAGCCCCCCCGAACCAGCACTCTCTATTGCACTGCACACCGCACCCACTGCCCCAGCAGCTGCTTCCACGCACCCATCAGCCCCCCCCGAACCAGCACTCTCTATTGCACTGCACACCGCACACACTGCCCCAGCAGCTGCTTCCACGCACCCATCAGCCCCCCCGAACCAGCACTCTCTATTGCACTGCACCCCGCACCCACTGCCCCAGCAGCTGCTTCCACGCACCCATCAGCCCCCCCCGAACCAGCACTCTCTATTGCACTGCACCCCGCACCCACTGCCCCAGCAGCTGCTTCCACGCACCCATCAGCCTCCCCGAACCAGCACTCTCTATTGCACTGCACCCCGCACCCACTGCCCCAGCAGCTGCTTCCACGCACCCATCAGCCCCCCCCCCGAACCAGCACTCTATTGCACTGCACCCCGCACCCACTGCCCCAGCAGCTGCTTCCACGCACCCATCAGGCCCCCCCAACCAGCACTCTCTATTGCACTGCACCCCGCACCCACTGCCCCAGCAGCTGCTTCCACGCACCCATCACCCCCCCCCCCGAACCAGCACTCTCTATTGCACTGCACCCCGCACCCACTGCCCCAGCAGCTGCTTCCACGCACCCATCAGCCCCCCCCCGAACCAGCACTCTATTGCACTGCACCCCGCACCCACTGCCCCAGCAGCTGCTTCCACGCACCCATCAGCCCCCCCCCGAACCAGCACTCTCTATTGCACTGCACCCCGCACCCACTGCCCCAGCAGCTGCTTCCACGCACCCATCAGCTCCCCCAACCAGCACTCTCTATTGCACTGCACCCCGCACCCACTGCCCCAGCAGCTGCTTCCACGCACCCATCAGCCCCCCCCGAACCAGCACTCTATTGCACTGCACCCCGCACCCACTGCCCCAGCAGCTGCTTCCACGCACCCATCACCCCCTCGAACCAGCACTCTCTATTGCACTGCACCCCGCACCCACTGCCCCAGCAGCTGCTTCCACGCACCCATCAGCCCCCCCGAACCAGCACTCTCTATTGCACTGCACCCCGCACCCACTGCCCCAGCAGCTGCTTCCACGCACCCATCAGCCCCCCCAACCAGCACTCTCTATTGCACTGCACCCCGCACCCACTGCCCCAGCAGCTGCTTCCACGCACCCATCAGCCCCCCCGAACCAGCACTCTCTATTGCACTGCACCCCGCACCCACTGCCCCAGCAGCTGCTTCCACGCACCCATCAGCCCCCCCCGAACCAGCACTCTCTATTGCACTGCACCCCGCACCCACTGCCCCAGCAGCTGCTTCCACGCACCCATCAGCCCCCCCCGAACCAGCACTCTCTATTGCACTGCACCCCGCACCCACTGCCCCAGCTGGTAGTGCATCCACACACTCCAGTGACCCCGCACTGCACCCCACACGCTGGCTGCTCGGAACCATCGGTCCCATCCCTCCCTCCCTCCCTGCTGCTGAATACTGTGATTTTGCTGCAGCTGCCCCCCTCCCCCCCCCCCCCCAGCTGCTGGCACGAGGTTATATTTAGGCGGCCGGGATAGGTGGGTGTGAGGGAGGCCAAAGCCGGCTCAGCCAATGGGGGCTCCGGGCTCCAGCTGATGCAACGGGCCCGGGGGAGGCGGGGCTCCCCCCGCGTGGAGTGCAGCCGGGATCACTGCACTGCACACTGGAGATCCGACGCCAGTGCTGCTTCTGTTTGATAGGAGTATCGTGCAACGTCTCCCTGCAGCCGGCCTCGGCAGTGTCGCCTCTGGTGTTCTCCTCCTAGGAGGGCCTCCTCGGACCCCCCCGCCCCCCCTCTTCTGCCATCTGAGATGCGCACAGACCTGCTGGTCCGTCTTCAGGGGCACTCTTCCACTTGGCAGGACTCCGAGGCCTGGCTACTGCCGGACCCATGAGCACACGCATGTCCCCGCTTATCCAGCACATTGATGAGCCATTCCTTGTTGCCACGTTGCCCTGGGCGTCCCCCACGCACCCCAAGCTCTTGCCTAGGCCACCGCAAGTTCATGACCGGCCCATCCCCACAATGTGACCACACACCTGCTGCTTGTGGTGGCATGCACCACACGTGCACCCCATACAATGTTGTTCATATGTCTTGAACTCAACCATGAGGTTTGTACTGGGACTGCTAGTTTCTAGTGACCTATGCGAGTTCATAGATTTGTGTTGGTTTAAACATCGATTTATCCTCACTTTGAGGGTTTTCGTCATGGAAGTCGTGTTATGGATACCTCACATAGCATGTGCTACTAATGTATTTTGCATATAATCGGTTCTGGGGCCTGCTGGCCACTATGGTGAGGAACCAAGACGAGAATGCGTGCAATATTCTTGAGAACATGTACAATAGACAAGGCGGTCTTATTGCTATTGTACAGAAGCCCCTCAACGCTCACACCAGAAGAAATGCAACCCACTAGGGAAACGGACCCAGCCCACATCTCGCAAGCAAAACCTTTTTATTTCCACAAAAATAAAGATGGGTCAGCAAAGTACTCTGCTGTCCGGAACGTTCTGGCAAAATCAATCCCACTTTAAAAGGGCACACAGCGTCATTGGTGCCTACGAGTCCAATCTGCTGGTAGGTGAGAGACCCTGTACATAGGCTACCTGCTCCAGCAGGAATGCCAGGCCATTGGTCCCAGCCCCGCCTCCATCTTCCACGTGTGCTTCTCCTTGAGCGTCATTGGGCAAGAAGCTACAATTTGTCATTATATGAGAAAAAACAATACAGCCTCTATCGCTACTCTAATGCGCACTTGGTACTGCAGACAAGGGCTCCAAAGATACTTCGAGGTCATTGCATTGCGCACACCAGCTCGATTCCAGACACGTCGGTGTCTATCCAAAGCTCCCCACCCGCGCTTTAGATTTGTTGTTTTCCCCCTCCCGGCCCTTCGCAGCACAAATCACGTGACCTAGGGTGAAGGCAACAACTGGTCCCTGATTTCTAATCTCTTCTCTAACCGGTGTATGGTCGGTGGTCTGGGACTGACTGGTACCTTGGAATGCTGGGGTCTTGAGATGGGGGCATCTAGGCACTAATACTTTGACGCCTGTCCTGGCTCCACGTATTAGCGTCATGAGGCTCATGCCCTCCCACTTGTGATATCACTGTTTGCAGAGAGCCTTGCAGGGCGTGTTCCTTTTGGGGTACAAATCCTGACGACATGAGACAGTGAAAGGTCTATGAATCTGTGCAGCGGAGCCTGGCCAGAGGCTGAATGTAGATATTAAACAGAATAGGAGAGAAAACCCATCCCTGGGGAATCCCACAAGTGATAGAAACAGGATTAGATTGTGAAGGCAGTCCCTTTTTACGCACACTCCAGAGTAAAGACAACCTGCTAGGCCAGGTGATAGCTTTGCAACGGTAACAAGGTTTAATTGTACAGAATACAAATATCAGCAAAGGACCCTGCTGCTTGAGAGCGATCTGGTCTATTCAGTTACAGCCGGGGGCTTAAAAATCCCACACGTGTCACAATATACAGTACAAATGGGCATCACTGATTGGAGGCACCCTACACATGAGCCTGCACCATGGGGGATGCCAGGCAGTAATTGGTTAGTTTGTTCCCCGTTGCTCTGGATCCACGTGGGTCAGCTGAGCTCATCCTCGCGGTGAAGGTCTGGCCACACATTAATACATTGTTCCTAACTAAACATGCTAAGCCTGAATATTAACCCATTGTGGCAGGCACCTGGGCACCACGGGAAATGGTGCCAGGTGGAAGGGAGGATAAAATACAGTCACGCTGACCCACCCATACAGGGCTTCATTGATACCGCAGTTGCCAAACAAGGTCTCTACCCTGGGGTTTGTTCTTTAGTTTATCCCTTGCAGTACCTTGTGTTACAAGGGATATGTTTCCATGCTTGAAGGAAATACAGCCGTGCATGCTTGGATCTTCTGCAGACACTTTATTTGGGGTGGCGGGGGTAGTTTGCTAATCAGGGAATGCAAAGGTGTGGGGGTCGAGTCAGTGGTGTGGGTCTGGCTCCTGCCTGGCCGGGTGGAGGTTAGAGGCCTAATGGCAGTTTTGTGGAGATGAATGGACGCAGCACAGAGCCTAGTGCTGTCTCACGCTCTTGAAGGGCGCATTCCTTTAGAAGATACTAAATATTCGCAACACTAGAGGAACGAGGGGGAAATGGACTTGTGGGAACAGGGCTCTTGCGAAGTCAGTATGTTTGTGCAGAAATTAGGCCTTGTGAACCAGGAACGTGAACAGCGCAGGCCTGCAATTTATCCCTTCCGGACCTAATACAAAATAGTCAAGGGCTGTGGGTTTTCTAATTGCGGACTTCTACTTCTAAGTGCTGTAGGGCCTTTACATGTTGCCTGATAGTGCGGATTGTTCCCCCCTCATACTTTATATCACCGCAAATGGTGTTTGCCTTACCTGGAAGCGTCTAGGGGGGGTTGGGCTAGGCTCATTTTCATCCCAACAATTGAAGGGGACAACGGTTAGCAAGAAAAGATCCAGGACAGGACCGAGCCAGAGATAACAGCAGCGGCCAGTCGGAAAAGCAGGATGTAATGTTCCTTGGTGCAAAAGGCTGCTGAAAGTCTGTCCACAATGTCACTCAAGGCTGGACTATTAACAGCCACTTCCTTAATCTACCTTCTCTCTGCCCCCTCGAGCTAATCTAGAATAGGGCTGCAAGACTTATTCTTGGCCCCAAGCCCCGGGACTTTATCTCCCAGCCCTTAAATCTCTCCGCTGGCTTGCAGTGGCTGCAATAATCCAATTCCAATCCCTCTGCATCATCACAAGCCCTTCTGGGGCCTGGGACCACGATATCTTCAAGTCGCTCTCACCAAATACTCTCCTTCCAGATCCCTCTGGCTCCTTCTCGCTGCTTGTCAATCGCTTCTCTAAGCAGCGAGCCAGTTACTGTTCTTTCCTCGACTGGCAACCTCCTCTGAAACGGCCTCCCCATTCTGTCTTGAGTCGGATCTCTTCAAGTTCTGCAAGCTCCTCAAGATTTCCCTCTTTTCCTCCTCTTTCCCTCTCTCCCTTCCCTGCTAAACCCCACAATCGCTGTGATTGGTGGCCTGGGCCCGTGTGTCACTCTGTGTCCTGGCCTTCTGTCCAATCGCCTGCAGCATACACCCTCCCTCAGCACTTGGTCTCGGGCACCCACTGGCTGCATTGTCTCCCAGCCCTGCACTTATTGTACCATGTCACTGCTTGGCATTTACCTGTTGCCTTTGCAACTGGCTCTCTAGCACTTCCCTCTCTGGAACCTCTAGTTCTTACCCGCTTCCCCTATCCCTTTGCTCCCTGCACTTGCATGCTCCGAATGTTCACCAGGTCTAGTGGGACTGCCTTTGTCTTTTGCTCATCACTGTTATTTTATTCCATTCTCGTGGTGTTCGCTTGTTCCCTTTCCTTTGCCCTGTGGGTGCTTTGAAACACAATTGATTGAAGTGCCTTACAAATGCCCAGTAAATTAAAGGAACGGTGACCCAACCCTGATCGGTGAGATGGGTCAAGTCTTCCATGACTGAGACCAGTACTGACGCAGTACCTCGCCGGGTCCTAACCCTGCTTGAAAAGAATCAAAAAAGGAAGACTTTTCCAGGACAGAAGAAAGTAGAGAAGCCAGTGATTCCAGAAGCTTCAGGAGAAAAGGAAATGGCGATTCCACGATAGTTCGCAGAAATGGTGGGATCCAGAGTGGGCTTCTTTTAACCACAAAATCACCAGTCTGTTAAAAGGTAGCAGGGATAAGCCGCAACAAAAAATAGATTGACCGCATCTGTCACGGCAGGGGCAAAAGTCGCAACAATGTTGGAGGTATATAAAAGCTTTTCATGCCATGAGCACCCCGTTCACTAGCACATTTTGGTCTAATTTGCACCAAAAGACGCATCAGCGCTGCTTTGTTCTCCCCTGGTTTCCAATTCGAAGGCAGTCAACTTAACAGATTAGGCTGCGCGGCTGTTGGACGAATGCACATTTTATCTTACGGGGAAATCGATGCAAAATATTAAATCATTTATAACTTTTAAACTGTTATTTGAATTTTTATCAAATTTGGGGGGATTGCGTGTGTAAACCAGGGTTCGGAATTGCTGGGAGCTATTTAGCTCCTGGTTATAGCCAAGGCGAGCCTGGTTAGCTTGAAACCAAGAGCTACTTCCAAGAGCTTCTTTTGACTCCCCAGGCAAGTGGCACCATATAAACATAGCTATGTGATATTAACTGTGTAGTTTTAGGAATATGCATAAAAGAGAATAAAGGGCATGCTTAAGGGATACTTGAAGGCTATTGGATGATATATAATAGACAGTTACTGTTTGTATCTTGCACACAAGCTAGATTTGCTGCACGCTCTGGATCAACAGGGATCGGAATTAAGATTGCAGGAGCTAAAAGCAGCACCTGGGTATCCAGCATTAGCCAGTGACCAGGAGCTACAACCGGGGAACCAGGAGTTAGTACATGGAGTTCTGCAAATCTAAATTCCACATAAGATGTAAACTGATCACTCTGTCCATTATTTATGACCTGTTATGCTTTAAATGTTTTTTTTAGATGCGTCTAAATGTTTATAGATTGTCCCAAACGCACAGATTTAAATTCACATGTGTGTTTATTCGGCATCAGTATGCCTGGGAAGCCAAAAGTAGCTCCTGGAAGCTGTTGCTCTCAAGCTAACCTGGCTCTTCTAGGCTACATGCAGGAGCTAAATAGCTTCCAGCTCCCCTCAATTTCGAACCCAAACGAACTCCTGGTTCCCCAGAGATGGCTCCTGCCTTATGGATGATGACTGATACTCCCGATCAACAAAACCTTATTTCGATCCGTGCAGTAAACATCTTGAAAAATTAGTCTAGTTTTTAGCAGTAGAATTTTTCGCAAAGTCAGTTGATCTTGGGTTTCACCTTAACTAAGTACTATTTCCTTAATATACTACAATTTACTGATTCCTAACATGCTGATAGTAGTTCTTTCACGGCAATCATTTCAGAAGTCTCGAACATCTCCAGACCCGCTAGCATTAAAATGAGGATCTTGCATCTATCAAACACTTCAGTTGAATAAGAGCCATTGCCGTCGCACTAATTTAAGACTGTTGTGCTAAGCCTTTACTTGGAATTGTTGATGGTAACATTAAGACATTTTATAATAACTCAGTTGCTTATTTACCATGTTTGCCAATGTGCTTTAAATTGAACACTTATATACAACTACCACCCACAATGAGTGCTTCTTTTGAGTACTTGACAGCATGAGTTGCGTGCCAGGATTTGAACCTGCTGATCATTCACAGATCTAAGCTCGGGTCTGACCAGCCATATGCCCGCATCATTTGGGAAGGGATTGATTCAGGGGGTACATTTCTCATCAATGCACCCATTGCAGCGCTTAGAAGCAGGAGCAGTGTCGTGGCACATTATTATAATGTATGAGGGGTTTATTTCTCACTGCACAGTTGATTAAATGTAATGCGCAACTCTGACAGGCAAGAGCATGTGCTTTCCAAGTTGAAATCTCTGCAGGGCTGAGTAAGACCATGATCCTTCTGAGGGTTAATACTAGATTTAACTTTGCTACTAACAGCTTTTCAGACCCTTCCCCTTAGTTATTGCGTGATCGCAAAACATACTGCCAATGTTTTTTAACTCAAAACAGCGCTTTAAAAAAATGTTTTAAAGAAAAAAAGATCCAAATTCTGCAACTCTTTGGGGCGCAAAGTGACTCATAACTTGGGCCGAAAAAGGAGAGCCCGATCCTTGCAGGCATCGCCAGGGCTTCCAGAATCTACTAGCTCTGAAGGGCGAGTACCATTTGCAATCCTTGCAGGCCATCTGAGTGGGGGCATCGCCAGGGCTTCCAGAATCTACTAGCTCTGAAGGGCGAGTACCATTTGCAGTCCTTGGAGGCCATCTGAGTGGGGGAATCTGAAGGGCGAGGACCATTTGCAGTCCTTGCAGGCCATCTGAGTGGGGGCATCTGAAGGGCGAGGACCATTTGCAGTCCTTGCAGGCCATCTGAGTGGGGGAATCTGAAGGGCGAGTACCATTTGCAGTCCTTGCAGGCCATCTGAGTGGGGGAATCTGAAGGGCGAGGACCATTTGCAGTCCTTGCAGGCCATCTGAGTGGGGGCATCTGAAGGGCGAGGACCATTTGCAGTCCTTGCAGGCCATCTGAGTGGGGGAATCTGAAGGGCGAATACCATTTGCAGTCCTTGCAGGCCATCTGAGTGGGGAAATCTGAAGGGCGAGTACCATTTGCATGATACGGCGACATGCACAGTTTTACAAAAAAGCACTGGTAAATATTTTGTCACCAGTCACCTTGGGGCAAGTGCATTACTCCTAGGTCCAGTAGGTAAATTAAGGAACTCTCCCTGCAGGTCTAGTGGGATTTTTAAGAATTTGCAAGGCCTGGAGTTTTTTTTTTTAAAATTTTTTTTTTTATTACCCCTTTGTGCAATTGTGGGACGTTTATGCGCATTTAAGAGCGCTCACCGAATTCAGTGTAGTAATGCCCAGAAAAAGAAGGAAACTCCTGTGCCTATTCCAAATAGGCGCAGGAGGGCGGGCAGTGCATGACAGTCTTCCTTGCCCCTGTCATGCATTGTGATAAGATATTTTAACTGCTGCTCTTTCGCTTGCACTTCAAATCCTCAAACAATAGAATTTTTTTGGTGGGGATTACATTTTGCCCTTAAACACTTGGGTGCTCGGAACCTGTAACACATTGTTGGGGAAAGTGCTGCTGACCCGAATGTAGTCAAGAGGGTCAAGACTAATCTTTTCTCCACAATATGATTTTAACTGCCGCTGGGTTTGAAATGAACACCACCTCTGTTGTATCAAAGTCTGCTATAATTTTACTGCAGGCCCACATTCTCCACTCTTCCAGAAGGGGTCCACTGTGATTAATTAAAGCTCCTTTTGCTAACTGAAAGCCTCTTGTGGCGTTCTGCAGTTTTGAAATAAATGCAAGATGTCCATATTACCATGGTGAACAGGAGGATGAGGCCCAGTTTGTATTATATGTGGATCCCCTCTGGTAATTAGAGGGCCTCGAAATTGGCCAGAAGCCATGTGAAGTGTGCCAGTGTGGTGACCACCTTGAGGCGGTAGAAAGATATTTCTAGAATCCATGTTACTCTTTCAATATCGTTGCACCCCGTGAAGCCAGACTTACTGTTGGGTCATCATTCAAGCTAATGTTCAGAAGCATGCCCCAGTATAGGAAAGACTCCACTTTTGCCAGCGGCTCCCGGTTTAGGCGCCAAGTTTTAGTCTTTGCATGGCTGAGTGGAATATTAGGACTTGGTTTCGCCACCTTTTTATCCTTCACTTAATAGTCAACATATAACTCCAGAGCCTCCAGTTTATGCCGAAGCCCTACTGACGTCTGATCGTGGACGGGATCATCTGCATAGAACCAGTGGCCCAAGGCCCTTCGAGTTATTCTAGGAGAGAAACCTTGAGCACCACTCGGTGTCATATATATATATATATATATATATATATATATATATATATATATATATATATCTCTGAAATAAAGTAATTGAATGGGGCTGGGGCCAAGGACACCCCTTTTTCAGATCTTTCGCGGTCTCTATAGATCTCGATAAGTGCCCTGCCCCGTCCAACCTGTTCCTCTGGGATGTATTGAGTACAATGAACTAATAACTTGGACCACCCCATCTCCCTAATTTCGCTGATGAGAGATCCCTGCCCACCAAATCAAAGGCCTGCGCCAGGTGGACCACGAGGTGAACTTTTCCTTTATTCATGATGGCACAGGTCTTTAATACATTTATATATCAAGACTCGTGCCCACCTCTTCAACAATGGCAGACTGGAATAGATAGCAACGTCCAGACCGCGACACCAGTCTGTTCAGGGGCAGTGAGGCAAATTACTTTCCCACTATGTCGAGAAGGGCGATGGGGCAGTCATTCTTGGGATCCTCCCTCTCCCACTTGAAGATCGGGACCACTATTGATGATTTCCATGATGAGGGCCTATTCCTCAACTTCACCATCTGACTAACAGTATTAAGAGGAATTGCGCCCATAAATCTGGGTCATCCGTTAACATCATATTTGTGATCTTGTCGGGTCCCGCGGCTCTCGAGTTACTAGCTCACTTGATCTGAGCAATGATATCCTCTTTATTTAAAGCAATTACCCACTCCCTCATCCTCTGTTCCTCATTCTGTCTCGGACCCTTGTCCGATGTGGCAGAGAGGGTAGAGAAATGCTTCGCCCGCATCTCCCCTGAACTGCATCAAGCTGCAAGGCCTGCTGTGAAGTACCTGTAGAGTTAATTCATTGCCAGACTTCTTGTACTTGTCTTTCACAGCATGTTTTCTGCGTCCTACTAAAACATCTTCCCCTTGTGTTACCTTACCCCATTTTTATCGGTCTGCCATCTACTTTATAGGAGTCTTACCATTTCCGGGCCGGCTATTGAAGGCTCAGAGCCAGAGCACAGTAGCCCCTCCATGATGACGGGAGGTGCAAGTATGCCTGTTTGCCACACACCCAGTAATGGTCCATCAGGGCAGCAGTTCCTTTTCGCATGTCTGGGATGACAAGGGTTCTGTTGCACCAGGTGTTTAAACCCATGGGCACTCTTCCTTCCCTGTGAAAGCACAGTTCATGTTTTTCTTCGTGTTGGCTCTTTACTGGCTTTTCAAGTGCGGTGACCCATGTCCACTTTCTGATGTGTTGTAGGAGGTAGATTGGGAAAATAAGTGTTCATATTTACATTTGTGTCAATGTTAAGCTGCCAGTATTGGGAACCTTGGAGGGTACTTGGTGTAACAGTGGGGAACATAACATATCATCAACAGTTGATTGAGGTAGGTTTCTTGGTTGGCTGTGAGGCAGTTTGTGGTATCTTAAACATTGTTGGAGTGGACAATTCATCATTCTGTACACATCACTTTCATTTCCATTATTCACCACTAACCCAGGCTGTGGGATTGCTTTTGTGTGATGCGTGTGTAAGGTAGTGAGATTTGGCGCTGCATTGTGATCCCATATTAGGTTTAGGACTTTATGCACATAACGGGCTGGCAACACAAGTGGAGAAAAGCAAGACCATGGTTCCCCCCCCCCCCCCCCAACTGTCCATAATACTAAAATCTACCCATGTACCCTGAATGGATTGAAGCTGGAGAATGGGTATTGCTCCATCACCAGAGTAATCTGAATGGGACACCCATTGGAATGTGATCGAGGGTAAATGCTTCTAAGCAGATAAACAGCTTTGTAAATGGACAGAAAAGTATGTCGTTTGAGACAGTGTTGTTGCTTTACCGTACGAAAGTTCGTACAATCATTTTCTATGGCATTGAAATATGGTGTGGAAATTATTTAGCTGCCTTAAGAAGATATCAAGCAATAGTATTGCGTAAACTATTTGGGTTGCCACCAACTCTATCTGTAGAACTACTGTACTTGGAGTTTGAGATCCCTGGTATTACATACGGCGCAACCAGGAAAACCATCCTATTCTGTGACAAATTGCTAAAGCTCGAAACTGATATAATGATTGGCGCATTTGTAGATGCCTTCTGTGACCTCAAAACCTATTATACCCTGGGCACCCAGGGGACGATGATCCGCTCCTGTATGAAATGGCAATCAGGTTGTTGTGGTGTAAGGCCTGATGGATGGAGCAGTTTACATAAAGAATAGACTCAAACAAAAAATTCTAGAGTGCTGTAAGGAACAGTATTTTACGTATCTGTTCTCAGGTAAAAACTTCACTGAATTTTGTGAATACATTAAAAGTAGAAATGTGAAGCCACAAAACATGGTGGCTTTCCCAAGTAGTGCAATAGCTATGTTAGTATTGCCTTAATGACCCAGGGAGCCTGGTTGCTGAATCATTCACATCACCATGCCCCCCACTGGGCCTACCTCCACGCTTTAAAAACACTCAAATAATAAGCTAAGATCACACACTAAAATAACAACCACTACTTTTTCCCGAGCCCACTAATTATGTGAGGCTCCTATTTTTATCCTTTTTCCACTTAATATCTGCACTGGTTGAGACAGAGCAATGCGGCGCCGCCTTCTACCCACTTTCATAGCTAAATTCCTCTGTTTTTCAACTTGTCTTTCCATATAAAAAAAAGGCCATTCAAAAAAGTGCTTATTTTCACACTTATCCTACTCCTTCATATTCTGATCATATGTGTTCCCTGCCCTCATTAGGCTCCATAAAAAATCTTCAATTTTTCCTGCATTTGTTTTCCCTTGCAATTAATACGTGCCCGTGTTCAAGAGCCACCGTTCCCGGTCTATCCACAATGCTTGGGCCTCCCCCTTGAGACCGCACCCAGCTCACGTGAGCAGTTGGGTATTCGCAAGGCCGGGACCCACAAAATCTTCTCTTCTGCATTCACGTTTTGTTTGGGGACTGGTCAGCCGTTGGTGGGGGCGGCCCGTCCGAGGAAGCGCTGGATCTCGCTGCAGGTACAGGGGTATCCGAAGAATATCACGCGAGAGGGGTCACCAAATAAAGGCGCACACCCAACATTGCACGTATACCTGAGACCGAATAATGGACACACCCCGGTTGGGAATGAGACCAGGAGAATAATTGCAAGTAAAACAAATTTATATAACATAAATGCAAGCAGAGAACTCTGCTGCCCGAGAGCGCTCTGCTAAACAATACACGGGCAGCACATTAAATGGAAAAAGAAAGAAGCGAAATAACCAATATCTAGCTAGACAGTCGCTCTCCGACGTACCCATTCCAGGGTCTGACAGCGACTGTCTAGCTAGATATTAGTTATCTAGCTTCTTTCTTTTTGGTTATTATGTCCAGGTGTCTCTGGACCTTTTCAGTCGGCTCCTATAAATATTTGTAGAACTTAAGCTATGGCATATTACCTACTTTTTGACTATTTGGATTTAATAAAATTGGTGCTCACCATCCTGCATAGCGCATTAAAAGGACACACATCGTCAGCTATGATGTTTCAAAAAAGGGTAAACATCTTGGCAATTGATTGGGGAAAGGCCTATGCCATACTCTATCACATAGGGGAGCCCGGATGCTAATTGGACGTTACTCTGCTTCAGGCACACGTGGGTCTGCTGGGCTCATCTCCGTGGTTGAAAGTCGGGTCAGTGGAGCACTACGTTTCTATCTACATAAGATAAGACAACAGGAACTGAGGGCATGAGAAAAATGACCAGCATAAAGTTCTAGCATGAATGGCGGTACTTTCAAACCCTATTGCCAGATATATACCCAGAGGTTCATAAAACAGTGCCCCAGACACCAGTCCCCGCCTTGGGGGTTTTGATCTACCTGATGGTGGTCAGTCATAATTTCGACAGTAAAATATAACTAAAATGCGTTGAGTATGAGGGTGGTGGGGGGGGGTGTGGGGGGGTGGCCGGGGGGTGTTGGGTGAAGGGGGGTTGAGGGGGACCCCCCATAGTAAATGATACTCTTTTTGTTTATTTATTGAAAAAATAAATAAATATATAATTAGAATGTGTTGAGTATGAGGGGTGAGAGGGTTGTGGGGGGGTGGCAGGGGGGTGTTGGGTGAGGTGTTGATATTTCTAATTGACATTTTTTGTCGACATTTCTTTTCTAAAAAATGACTTTTTACATTATATGTATAGGATGTCGACATTGTTTTCTACATTTTTTTTTCGACATTATGACTATAAACCCTACCTGATGCCTCATGATACGAATAGACATGTGTTGTTTCTATGGAGGATATACTGGTGCATGGTATTAGAGCTATGGTGGTGTCCTCATATGGTTACTGCGTTGGGTCAGATGTATACCTGTATCAAAGACTAGAGGGGTATGGGCCCAGCGGACTGTGGCCTGGCTAGGTGGGGGCTGGGGATTTACATGCAGGTTTGTGGAGTTGGATGTGCATAGGAACTGGGGCCTGCTCCGGTCTCGCACAGTGCAATGAGCTCATCTGTACTAAATGTTGCAACAATGAATAGCTGGACTTCCATGGGAACAGGCTTGTGCAGAGCTGGCAGGAGGCAGAGGTGGCTTGGGGATTTCTTTGCGAGGCTCTGGGCAGGGGAGACTGTATTTAGAGATCAATTTTGGGCCTAGTAAAAGATGGTGTTAGGTGTGTCACAAAATTGAGTCTCTAGGCATCTATACACGCTTGGTTATTAGTTTGTTTACTGCTGTTGGTTAGTGCAAATAGATGGAGAGTGGGGGGGCGTCGCCCCCCTTAGCATACACAGGATCTTATTCAGTGCGGAAATGGTGAGGGCGGGTGGAAAAGACTGCTTCTCCCCCAACACTATGATCTTTATTTCTTCTCTTAACTTACCTTCAGCTATGGCCAGCTCAGTATTATCGTAGGTATGTTTGTTGATGAAGTCTTTCCTGCAACATATGTTTGCAGATTCGTCAGACTCTGCAAATAGTGGTGCATGTGCAACAGAAGCGGGGGGCCTCCAAACCCTGCGAGGACTTATTGCTGCAACAAGTTTTCCTTGAAGCAAGGCGATTTGTAATGAATTCATCCTCGCACGTGAGTTATTTCAACCTTTGTAGCGTATACCTCTTTGCATGTTATTTATAGAGCCAGGTCATAAGATGTAATCGCTTATTAGAGAAGGAATCGCTTCAAGGTATCAGACCTTCTGGGAAAAGTTGCAAGTCACGAAGATGTAATTGATTGGGTGCCAACGCTTTCAAGTTGGCCTACCCGGGATGTCCCCTCACCTGCCCATTTAGAGGATGGACATTTCTTACAGTCGAGAGCCACAACCATGGCTTTACCCCTATGGAGGGAGTTGTTTCCAGTCACCTGCCAGTAAAATCGTGCGAAAAATACAAGTACCACAATCCTCAGAGTCAATTAACTTGCCACACCTGAAAAAGAAATGAAGACACGCCTGAAACAGCAAAGAAACTCAGCCTCCCTGAAGATTGATGGAGTCATAAAAACAAGCGTTTTGTGGAGAAGCTAAAGACTGGTAACGGAGTGCCTGCCTTACCAATTTTTAAACATTGGACATTTCTGAGCCCTGCTTCCCGTAGCCACAAAAGCCACTCCTTCCTTCTCGTTGGTTCATTGTAGTATCATTCACACTTCAAACAAGACATTTTTAGATATCCACAATTTTAAGATCACACAATGTTTCTGTACATTTATCTAATGTCTCTCAGGACGTCCATAAAAACCTGGTCACCAATTCTGTCTGGGTTCCAGTATAGGTTGCAGGTTATTAGCCAAGACTCCTCCCTCACTTCATTCACACTCCATGTACACCAACACTTGCACTGCCACCGTACACATTCTCAGCCCACTCTTCAACTCTCAGTAGGCCTGAAGAAGGCCTCGCCTTCGCTCCCTTCTTGCTGTATTAAGATGAAGTGAGTAACCATCAAGCACTGGAGGGCTGTGCAGCCATGTTTCTTGGAGGCAAAGTAAGTCGTAGGTCTCAAAGGGAAGATCTCGCGTTAAACCCACTTGTCTTCCAGAGACCCAAAGTCAATGCTTTCAGTTCACCGACTGCCTTGGGTTAATATTTCCTTTTATTCAAGACCAGGTCCTCTGGTAACCAGGACCATGATTCTTGCCATTTGTCCACCTTCTGACTCTCGCCACCTTTCTAGTCTAGCCTTAATTCCCGCCAATTGTAATCTTGAAGAGCGATCTTTGGTTTAATGTCAAATCACTATTTGTCAGGGTCCTCTCTGGGTGCTTTTAAAGGAGTTCCCTTGAAACTTTCCTTCATGATCGCTTTCAGGGACATGGCCGACTTGTGACCAAGAACTCTTGTTACCATCCAACCCACTCAGTCCTGGACCCTTCTAATGGTACTTGCACTCGGTCAAATTCAAGTGGCAGCAAACCTGGCGACTGCTGAAGGAGCCTTTCTTTGACCATGTTAGAAGTGAGGTGAAGCCACACCTTATCTGAATGGGCATCATTCAGGAATTCCACAATTTCTGTCGTTTTCAATTTTGGTACGATAGCTTAACATTGCCCCGAATCAGCACAAAATGGCCATGTATTTCTAAGATTCTTTTGCGCTGAATACATGTGCTTTGGTTGCTGGGTATTATGGGTGCAGACTTTGCCTTCTCTATTTTAACTGTTTTCCCAGCTCAGCCTCTTGGTCACGGCCAACGACCTTTGTCCCAGTGTTTGGGAGCCTTGGGAAAGTTAGGTGTTTCCCCAGCTTCTACGCTTCCCTCCCTGCAGTTCTTGCCACACCAGCCGGGTCGATTTAACCTTGCTTGTTGCTCTAGCATACCCTGCAATAGGATTGTTGGTTGAGCGACAGGTGGGCCAGCATCCATGGAGTATGTGGATAAATAAATTAGGTCAGTCATGGAGACTCGCATTCTCTTGTGGGTTGTCGTGACCCTCATCAGTACTTTAGTCTAGTCTGTTCGTTAAGGAAGCCAACCTCTCGTTTTGCTGGCCCTTTTCCGTAGGCTTCCCTTGGCTTCCCTTGGCAGGTTTTGCAGACTTGCTGGTATATTCGGGTTTCTTAGAAACTTCATGGAATCATTTGATTTGAATTCTTTTAGCCGGGTTTGGGTTTATCTTTTTCAATTGCTGTTGTGGGTGCTTCGAACCTGGTTTCTTTTTTCTTGAAAAAATGTCATTAGCTGGTGTCTAAGGGCTCTAGCTCAATTTCCTGAACTGATAAACCACAAAAGGGTGGTTATTGCAGGGCCTCAATTTACAGGTCCATAAGATCGGAAGATCTTCGACCTGTGCTTCCTGAATGTCCTCTGGTCTTTTTGATTTCATCATCGCTCTGCGTGGAAGGGTGAGTTTGCCTAACCAGCCTTCTTGCCTCTGAACGCAGTCTAGATTATTTTCTATCGTTGCGTTCGTTAATGAGTGGGTCAAGCATTTGTTGAAGCATGTGTGAAGTTTGATCCGCATTCTTGTACAGGTTCCTTTGGACTGCCGAGACGCATCCCTCGATGGAAAAGAAGCTTGTATTGTAATGTGGAGTGGTCTTTTAGTGTCAGAGATTCGTGGAGCTTCATAAAGGGCGCCAATGTCAGTATCTTAGCCGAGATACTTGCATCGATTGCCCCGCGTTGGCAATCATTCCCCAATTAGTCAGCTGTGCTAGATGAAGGATCTGCCCTGGCTTCTTTCTTGTGCCTTCCGATGATTCCGAGCTCTAGGAACTATCCATGGGTGTCCTTTTTTTGTTTTTCACTACCATGGATCTAATGAGAGCCTAGGTCTCGACCATGCTTCGGTGTCCATGCTTAGCACTGGTTCATGAGGTTCAGTCAATAACTGGCTTCTTGATTCAGAGATCGTTTGGCTTAGTCTGTCCAGCCACTGTACTGTAAAGGGCCTCGTTATCACTTTTTCTCGTGTGGTGAATATCATACAGCGTTTGCGGCCTTACCTGTGGAGTTCTCCACCTCAACAAGGCAGTAGGAATGTTTTTTGAAAGGTCAAGTCTTTGGCCTGCCTCCATGATGGCTCAAGTCCTTGAAGCCGCTAGAGGACAGTCCCCACGACTAGATGGTTCACTGGGGAGTCTCCCCTTTGCTGGGTCTCCACAATGGTGTAGCCCGCAAACAGGTGCCGTTGTTGCTAGTAGCAATTGTATTGGTGGTTCCAAAGTCCCCTGCGGGTGTGGATGAATGGTCGCGCCGGCAATCTCCACTGGCCCTCCCTGCCCACGTACACCCTTGTCTTTTCCCTAAACGGGGGGAGGGGGGGATTGGGGATTTTTGGGTTTGGGCCTTTATAAAAGAATCTGTTTAAAGAAAGGCTGAATAACCTATGGGGGTGGGTGGGGTTTGCTTGGTGGCCACTGCCTTTGTACCGTACCCGCGAGTGCCTCTGAATGCTCCTGGGGGCTGGGCAGTTGTCACTTTCTTGATGTCCTCTCCCTGCCGTTTTCCATCAGGGCTGGATCCAGGTCTGTCCATCCGGCATCCGAGGCCTGCTGCTCTCGACTCGCGGGGCGGCACGTCCCCGTAGTGATGGCTCGGCCCTCGAAGCCCGATCACTGGGGCTGTGCGCCCAGCTGCGCCCCCTGCATCAGGGGTAGAAGAAGTTCTGTGGAGAAAACGCTGTTGTCAATCGACTCCAACGTCGGAGGCAGACGCGCCGTTCCCCATTGAGCGTCAGCTGTTGGCCCTGGTGCCCGGTCACCTGCAGGGAACCCTTTGTCGCCCTGTGCAGCCATTGCTGGGGCTATGTTTTCTCAGAGGTGCAATTTCTCCTATTGAAACCAGAGCTTTCCCCGCAGCCTGACTGCAGCACGGCTGCACACTCTCAGCACTCGCGCCGGCCCTAAGGGCGGCCCTGTTGTGTTAAAGGAGCAGCCCACACAGCATTGCAAAGGCCATCTCCAGCAGTCAAGTCTCTTGCAGTCTGCAGCACGACTTTGCACTCTGCACTCAGAGTGCAAGGAGACCTCCTCCTGTATAGCCGCAGTTGTGCTACCCAAACTGAAGCTGGATGATAGAATATTGTTAGGAATTTCCTCAATCTTGGTAACCAAGACATTGACTGGGAGTTGCACAGCATTTGAGAAGGAATCGCACCTGCCAAGGAGGAAGTGTTGGAGTGACTGAACCAGAGAGAATAGCTCCTTAGATTGAGTTTCAGCGGTCTCCACTTTATTGGTTAAAAGACTCATTTGGCATTGCACATGGCCTCACTGTATTGCTTGGTAATTTGACCTGAATGAATGGGCTTTAAGAAGCGCAAACCTACTTGGGGTGGGGGGAGGGAGAAGGAGAGGGGGAGGAACTGAGACCAGTCAGGGTGTCTACACCTGAGCGCTGTTCATGCATTGGCCAAAGAGTCTAAGGAAGTGGACTTTCCGGAGGCAGCCCTGCTGTAGTCTTGACTCCCCTGGAGCTTTAATAAAATGCATCATTTTCACTTCAGTTACTGGTGATTGCATAAAGTCGCTGTAAAGCCTTTGCACATGGCCATGGATGGAACCAGCCACCCAGTAGCCGGATTCTTATTCCTGGAAAGAACAGTCTCTACTCTAAACCTTTTGCCAAAACCATTTTTTCTGTAATTTGGTTGTACGTTTTTGGCAATAAGGCAGAGGTTTTTTTGTTCTATAAATGTTCCTATTTGAATTGTAGAGGCTTGTTGGGAATGGTGAGGTAGGGGGTGGGCTGTGATGCCTGCACTGGTGGGGTTGAGGTGCTGATGCTTGAAGTGCCAGTGTTGGGAATGGTGAGGTAGGGGGTGGGCTGTGATGCCTGCACTGGTGGGGTTGAGAGGTGTGGTCCTGATGCTTAGCAGTGTTGGGAATGGTGAGGTAGGGGGTAGGCTGTGATGCACAGTTCTGTCAGAGGGCGGATTCTCGTAACGCATGACTTCTGGAAGCTGTGCCCCTTCACTGATTCTTCAGGGCCACGGTGTTTTTTGTTAGGGGGGTTGAAGGAAACTCCCTCCGATTTGGTGGACTATGGCGGTCCGCTTGACTGGACGTGGTCTGCTCCCTTTGGGGTCTAGCTAAGCTTGATGAGTATTTTTCCTTTCTGTAATGGCACCACAGGATGAAGGGGGCTGGAGGCTGGCGGAGAGGTTATCGTTGGCTAGGATTAATGCAAAGCCTTTGAGCCACGACTCTTGGGTGTTGCATGTTCAGGCCGGTTGTAGAGGCGCTCTACAGTAGTGTGTGCGCAGTGAACTTATGCTGCAATATTGCACGGGCCAAGGTACAGCCTGGATAGCGAGTGACTTCTGAGCACAATCCTTAAGAGACTGAAGTTTGCTCCTAGTTACAGACGGGCACAAAGTGCTCTGCAAAAGCGCCGAGAGTGGCCGTCTGCATGAAGGCTGTGTGGGCCTGCAAAGTGGGATGCGGCAGAGGTCACTTAGCAGTGTGCAGAGTAGGAAGGGTCGAGGTTCAGGTTGCAATCCTATTGTTTGCCCTGCTGATCCTCCTCGCACGCATCCTCTTTCACCCCACTCCTGGGTCTCAAAGGGCAGGGCCCGATAGGTGCAGTATATTTTACGCCTGTACCTTAGACTGTGTTCTCCTCGGCTCACCAGAGCGCTCAGGCCACGCTGTACAACGCGCCAATTCCTCACAACCTTTGACTGAGAACTCTTTAAACCTTTGATGTTTGACATCCCTTGTGCAACAGCCTTTGTGCCCCTTTCCTGCACCAGCACTCCAGTGCCCCTCACTGATCTCCTAGCATTGATTTGTAGGTGCTTTGAGGCGTGTTGGCATTCATGCCTGGATGGTCTGTGGTCTGCTGGTTTCTAGGGTAGCTTTGAACCATGGATGCCCTCTGTGTGGAGGTCGGGCACTCCCGGTGCCCCCTGCTGAGCCTCTAGCATCCCGTTGTAGGTGATTCTAGGCTTTGAGGCATGTTGGCATTCATGGCCGGATGGCCTGTGGTCTGCTGGTTTCTAGGGTAGCTTTGTGGCGGTCCACACTTCTAGTGCCTTTTGTGAGCTTGCCATGTAATATTCTTCTGGCCGTAAGAGGCTTGAATTTCTTGAAATTATGCCAAACTTGGCTATTTTACTCCTAATTGACTTTGCAACCGCTACTGTCGAATTGTGCCTGGAATGTGCCCCCCCCCCCATCTCTGTGCTCCTTTCAATATCTGGTCATTATCTTCCACCTGAACTACTGTAGTGCCCGTTTCATTGCTGCACTGTTTGATACAACCACAGATGTGTGCAGGCGGCACCATCTGAGCGAGCAGCTTCCTCCACAAAGCGCCCAGTGAGGGTTAAGTCACCTCTCGGCACTGTGTTCTGTAGCAGGAGGTCGGACACTATTTTGATTCCACAAGCTCCGTCCACTGGTTGGTCATCCAGGACAGGATACAAGTTTAAGATGTATTTTTATTTTTTGCAGCACAGGGTTTTCCCCTTCGGTCATGAATAGCGTAATATGGCACATTTACAAGTGGTCGAAGCATTCCCTAAAAGTACAATTTTCCCCCTTTAAAGAACAAACCCTTCATCCATCCCAACCAATTATAGGCCTATCACCACTGTACCTTTCCTACTAAAAATTATCGATAGAGTAGCCTATCTCCAAATTCAAGATTACCTAGAAGCTAACCATCTACTAGGCTCGCGCCAATCAGGCTTCCGCCCTCTCCATGGCACTGAAACAGCCCTGATAGATCTTAAAACCAAAATGGAGGAATTCAAGGATAGTGGGAAAACAGCGCTTCTACTCCTATTGGACTTGTCAGCAGCTTTTGATCTGGTGGATCATGCAGTTCTATGCAACCACCTCAGGCTCGCTGCCAATTTCACAGGAGAAGCTATAGCATGGGTCCAATCCTTTCTAGCCAACCGGACCATGAGTGTTCTCTACTTCCACTTGTGCCGACCCTATCTAAATTACATGTGGAGTCCCACAGGGCTCCTGTGTCTCACCCACCATGTACAACATTTTCACCAAGCCATTGTTCGACAAGTTGGACAGACTGGGTGTCACCTACACAAATTATGCAGATGACACCCAGATCCTCATACCCCTTTCGGGCAACTATGGAGTGGACCTGGCTTTGGTGAATAAAATCTACATCCTCATTCAGGCATGGATGGCCACCCATGGCTTCTGCCTGAACGACGACAAAATCGAAATCCTGCTCCTCGGATCAGACCATAATCGATCTAAACTCACCCCTCATTTAACATCAATAATAATACTATTAAGGTTATGCGAGAGGTCAAAACTCTAGGTTTTTACCTCGACTCAGCTCTCACCCTCAAAAAGCAAGTGAAATCCCTCGCCTCTTCTAACCACTTACACGTGTAAACTCATCCGTGCTGCCAGACCCTTCCTGTCCAGTGCCAGCTGCCTCACCTTGGCCAATGCCCTTGTCATGTCCAGACTGGACTATTGCAACGCCTTATACTCAGATGCAAATAAGTCGGTCATTGACAAACTCCAGAGATTACAGAATAACGCTCTAAGAGCAGCTTTGAACATCCCACGCAGAGAGCATATCTCCAAATACCGGACTGAGGCCCACTGGCTAAAGATAAAGGACAGAATCCTCCTTGAAACCATTTCTCTCACATCCAAATGCCTCAACAATCAAGCACCCCCCTACCTAGCTGAAAGAATCAACTGGAGACCATCTAACCGACTGACGATCTGCCAACACCTTCTTACTCGAAGTCCCGAGATTCAAACTTACCACGGCAGGTGGTTCCAGTTTCCCAGTTAGAGCTGCACAATCTTGGAACATACTCCCACCTGACCTTAGACGCCCGCTACCCTACACTAGATGTAGATGTAACGCTCTCAAATGGCTGCACAACAATGATATGTAACGATATTCACCCTTATCTATCTGATCACGTTATACATTGTTATTACGGTATTCTTCTGCGCTTACGCATCTTGATCCTATATGTACTGTATCACCTGTATCATTTGTTGTAAGTTACCACTGTTTTGTAATAGCCTGTGTCAGGCACTGTAACTGTTTCGAGTCTACTTGTAGTGTTGCGCCCAGCTGCCCAAGGGCTTGGAGCGCATTATCAAATAAACCAACACTAGCACACAGCTGAGAGCTGGTGGTGGTCAGTTTATGGGGTGTGAACAAAGTGGGACAGACCAGGACCAACACTAAAAGAAACGGGCTCCTTGCAAAGATGACGTTAACTTCGGGGGGCTGGGACAGGTGCTTCCAAAAGAGAATGACTGTACACATGTACAAAATGACATACTATTCTGCTGGCATAGAAGTGCACCGATCTGGAAGTCTTATTTGCAACTCTGCTGGTGTCCATTGGGATTTGTTACACCTTGTGATCCACTCTTGATTGCGTGCGGGGCGGGTTTAACACGGCGGAGTGGAGGGTTTGAACACTTTTTTATTCTCTCTTGGGGAGAGGGTTTGAACACTTCATTCGCTCTTGGGGAGTAAGGGGAAGAGGGGTTTATTTATTTTGCATTTTTAAAGCGCTCACACAGCCCACGGGCATCGTGGCGCTGTTACAGGAATTTTGTTTTTTAGTTGTGTGACTGTATTTTTTTTTTTTTGTCTTAGTTTCGTATTTAAAGCGCGCTTAAATACCCAGAGGTTTCTAAGCACGGACCCGGGGATCGAACCTGTGTTGCTTCTTGTCTTGCTTCCAAGGCGAGCACGTTGCCGCTGAGCTATCCTCCCGGGACAAAACACTTCATTAGTTCTTGGGGGTAGGTGATTCGCTATTGGGTGTGGTCATTTGTTGTAATGAGTGTCTTCTGCCCTACCAAGATTGGTTGAGGATTTGTGAAATGTCCTGGCTAATCTCCTTGTATAGGAAAGTATCCCACCCTTACATGTACCTCTTTACCAAGAAAGGCAGCACATAGTCCTGCATTTATAACTGTATCCACGACATGAAAGATGTTTGTATACATTCTCGCTCCTTTTGACAATTGTATGGTACATCTCTGTGTGGCATTGCATTGCTAAGTGGATCCAGGTTTTTGAGAGGCGTGCTAATTCCTGATCTTAACATCTGGCAAACCCAGCCTTGCCTCTTCCTTCCGTCCCTTTCGCCTCCATTGCTCTCTCGTCCTTCAAAGCGTAGTGTCCAGAGGGGCAATAACTAGCACCTAGTTTTAGCTAAATCCTCTTTGGCGCTGTATTCTGGGAGCAGGGCATAGTAGAACCTACCTTGCAATGTAAGGCTATGCCGATGATGTCAGATTGAGGTGGCCACCGCTAAGCACGTGCTTACTTCCTGCCCCGCCCTCTGGGATAGATGGACATAGCAAGGGCTACAGTAAACCTGTCCCTACCAATGACAATATCTAGAGGAGCCGGTCTTGGTGTCGCGTATGTTCTGGCAGTCCTCTGGTACATGGAAGGATTGGAAGGATTTTTAGAAAGTGTTGCAAAGCCACTTGAAGTGGAGTTACCTTAGGTTTATTATCATGAATTCATATTATAGTGAATTGTAGAACGATTTGTTTGTGACATGTATGTTTTTATGGATCTTACTATTTGTGCTGTGTTGGTGTTAGTATGTCTGTTTTTAATATGTATATAATTATGTGCTAAGGTTTTATTGTTAAACTAATTGCACTGGGACATGAAGCATGAAAGTGCGCCTTTAGCTCTGCTCTGAAGGTGGTGCACTGAATTCAGGGGACCCCCGATATGAACCCCTTTCTCCATCACAAAAAAAGATGCGCCCATTTCTTTGAGTAAAATGAGCACTGCCCAAGCCAAGAGTGACTTGCATTTGCTAGTAAGTGATTTAATGCCAGGTGCTGACCCTTTGCAGATGTACCTTCCCGCACCAGCATGAACCGCCTCCATACACATGTTATGCCGCTTGCACACATCCATTAAGTAACCCAACACGCTTCAGAATAAACACGAATTCTACACTCCACCTGCATGTAGTCCGGCCAATGCACCTAGCACCACAGGCACCTGAGGTGCACCTCTGGTCACAAATGTCTCTATGCTCTCTTCACGCGACACCTAGAAACGGACCTGCATTCAGAACTCTGGTACTTCTGCGCTGCATGCCACAAAGCTACCTTGCACTGTCTCCAACCTAATGCATCCTCTCCCTTTCAGGTCCTGCAGACCATGCACGCCCTACACGCGGCTATAACAAGGGGGTTGTCCTACCCTCTATGAATCAAAGGAGTGCACACAATCCATCAAGTGCACACTAGTTTTTAAACCCTTTTGGGTGCCCATGCAACTGGGCCAACCGTTATTGAAAAACATGCATGCTGCTGACAAACACATATCTCAAACTTATATGAAAGTATCAGCTTTTATTAGTTTTAGCTGATGCTTTTTCTTTTTTTGCAAAGTATATTAAGTTTTTGTATATACATAACACTACATAATGACCGTTGTGGTAAACAAACACATAGTTCTGTTGGAAATTCAGTGCAACATATTTACCGGTGACATAAGGTGTAAAACATCCATTTACACATTTGAACAGTCAACTTGCTTGTGAGTAAAATATCCCATGTGCTTGGGTCCAGGAAACACAGGATGAAAGTGTGAATGGAGGAGACGTTGATGGTAGGTGTCCTATGCCCGGCTAAAGCCTGACCTATTTGGCCACACGCGGCGGCACCCATTACTCTATTAGTATGTATACATGAACACCCAGTCATCACTCGCTTCCACCTGCTGTACTAAGCAGACATCTCTGGCCGGAACAGAGGCAAAACCAATGGCGGTATCCATATCGAGGGGGCGTAATATCTTCAAAACTGCCCCTGTCCCCTCAAGCAATTGCCAATATTGTCTGCCACAGCTTTCATGGGCGCCTCCTTCACCATAGAGGAGGCAACCCTCGATCGCCCCTACATCACCTCCAATGGATGAGCAACAAACCTGAGTCTAAGTTTGCCAACGGGGGTGCCCTTACCAAATCACGCGCCACAGACTTATCATTTTAGAGCCCAGACATGGAGCAACAGACAATTGGGCCATTTAATTGTGTACACAAGTCTGTGCTAGGGTATGTACTGTCAAGTCAACCCTTGCATCTGTTGATTTAGCTCGACTATATACAGGGGGGAAAAAGTCTGTAACCTTGGTCGGTGACCTGCTCATTGTCTTGCTCGTGCACAAGCTCTTGGACGGCGGACGTCAAACTGAAATGTCTTTCACAGACCCGATCATACTGACTGTCCCCCCAGTGGAATCACCCTTACTCTTAAACCATATATATGTAGGTATTGTTAGCCATCGCAACGCCATCCTCCTGTACTCGGCGACTAGTATGGTTGCCTCCTTCGATGGCTCCTCCCATTTGGCAGGTAGCGTGTTGTGACGAATCAACTTGCGGGGCACCAGTGGTCCAGGGATGAATATCTGTTTCTAAACCAAACCATCAATCGACCCCACACCTCTAGTACACCAGAAGGGATCTGAACAGATTGGAATACAAGTGAATTATAAGACCTCCTTGTATAATTTTCATAACGTGGACGGAATGGAAGGCTCATCTCCACAAGGTTGTGGATCGTTGGTTAGTGGCATGTGATGCTGGAAATGCATCGGAGGGACAGGGCCACCGTATCCTTGTCCTTTACTGCTTTTTTATCGTGTGTTCTGTCGTGTTTTCCGCGCAGGAGTTCATGTGGGACTCCTGGCGGTGCAGCTCTCTTTTGGTTTGGTGTATAGACCAATGGGATACCCTTATGGCACCCATGGGTGGGGGTACAACCCTGTGCCCTAGTGTGTTTTTGGGCACGTGTGTGTGTGGCCCACAGAGCAGGGTATGGGCTGGTGGCAGCTCCATGCTGAATTTGACAGGTGCCCCGAGTATCCCCCATTTTGGGATACCCAGGCCCTGCCATTGGAATCAGTTGATTCCGGATAGGAAGCAAGATGGCCCCTGTGGCTTCTTGCTTTCTATTGCCTATTACGTTGTTTTCCAAAAGTCCTGGGAAGCCCTGACTGTCCCCCCCCCCCCCCCCCCCCCCACCTGACCGGCTGTTGGGTGGAAGTTCCATATATGGTGGTGTTGTGAAGTCCAGGCCAGACTGGCTGGAGCCTTCCCAGTGACTGTATGTTGGGGGTACACCCTGTGGGTGGGATCTGGGTGAATGGAGTGTGTGACGAATGCGCATTCTGTGTTGTGGGTGTCTAGTATCTGGTGGTTGACACAATGACTGAGATAGCCCTGCCCAAAACTGGTATGAATGGAGTGTTGAATGGCTGGGTACTTGTCCCAATACACAACTTGTTGTGAGTGTCTGGAGAGAAGTGAATGGCCTGAATGCACTATACACCTGATTGGCTGCCTCCCTGCATGAATGCCTGTTTGACCGATTGGTTGCCTGAGTGTGACCCAGCCGAATGAATGGGGGATCAACTAGTATATCTGGGGGCCTCTCACTGCTAGAATTCGTGTTCAGAAGCTGAAGAGTAACTGGAGTGAAACTGAAGCTTAACCTTGAAGCCCTGCTGGAAGAGAATTGCTGTTGCTCTCCTTCACCATCTGAAAACTGTTGTGTCTCAAGAACTGACCCAGAGAGGACCTGGTAAGGCGCCCTCTTCCCGAGCTACGAGGGACCATCGTGCACCAGATGATCTTCGCCAAAGCTCCCTGGTAGACAGACCTACGACAGGCTGCCGACCAGAGACGGGGACTGCCGCGGAATCCCAAAGGGAAGCACCCGGACTGTTATCTGTCACTGTCGACGACCGCCATCGCCGACTGGAGCCGCCGTGCTCACGTTTGCCTAAGAACTTCATTTGATCCAAGGATGCTCTCGTCTGCATCGCTGCCCGCTTTCCTGCTGGAGAAGGCCCGACCGTCGACACGCAGAGGAGCATCCGCCGGTGGGTTTCCCACCACCTAAAGACCACAGACACCGACGACTCGACGCTCTTGCTGGGCCACAGTTATTCATCTGTTTGCAGTCCTGGATCGTCACTGAAGTGCCCCACACGCCTCTTCCTTGCAGGATGCCAACGCTCCGTCGTTGACGGGCACCGCTAGGAACGAAGCTGCCACTTCACCGCTGTAGTTCACCCTGTTCTCCGTCGGACGTTTGACCCGTGACTCCTGCCTTAAAGGGAGGGCACTCAAGAAGGGCCGTCGCTTTCCCGTCGAACGCTACAATTCCAGGTACATTGGGGCTGTAGAACTATTGTAGAGGGGAAATAAGACTCGTAGAACAATATATGGACGGGGCGTGTGATGCATCTTTGCTTTACAGGTGGCCCGGGTGGGGGGGGGGGAACTCCACACAACTGTGTTTAGTTGGTAGGGGCCAGTATTCTGCCAATTGTTCAACCATCTTACTTTCCTTCCTCTCTACTGCTGGTTTCCTCTTTATTGATCTGTGTGACATTTTGACAGTATAGTTGATGCACTTTAATGAGATCTGATAATATTTGTGGTACCACTGTAGAACTGTGTATATTTACCATTTTTAATTTTCAGAGCGCAAAGTGAGTTATTGTGATAGTGTAAACAACCTTGAATATTATATAAAGACTGTTTTAACCAATACAGTGTGTGGGCATTCCTTTGTGGGGGCTTGGGGACTACACTGTAGTTAAGAACCAGCCTGCATCACCTCCTGAGAAGCTAGGCCTTGATTGCTCGACCATGATACCAATAATAGAGAATCTTGGCTGGGGTCCTCTGTGCCTCTCCTCTACCATATAGAGAGCGGAAGTACAGACACCCCCTCCAGTCTTTACATTGCAACACAGGGAAAATGTAATTCTACCGTGTCCAGTCAAGGTTGTATACAAATATCTACTTGATCATTATCACAACAGTTCTAGCACACTAAAAAATACAACCCATCCTATAAAGTAACACGGGACAGAGTTTCACGAAGGAAAGGGATGCACTCTGGATACTGACAGGAGGGTAGTTGGCAAAGTATGTCTGATGTTCAAAGTTATTCGGTTCCAGCACCAAGGGGCAAAGGGTCGTAACTGTCTCTAGGGGCCTTTGGAGAAGGACCGGGGGAAGGGGGGAGAACCACAATGTACCTCATACTGAAGAAGTTCTTGGTGCTAGACAGCGTTTAGGCAGTTCCAGGGTGCTTCACAGCCCTCGAGATAGTTAGTGGCGGGAGACAGCTGTGGGTAACAGGCAGCAGGGAGGCTGGATGGATGTCTGCAGGCTGTCCGGCGCGGTGGCTCTGGGCCAAGAATTATTGTCTGTGTTTGTCAAAGCGGCTCGGACAGCTCTTGTGACTGCGCCATGACAACAGTAAGCAGTGCAGCCGGATGCAGTTCGAAGACTCAACTGTCTCAAATGTCATTAAAAGGACAATGGATGGTGCTTGTGTGGCCCTCCTAGCTTTTAAGCAGGCCTAGTGTCCTTTCAAGGCAGACGGCCCAAAGCTCAGGAGTGTGATTGCAGGCAACAGCCTTGTTCTTTGTCCATTGACTCTCCGGCAATTCTTTTACTTTATTTTATATCGTGCAACATATAACCCGGGGGCGTGAGGGCGCAGACCAAGAGTATAGCATAGAAAGATCTATAGAAGTATGCCTTTCAAAATTGGGAGGTATTTATTAATTAAACAAGAAGGTATTAATAAAAATGGTTTTGATGATTCTAATGAATCGCTGTTTCTGAGGTCAAGATGAATATCGTTCCATGCCCTTGGTGCTGCTACATGAAATGCACCTTTCGTCACTTGGCTAAGATTACATTTGGGTATTTTGAATTGATTTTAAGGTATTGGACCTCGGAGTTCTGGTATTTCCTTTTCTCTGGAGCACTTCTGTTAGGTAATAGGGTCAATTACCCTTTAAGCATTTGAATGTGATGGTCAGTAGCCGATAATGGATCCTGGCAGATACAGTGAGCCAGTGCAAGTTGCATCTGGCATCTGTGACGTGATCTTTCTCAATCCAGCAATAATTCTGACCATAGAATTCTGGATAGTTTGTGAACGTGCAATATCACATTTTGCAACCCCCCCACCAATAAACGACCACAAAAATCTATCTTCGAGGCGAGAATGGCTCTGTTTTTTCGCAGGATAAATGACTTGAGTTGAATCAGTTTAATGTGATAGCATGTAGAGGACATAAGGCTACTTATGTGGGCCTTCATATCTATGTGTTGATCCAAAACTACTCCTGGTTTTCACTTTTTTTTTTTTTTTCCTATGGCGCAGCCTATTTCAGTGTTTATATTTTTCATGTAATTTATTGATTTTGTTTTCCGTGACTATTATATATTATTAGCTCAGTCTTTTCCTTATTTAGTGCTCGACCATGTTCCCTTATCCGATACTCGATAGTTTCATAGACTTCATTCATTCTTCTCTAATCTTCATGTTGTCCTGACATGGGGATGATGCATTGCGTGTCATCCGTAAGTTGGTGAAGCCTATAGTCAGTTTGTCAAGTAGACCGAAGAATGGTGCTGTAAATATATTATATGGTGATGGGCAAGCACCTTGTGGTACCCCACATTTGAGTATTATCGGGGTTGCCTTGGCATCCCCACCCCAGACTCTCCAACTCCGGTTACTTAAAATGATTCGAGCCGCCTGCTACGTCCTTCAATTTGGTGACTAGTGAGTGTGATCCACCAGATCGAAGGCAGCAGAAGATCCAGCATCATTAGTGTCACAGCTTGGCCCTTATCCATGTATTGCAATATTCGTGACGTTAAATCCAGCAATGCCGATTCCGTACTGTGATCTTGTCTAAAACCTGATTGCCATTTATTCAGGATATTATTTTCCTTCAGAAATGTCGACCGCTGTAGATACGCAACCCGATCAAGGATCTGGAGTAAAAACGGTGTTTGTGAATGGTTGGTAATTTCGTGCCGTCTTAGGAAATAAGCCTGTTTTTTTAATTGGAGGAGTATCAGGGATGTGGTAAGTATTTTCTAAATGTACAGATTACACCATGGGTGCATTCTTTTATAATCCTAGCTGGGCATGCATCCCCTTTGCAAATTGTAGGCTTGAGTGCAGCAATGATTCTCGCCAGTTCGGCTTCAGTCACTGGTGTAAAGCTGAACTGGTGTTTGTGTTGTGTAATTCCCTCTATATGACTAGTCTTTGTCAGAGCGGTGCCCTTTTTAGTTTCAATCTTTTTTTAAAAAAAAATATTTTTTCCATCCTGTAATTCTGGATCATATTGCACCAATCATGATTTCTTTCAATGATGCATATTTTCTCTATAGGGTTTTTCTAAATCTTTTAATATTTTAAAAAAAAGGTCTTTAGAACTAGATTGTGCATTTGTTTCATTATACAAATCCTTGTTTGCTGTAATTATGGCTTGTCTGAGTTCCTTAGTAGCACCTGTTAAAGGCCTTCTGTTTTATAGACCCTACCATAGATTATTCTTCCTCTCTACGGCTTTTAACAGGGCTAATGTATTTATAGCCTCTTGCATTATCTGACTATGCGTAGGGGTGTCACGGTATGGATTTATGGACGGTATGATAACCTTCTTGCCAAGTAACGGTATACCACGATTATCGCGGTATAGCACACATGTTAAAGTAACCTTAATTAATACTTTGTGACCATTTTTGACTTTTCTTAACAGACTTACCCCACAAAAAGTTATCTTTTGTATATAAATGTTCTAGTAGAAGTGACAAAAGTGGGCAATTGCTAATTGGGAAAACCAAACTCCCTTCTTCATTTACTGAATGCACTTTGGCTGCACTGAGTGCATAGCAAAAACTGACTGCGCATATCACCAGGGTAAAGAAGCCCTGTTCCCACGCTGGACAAATGTCTGGATGAGGGTATAGGTAGGCATGAACTTCAACCCTTTCTATTGAAGTAGACCCTAAAGCCTTTGTGGGCCCTGTTAAGCCAATAGCATTGTTTAAGGGGTCATTTAGGGTTTCAGCTCCACAACTAGGCTGCTTTTCTTTGTTCTGCAGTTAATGCCCCTTGATAATCTACACACCACAAAATTAAGGCACAGGCTGAGCTGTGTCACTTCAAATGTATATTTGATGGGCAAAGATAAATTGCTCCAAAAGGTGATCAATAATCACAGACCATTTCACCCTGCTTTCAGCTAGTGGGTGTGGTGCGGCAGTGATATATTTGGAGATTATTCAAATTCAATGATAAAACCAGGGACTTCACCCATTGTAGTATGCATTAGAAAACACGTTCTCCATTATAATCTGTTACAATCTAAAATGTCATTTATATAATCCATAATCCTTATGTTGCACTGAATGAACTAGTTCCTTCTCATTCCTTACAATGTATTGTTTTTGTCATCAGGGATGTCCTTCTGGGATACAAAACTGCCCCACCAGAAACTGTTTGTACCCATAGAACATAGTTAACATTTTCTCACTGCCCCTTTGAATTTGAAAATCATAAACTAACACTGCGTTTGTTAACATATGCAGGCTGCTTTCTCCAGCTTTAGGGAATGGGGCTCCCCAAATAACATTTTGAAATGGGTAAGCATGCATCTTCAACCAGATCTAGAGGTACCCCAAAAGTGGGGCCAAAGAAACCATGAACACGTGCAAACATTTTAAATATTTGGTTCATGCTCAGTCACCGCCAAGCCCCTGTGAAAACCAGGACATGGGACATATTCTATTTACATAAATGGTTCGGGACCTCGTGCAATTGCATACTTCTCTTTTTGGAACAGTCTGCATGCCACGAAAGTAGCCTATAGGCTTAACGGCACTTCAGAAATGTTTTCAAAATGCAGACGGTTGCCATGTAAAAGGAACAAACAACATAGCTCATGTTCGCGTATAAAGCAGCCTTTTTCAGTACGATTGGACTTTTCTGATGGGTGTAAACTGATAGCATGTAGGTCTGGGCCCTCCACATAGTTGGGCGAGCAGAAGCAAAGACTATCCTTAAGTTTGTTGACCACAGGCCTCTCCTAACCTATATTTAGCACTTTACTCTGCAGTGTCCACACTCCAAACCTTGGAGACAGTGGCTCACTGAAATGGCATTTGCCCAAACAAAGCAGCTTGGCCCCAGACCACCACTCAGCTTGTGCAAAGTGTGCTGCAGGACAGGGGTTAATGTGTTCTTCTGTGGAGTGTTCAAAGGGCCTGGACCAAATTGATAGCTTTATGATCCTGCTGGCAGGGTGGTTGCTGTGCAACTGGCCTGCCGATTTGCCTGTCTCTCTCAAATAACTTTCTGTTTCAATAAGTAACGAAAGCAAAACAAAATGGAAAAAAATACAAAGCTTTCTTTACACACACAGGCTCTGAACATGGACAACAGCCCTTTTCGCATTGCACATGAGAGGCTTTTTGTCATGCAGAAAGTGTTTATTTTTGTGTGGAAAATAAAAAAAATGTATTACTAAAGGGCCCAAGCAATACAGCTGTGGCACAAGATTCCAATTCCATTCTTCACCGGAGCCTCGTGCAGAATGCAGCTTAGCCTCGTTGACATCAGCTTATCTGTTGTGCTCAGTGGGGGTGTTAGCTTACTTGAAAGTGACGGGCAGCTGCATGCAATTTAAACAAAATAGTAAAGTGGTCCGAACTTCACTGTCTGCGTGTGCAGCCCTGAACAAATCTGCTTTGCTGCCTTGCCTGTCGCCCACGGGTTCATCTGTGTAAGGGGAAGCCACTGAAAACAAAACTGCTTTGATGCTGAACACAAACGGTAAACCGGTATGTAGAAGGTCAAGGTTATTGTGATTAAATGAGGAGGGTCACGGTAATTATACCGGTATACCGGTGTACCGTTACACCCCTAACTATGCGTAACTAGTATCTCATCTGTGGTGCTTGCATGTAGTTTTTTCAGAGGGTTTGAAGCCAGGGTTCTAGAGCCGTAGTTGTGAGCTTTTTTAGATTTCTTGTCATGATGGACAGTTTCCCTTCTGTTTTCAATTTAATGGGTTTATTAGTGTCTACTATAAATTGGACAAAGCAATGATCCGACCATGGACAAGGCTGAACATCAACCTCTTTAATTGCAGTGTTATGTGCAGCTATCCAGTCCAAGGTCTTTCCCTTCTCATGAGTGGGAACCGCGACATGTTGGATACAACCCAAGTTCTCTAATGAGTCCAGTTTTTTGGCTGCCGGATTATTTTCATTTCCCAGCCAGGAGTTTAGATCTCGGAGTACCACTAATTTAGTATTTACTTCCAATAATGGCAGTAGGGTATCTTTAAGTTGGCTAGCAAAGTCTGGCATAGGATTTGGAGGTCTATAAACCACCAGCATATTTATTGTGGTTTCTGCGTTCGTTCTAACTTTAATGTGTTTGATCTCAATTCCTTCCTTGCAGATGGGCACCGCTTCCCATATATCCAACCCAGATTTGTAAATGAACGCTACTCCTCCTTTCCTTTTGATTCTGTGTTGTATCATGCTATATCATTCGGCAATGGCTAGGGTTAAGGTTGGTCTGGACGCTTCAGAACTCCATGTTTCCGTGATGGCACACATGTATGTATGAGGCCACTTCTATGCCGTGCTTAAATAGTGATCTTGTGTGCAATCGTTTTTAAACACTGTATTATAGGGTCATTTCCATAGGCCTAAAGACAGTCTTTTTTGTCTTGAGTACCTTTTTCGTTGGCATATCGTCCTTTTGGCGTTACTACCAATGTTGGTACCCAGTTTGGCTGGGTACATATTAGTTGGAAGTTGTTCCCCATTTATTATACCCTTGGGCCTTAAACGTCCACAGTTATGCTGAGCAAGGGGTATATCATGTTGTTCCTTTACATTATTAGTACCATCTAGAAAATCACTCGTAGGCTCAGAGTTCCTGTGATCTATACTAGGGGCCTCCTATACATGAGTCACATCTTGTAGAATGGGCGGTAAGCTTTTATCTAGGTATTGTTTATTTCTGCATTTGTTATTACAGATAGCAAATGCTTTGCTCCTTCTGTCTAGCGTGCCCCTAACAGCAGCAATGGCATCTAACACCTCCTGTAATCCCATCTTCCTAACTGTAATTTAGTTTATTTGCATTTGTATAGCGCACCTGCAGTCCAGAGGCATCGTGGCGCTTTACATAACCTGTATAAGCATTTTCAATTGGTAGTTCACATGTGACCGAGAGATCTTAGTTACAAGTACAAAATTCAGCCGCAGTACATACACAAGAATACATACACAAGAATACATGCAGACAGTGGAGCTAGGATGCAGTTGAGTGGTATTAGATGAAGAGTTGTTTTGATTGCTTTGCGGAAGGCAAGGTGGGAATCCATCGTTCTTGGGTTGGGTGGAAGGGCAGTCCATTGTGTGGCGGCTATCGTGGGAAACCTGGATCCGCCTGCATGGGCCTTTTAGTTTTAGGCACAAGGATAAGATTTTAATACCCCTCTCTAAGAGGTCTTGTGGCAGTGTGACTATCCTCTGGACAAGATAAGGGGGGGAGGGGCTGCATCGTGGAGGCATTTGTGTGCCAAGGAGAGCGTTTTGAAAATGATTCTCTGTTTGACAGGGAGCCAATGGACATGTCTCCTGATTTCGGAGATGTGTTCTCCTCTTGAAGTTCCAGTGGCTGCCCTGGGAGCATTGTTTTGAGCGAGTTGAAGTTTGGCAAGGTTTTTGCAAGACGTCTTGGATAGCGGGGCGTTCCAGTAGTCTAGTCTGGAGCCAATGATGGCTCTGGCGATGGTAAGACAGTTCCTGTTGTGAAAGGAATGGTCTAGCTGCGTTAATGATTTTAGCGTAGTATGCTGAGGAAGTGTGGATAGCGTTCACTTGTGAGGTTTGAGTTTAAGTAGACACCCAGAGTTTTGATATTGTCAGATACCTTGATGGGCATGTTGTCAATCGTGAAGGAGTTTTCCTGGCTGAGGTTACCCATGGTGGTGGTTGAACCGATAAGTAGGAGTTCCGTTTTTTCGCTATTGAGGCAGAGCCAATTGTCCGCCATCCAGGATTGGATGGTTGAGTAGATAGCCGTGAGATTGGACATGTCGGTTTTTGTAGTCACCGGTGAGTGGGATTAGCACCTGTGTCATCCGCATAATTAGTGTATGAGATGCCCAGGGCATCCAGAATGCTAAACAGAGGTCTGGTGAAAAGGTTATACAGCGTTGGCGCGATGCAAGTCCCATGTGGGACTCCACATTTGAGGAGGCTGGGGGTGGCGGCAGCTGAGTCAGAGAACTTTCATAGCCCTGTCTTGGAGAAAGGAAGTAATCCAGTCACAGGCTTTGAGGGAGAAATTCGCCGCAGATACGAGATGTCGCCAGAGAGTGTTGTGATCGACAAGGTCGAATGCAGCTGATAGGCAAACCAGCACTCCTCCTGCTCCTTGACGTATGTGTCTCAGGTCATCCATTTGGTTCTTTAGGTCCAGGAGGGCCAATTCAGCGCCATGTCGAGGGCGGAAGGTATTTTTGTACTTGCAGATATGCAGCTTTGTCGAGGAGTTTTAGCAGGAAGGGGACTGTAGTGATAGGCCTATAGTTCCTGGGGATGGTGGGGTCGCATGAAGGGTTTTTAGTAGTGGGCGTACCCACGCTTCTTTGAGTTCTTTGGGAACAAGTCCTGACCTAAAGGAAGAGTTAATGAAGGCAGTGAGGCGGGGTGTCAAGGTGGGAGCAGAGTCTTTGAGTTGGGCTGGGCAAGCATCACCTTTGCCGTTGGAAGGTTTAATAGATTTGAGCAGGGTAATGACCTCTGCTTTGTGATGTCTTTGAAGTTGAAGGGAGGGAGGTTGGTTCAATTTTAGGTGTGGTGGGCACTTGGCTATGCTGGTTAGCTATTAGTGTTTCAAGTGCTTTTTGGTGGCCAATGATTTTGGCTTGAAGGGTGTTGAGCTTGTCTAGCATAGCGGACTGAAAGCTGTTGCACCAATTTGCATCCTTGAGGCGCGTAGGCGGAGGCGTGGAAGGTTTTTCCAATTCCCTAAAGATGGAGAATATTTCTTTGGAATTGGATTTGGCGTCCTTAATCCTAGAGTTAAATGAAAGGGCTTTGGCTTTGACATTTTTTTTGTATGATTTGGAGATGGCTTTGAAGGCCTCCCTATTGGATGCTGAAGGGTTGGCTTTCCAGGTAGAGAGGGCAGAACGTTTTTCTGAGCGTTGGTTGAGCAGCTCATCGGAGAACCAAGTATTAGAGTTTAATTTTCTTGGCTTTCTTAGGGGCCAAGGGGCTGATGGCATCTATTGCTTCGGTAATTATGCATTTGAAGGTGCTGGCCAGAGTAACTGGGTTATTTTAGGAGGGTGCCTGAAGGGCGGGCACCAAGGCACCAGATTTTCCACAGTAAGTTTCCGTGAGCTCCTGGCGAGTGCTGCTGGGCATGGGGTGATGGGAGTGGAGTGCTTTTGCTTAGCGATGAGATTGAACTGGATATAGTGGTGGTCGGACCATGGCATAGGGGT
Source organism: Ambystoma mexicanum (assembly GCF_040938575.1). Classification (NCBI taxonomy): domain Eukaryota; kingdom Metazoa; phylum Chordata; class Amphibia; order Caudata; family Ambystomatidae; genus Ambystoma; species Ambystoma mexicanum. The sequence goes on along the minus strand of NC_090929.1, from coordinate 1,720,323,926 downwards.
GTTGGCAGTTACTAGGATGGGTAAGTTGTGCTGGTTAATACAGTCCAGAGAGAGCCCTTTAATGTGAGTGGGTTCAGAGATGGTTGGTGCAAAGCCTAGGGTGATAAGGGCTTGGTTGAGGGCTTTAGCATGGTGATCTTTGGGGTCATTGAAGCCCAGGTTAAGGTCGCCCAGGAGAATGATTTGGGAGGTCTTTTTGATATTATCCGACAAGGCATGGATAAGGGAGTCTTGGAAGTCGGTGCAGGGGCCGGGAGGTCGGTATTCAATGTGCATGCTGATGGTGCATGTGTGGGATAGGTCGATTTTGAGTGGGAGGTAGTCGCAGTTGAGTGCGAGCTGACCCGGTGCTTCCCTGATGCTGAGGGAATCCCTGGCTATGAGGACGACACCCCCACCTCTCTGGTTGGTGTGGTCTTTCCTGAAGATGGTGTAGTCTGCAGGGATGGCTAATGAAGGTGCTGGTCCTGAGCTATCATTCAGCCAGGGCCGGCACCGGCCTTGGTAACTACAAGAATGTCGAGGTTGTCTTTGATAAGGTCGTGAATGTCAAGGGGATGGGCAGGAATGGAGTATGGTCGGGGTGCTGTGTGGAGCATGTGGTGGAGTGGTGTGGGACGCAACAGAGATATAAAGTGGCTCCGTGCTGGTTTCAGGGGGGGCTACGAATAGTAGTCAGCGTGGTTGGGGGTACATGGATAGCCTGGCACAGGCAGTGCATCAATAGGCAGTGCATCAATAGGCAGTGCATCAACCGGGATGGGCAAACATATTTCAATAGGCACAGGCAGTGCATCAACATGAGTGGGCGGGCATACGTTTACTGGCAGAACAGTAGCTCGGTTGCAAGTAAAGTATATTGCTGGAACTTTCCCATGTGTGCTTGGGCTCTGTGTGGAGTGCAGTGTTCCATTAGCGGGCCTTCCGGTGCTGTTGCAGTAAGCAGCGTGCTCAGTTGGGGCGGCTCTGTAATTAGCCGGCGTGGCGCGAAGTCTATTACTTCCGCTGGATGCCTGTGGGGGGCACCTGCTGTTTATAAGTTTATAAATTATGTTTCTGATGTTTGTTAATCTGCTTAGAATCACATGCTGTGCATAGGTCCGACATCCAGTGGTCACTGCGGAGTATTGCATTTTGTTTTTCGTAGTCGAAAAGGGGACGTCGACAAGGCGTGTCTGTAACACTATCCCTATAGTGACGTGCGTTGTACCCATAATCCCTCACGCGTCGAGGTCCCTCAGATTGTTTTTTTCCGCTCAGCTTCTGGTCGCCTTACGCGGAGCTCCTAGAGAGACATTGCAAATACTTACTACGGACCTCGGTCCTTTTAATTATACTTATTATATTGTTAAAGATCCCTCCCCTCGACGTTGGCTGTGAAGCTGTTTCTCCGCCGAGCAAGTTTTCGACGGAGGGGAAGAGACGGAGGAGACCCTTCGGCACTGCCGAACACGTGGCCTGGCCTCGCCGGCCAACATACAGTAGGGAGAGTGGGGGTTCGAACTTTTATCTTCTCGTCGAGAATGTCTTTCTTTCTCCCCTATCTTTCCCTTGGGGTTGTTATCACCAGTTATTATTGCCTCAGCTATGGAGAGGACACCTTTTAAGTTTTGCCCACGCTGTAGGGGCAAATACACTTGGAAGGACAAACACAAGTTCTGTAATCGTTGCTTGCCCCTCGATCATAAGGAGGACAGCTGCGCGGCCTCTAAGCTCTTGAAACCAAGAACTCTTAAAGAACGCAAAGTTAAGAGGTGGGCGGACTACGCTATGTCGAAGTCAGTTTCCTCACCCGCCGCCGCTGTTACAGAAAGTGACGAGGAGGGTGGTAACTCGACGTCCGTTACGGAAGTCATTAACCCCCAGAAGGAGCGCTCGCGCTCCTCGACGTCCGTCCCCGGCCCCGACGGGCTCGGCTCACGCCCTGCTCATGGGGATGAACACCCCGGCGACAAGGACGCACACAGACCCCATAGGCCTAAGCACACAACCCACGGCTCTTCTTCGTCGAAGACGAAGGATCCATTAGCGCCGAAGGGGACGCAGGGCACTCCGGCGTCTACCGTAAGGGTCTCAAGCCCCACCCGCAGCTGCGACCAGCGATTGGGCTTTCATCAAACACGGGCGCTACCCCAAAATTATCCGACGTAACGCTCCATAGAGCGGCCGTCGAGGAACAACGCGTAACGCAGGCAACGTCGACACCAGAGTCCTCTACTGACAAACTCGTTGTCGAGAGCCTGGCGAGAATTGTTTCCGAAGACAAATGTAAGCGGACGACGAAACAAACGTCGAATACCGCACAAAAAGCTATAGAAACGCCAAAAAAGCATAAGAGTAGCCAGGAACTGCCCCTTTCATCTAAGGGCACTTCGGAACTACCGGAGGGCTTTTCAGATGGCGACGGAAACCTTTCTTCGACGTTGTGGGAGCGTTCTAAGCGTTTTGAAGGTGAAAACACTGATTTCCCCCCTCTAGACTATTCAGGGGTCACCCATGAGACCCTTGAAAGACTCCATTCTTGTATGGAGAAAATGGAAAGGTTTTTGGGAAACCAAAACCCACCCACACCCAAAAGACTAAGAGAATGGCCCCAGGATGACCCTAGGGTCAAAATTCCTAGGCTGTTTCCCCCTTCTACAGACGTATATGACCTCACGGAAGAGGAGAAATACCTCCAGGAAGATGAGTGTTTGGGTGGAGAGGAAGAACATGAGGAAGAGGGGTTTGAAGAAGATCCTTACACTAGTGCAGGAGCTTTCGAAAAAGATACAGCTACCTCGCAGCCTTGGCAATCCCCATCAGTGCAGCCTTGGCAATCCCCATCAGTGCACTCAGACCCTGATGTCTTTCACCCTTCTCCTCCCAAGGATTCACCTATAGGAAACGCCTCTCCCATAGATGACCAACCTTCACTTAATGCACTATTGCGCAAGGCAGCAGCGCATTTTGAAATAGACACAGGGGAGACTCTTCCTGACATAGACTTTGTAGAGAAAGTTATTAAAGAAAAAGCCCCTGTTAGTCCGTCTATTCCGCTCCTGGCTGCTATAAAGAGAAGAATAACTCCTTCCCTTTCCAATCCTCCCTTAGTCGGAGGGGTCAACCCTCGGATAGAAAAGCTCTTCAGCCCTTCGCCCTCTGACCCGTTGTACATCAGAGGCCATTCTATTCCGGACTCCCTCGTAGTTAATAATACAAGGAAAAGAGCAGGGGTACCACTATCCACTAGTGAGGCACCACCTGACAAAGAGGGCAAAAAGCTCTACGCACTTGGGAAGAGAATCACGACGTCCGCCGCCTTTTCAACTAGGATTGCAAATAACAATTCCCTACTAGCTAGCTACGCAGATGCACAGTGGAGCAAGCTGCGCAGCGAAGCAGAGGACACACCAGAACCCCTGCGTTCACACCTGTTAGCTACAATCTCAGAGGGAACTCTTGTAAACCAGGGCATCGTAAAGAACTCCTTAGATGCCGCAGAGACGGCTGGCCGTTCCCTGGTTCAGGGAACACTTCTCAAACGCCATGTCTGGCTGCGCAATTTGGGATTTAAGTCGGAAACCCAGGCTTCCTTGATTAATAAGCCCATAGAAGAAACACATCTGTTTGGGAAAGCAGTTGATGAGGCCCTAGAACATGCGAAGAAAGAGTTTGATACCATCAAAACTCTTGACCAAATTTCTAGGCCCCCTAACAGACGCGGCTATGGCAATAGACGCTCCTTTCGTGGCCAACGCCAGCAGCAAAACCAACAGCAATTTTACTCTGCTACCAACTGGCCCTCTAACCAGGGTAACACCCAGTTCAGTCAAAGAGGCCAACGCCGTGGAAGGGGAAGAGGTCGCGGCTCCAGCCCCAAAGGTTCCACGCCCAATGCCAACAAATGACCCGAAGATTCGGGTCCCCTCCCATGCATCACCGGTCGGGGGCCGGCTAACATCGTTCCTTTCAGCATGGGAGGGAATATCGTCAGACCGCTGGGTATTATCCACCATAGCCCACGGATACTGCATCGAATTCAACGGTCCCCCGAAGTACAGACCCCCACGGATCCGACGCATGACACCGGAACACCTCACCATTCTTCTACAAGAAGTAGAAGAGCTACTGAAAAAAGAAGCTATAGAGGCTGTCCCCCTATCTCAGGTAACAGAAGGTATTTATTCAGTGTACTTCCTTGTACCCAAAAAGGACTTAACCATGCGCCCTGTATTAGATCTGCGCCCAGCGAACAAGTTTGTCAAACCCCAAAAGTTTCGTATGGTGACCTTGCAGGAAGTAATCCCACTGTTATCACAGGGGGATTACATGACAACACTGGACATGAAAGATGCATAATTTCATATTTTAATGTTGCCAGCGCACAGAAAATACCTCAGGTTCAAGATAGAGAACAAACACTACCAGTTCAGAGTACTACCCTTCGGGATAGTATCTGCACCAAGGGTATTCACGAAGGTACTGGCAGTGGCAGCGGCCCACCTGCGCAGGTTATCCATCCTGGTATACCCTTACCTCGACGACTGGCTCATAACAGGGGATTCTTACGAAACATGCTTCTCCAATATCCAAAAGACCGTAGACCTTTTGGTCCAACTGGGCTTCTCCATCAACGAAAAGAAGTCCAGCTTAGACCCCAGCCAAATCAAACAATTCCTAGGGGCTCTAATTCGAACAAAGGACGGCCCTGTCTTCCCCTCCAACGAGAGGGTCCAAAACATGCTGTTTCAGATCCCCCATTATGTGGCAGGTTGAGAGGTGATGGTACGCAAAGCAATGCGCTTGCTAGGAATGATGGCGTCATGTATTTATTTGGTACCTCACGCGCGCCTGCGCCCAATGCAAGAGTGGCTCAACAGCCAGTGTTGTCAGGCCAGCGGACAATGGGACGATCTAGTGGTGGTCTCGCAGGCCTTGGTTCTCTCGCTACGGTGGTGGACAAAGGAAAACCTGTTATTAGGGAAAACTTTTGCCACACCCGCAGTGGAAGCCACTCTAACCACAGACGCATCCCTTACAGGATGGGGGGCTCACCTATCCCATCAGACTGCTCACGGAGCGTGGACTCCGAGCTTAGCATCGAAGCATATAAACCTGCTGGAACTACTAGCGGTGTTCAAAGCACTGAAAGCCTTTCAGGAACACCTACAAGGAAAGACAGTGATGGTCCTCACAGACAGCACCACAGCCATGTACTACCTCAACAAGCAAGGGGGCACTCACTCTCCAGGACTGTCCAAGCTGTCCCAGAACATCTGGAAGTGGGCTCTCAAACACAACATGTTCCTACTATCACAACATGTACCAGGGGAACTCAATCTGCTAGCAGAGAAACTCAGCAGAGACTTCCCCCTGCCCGTAGAGTACGAATGGCGGTTACAAGAAGACATCGTCTTCGACGTCTTCACACAGTGGGGTTTCCCAGAAATAGACCTGTTCGCAACTCTGGAAAACTCTCAATGCCAAGATTACGCCTCCAGGTACCCCCAGAACCAGTCCAAGGGGAACGGTCTATCGATTCCATGGTCAGGGAAATTTGTTTACGCTTTCCCCCCCCCCCGACTCCCCTTCTCAACAAGATAGTGCACAAGATGCACCAGGAACAAGTTACCATGATACTGGTGGCCCCTATGTGGGCCCGACAGCCATGGTTCGCTCACTTGTTGAAGATGTCGCTATCTCCTCCAGTGAAACTGCCCTGCCCGTACAACATGCTGTCACAAGACAGGGGCAGGACACTGCACCCATGCCCTCAGACCATGAACTTAGCAGCCTGGCTCCTGAAGTCATAGAATTTGGACATTTACAACTTCCACAGAGGTGCATGGACATCCTCAGAGAGGCCAGAAAGCCTAACACTCGTCACTGCTATTCTAGCAAATGGAAAATATTTGTCATCTGGTGTAGAGGGAAGAGTATCAACTCCGTTGACTGCTCTCCCACACAAATTATTCTGTACCTGACCCATTTACTGGACTCTGGTCTAGTATTCAATTCTATTAAAGTACACCTGGCAGCGCTTTCTGCTTACACCACTTCACAACTCAAAGTATCGTGGTGGAAGATCCCAGTAATCAAAGCCTTCATGGAGGGGGTAAAAAGAATACACCCTCCAATAGCAAACCCAGCTCCCGGCTGGGATCTAAATGTGGTACTCACCAGGCTCATGAGGTCACCCTTTGAACCCATGCACAAGGCAACTCTTAAAGATCTCACTCTTAAGACTGCTTTCCTAATAGCTATTGCCTCCATTAGGAGAGTAAGTGAACTACAGGCCCTTTCGGTTTTAGACCCCTTTGTAACAGTTCACAAAGATAAAGTGGTTCTACGCACACACCCAAGGTTCGCACCGAAATTCATCTCCAAATTCCATGTCAACCAGTCTATAGAACTACCAACGTTCTTTCAAAATCCTTCAAATCTAGGAGAAAAAAGCCTGCATACACTTGATGTGCGCACAGCTGTCATGTTTTACATGGAAAGAACTAGTCCACTGAGAAAGACTAATCAGTTCTTTGTCTCGGTGGCAGCAGGAAGAGAAGGAGATGCAGTTTCAAAATCCACTATATCTAGATGGATTGTACAATGCATCACTCTCTGTTACACTCTTGCTAAGGGAGAACTACCCTTCAAGCCAAGAGCACACTCTACTCGAGGCACTGGGGCATCCACAGCATTCATTGCAAATGTTCCCCTTGAGTCCATCTGCAAAGCGGCAACCTGGAGTTCTGTACACACCTTTACAAAACACTACTGTCTAGATGCCCACTCTAGATCTGATTCCCAGGTGGGACAAGCAGTATTATCTTTTCTCTACTGTTCCTTCTCACAACCCACCTCCAACTCCGGGTACTGCTCGCTAGTCTATGCACAGCATGTGATTCTAAGCAGATTAACAAGCATCAGAAGACAATGCATTACTTACCGTAAAAGCATTTCTGATGGTTGTATCTGCTTAGATTCACATGCGCCCACCCTTCCTTCCCGCTCGGATGGAAGGAACATAGACATCCTTTTCCATATCTCTCTCTTTTTTGTACTCCCTCACGTCTAGAAGGCTCCCTCAGGGCAGAAAAATACAAACAGAGGGACCTCGACGCGTGAGGGATTATGGGTACAACGCACGTCACTATAGGGATAGTGTTACAGACACGCCTTGTCGACGTCCCCTTTTCGACTACGAAAAACAAAATGCAATACTCCGCAGTGACCACTGGATGTCGGACCTATGCACAGCATGTGAATCTAAGCAGATACAACCATCAGAAATGCTTTTACGGTAAGTAATGTATTGTGTTTTTTTTATAGGAACTCCACGGACCGGCACAGACCGGCTTACTGCTTTCACGCCGGCACGCTGGTGCCGGGTTATAGAAAGAGTCCCAGAAACTACAGATGCTGCTGGGTAATGTAGTTTTACAGGTCCCGGTGTGTGCAGAGAGAACTAATGTCACTGTTTTAAATCGCACCAGGATATTCGTCGCAAATGCAGTAAGATGTGCATCCACAAGACACCAGTAAAAGCGCAATTGGGTAATATTAATAGCACAAAATATTAAAAGCAGTATGAATACTAAAATATACAAAATCTAGGAAGGTACAGATATCTAACACCAGTCCATCCAATCGCCTAGGAAGCTTGCTGGCAGAACCTAGTCAGGCACGCTGTGTGCTGGCTGGTTACTTGTTCTGGAGCTGCTGGAAGGGTCCTCTGAGTCCGGTTCTCCCTCTGTTCCGTGGGAGATGTTTAGGGGAGGGATCTTACTTCCCTCTTGGAACTCCTGGCCTTCCTTCACTGGTGGAAGATGTAAGGTAGACCGTACCTTCAGCCCGGGTCCAAATGTGTCGTCCTCGTTACTCCTTGCGAAGTCTTCAGATGATCTGTTAAGGGAGGGGTTCAGCCCTCATTTAAAGACAAATGGGCCCCAGTGATTGGTGCAGGATAAGCCTACCTTTAATGAACCAGTCGTGGGTCTGCATGAGTAAGGGCCAGAGTGCTCTGCAACAGGACAGACCAGGGGGGACAACATATAAAGTCACACCCCTCTCCCTGTCGGCTTTAGATCAAAGTTTCTCTCTGGTTAACTGAGCCCTCTGTGACTCTAGAAAAAAGCACAGGCTTCCCTTGAAGTATGTGGTAGGAGCAGACTTCCCGTCTTCCCCCAAACCCCAAACCACAACCCCCTCTGAAAGGGGTCTGATCTACAGGGACACCTGTGGTAACTGCTGGACTCGGACAGGCCATTCATTGCCTTTCATACAGAGAGGTGGGAATTGGCTTCAAGTTGACACATTGCATACCAAAGGGTTGTTAGTCCTGCCTTCCTGTTGTCTTATTCGGCAACCAAGCACCTTCAGGCTTGCCTGAACTATCTCATTCCTATGCACTTTCATCAGCCAAATTTAGACAAAAGGAATGCATATCCATGGAGCCTTTGATATTTAAATTAGGTTGCTCATGGCTGGAGGAGGGCGTGCCTTCCCCCTTCTTGGAATGCATTGATGTACCCAGGGCTGTCACATTCCAGCTGAGTATGACCAGGGAAGACGGCACCTGTAGGCTGTGTCTTCCTGGCGTACATGTGACTTTGCGTTTTATGCGAGAAGCAGATGAAATGTGCACAGAATGGCCTTACCAATTTCTCAGAAATTGGTCTCCCATCATTCATTTCCACTGAAAAAAATCAAAGGCCCAGGCGAGCGCACTCTCCCTGTGCGGATGGTCGAATTCCTCAGTTATCACAGGCAAAGCCGACCATGGCGTAGTATGACTGCATGTCCTCATAGCTTTGGAGATGACCCCCTACCACTGCGGCATGCTTAGCAGCTCCTGCGGCAGTGGGACCGCTTGCTTGCTGCCGCTTATTATTCGTTCTCAAGCAACTGGTCAAGAATTGGGAGGAGGCCGCTGATAAGTCAGGTCTTCGCTGAGAGACTAGTGTACGTCGCAATCTGCTCAAAGGGTTAAACCTCAGTCACTGGTCATTAGCTTCACTATAGCTTGCTTGCTTGCTTGCTTGCCTGCCTGCCTGCCTGCAAGTGTCTAAAACATCTGGAGCAAAACTGGGAACAATCAAAAATAAAAAGCAAATGGCAGCAAGCAAACAATTGATGCAGTAACATGTTTGGGCTTAATGCCACTTTAGGAGGTAGGGTCTTTTTATTCGATGTCCCTGCTTTATCTTTGCAAACTACAGTCACTAGCAATAAATGTGGGGAATATACTGCATCCCTGCCTTTGCCTCCTAACCGACAGGCATGCAGGCTCCTGGCCAGCAGCACCAACTCTCGCAGCGTTTCCCCCTGCTTCGTGGGCCTCCACCGGCCACCTCTGGCAGCCCAGGAGAGCGGGAGCCGATGGGAAGAGTGGGAACCTGGCCCCGGGCCTCCCATTCCTCACGCTTCACACTGTCCTGCACTAGGACTACGCCTTCTAATGCGGGAGAGTTCTGTTGGGTGTAGGCAGTGTGTAACTGCTGCAGCCTGGGCCTTTGGGTGAGGTCTGAGATGGGGCCATGTTGCAGTAACGCTCGTAGCCCATGCGCATGCTGCAGGGCTAACCCTCCACAGCAGTATCGCAGCACCATGAGGCGGAAGATGGCGATCTTGTGTGGCATCAGCCGGCGGGGACCAGCGGACATCCCGCGGCAGCTTTGTGGGACTGCCTTGTGTAGAGGCTGCTTTCACATCCTGGCTCGTCCGGGTCACTGAGGAAATGGAGGCAGCTGACCAATGGGTGGAGGGGAGCCATGGGGCAGGCTGGGAGTAAAAGAAGGGCCGTCGATTTTTCCGTAAAAGTAGGTCTTAAAGCTTAGCAGTGGCTCACACAAGCGCCTCCCGCTCAGTCACGGAGTGCCTGCTTTCTGCTTCCCTGAGCGTCCTAGAAGTCGACACAATTGTGTGTAGATCACCTTCCTCCTGTAGCATGAACACGGCTCCTAATCCGGAGTCCCTCTCCAGTGTAAACTCCTGTCTTCCCTAAATACAGACAACTGGACTTGACGTACATCCAGTTCACCTCCATGAATGTACTTGAACATGCCTTGCCCCACTGAAATAATACCCCCCTTCTGGTAAGTCCCCATATTCTTAGTTTTATCTGCCAACCCCATATAAACTTGCTGTCAAATTTCACAAGACCCAAGAAAGCAGCAACGTCAATCTTGGCTCTGACATTTCTTTGCCACAAATCACGCTTTGCCCCTCCCACCCCCCCCCCCGCCCCCCCCACCATCTGCAATCTCATGGCCCAAATAAGTTGCCTTGTCTTGCCTACATCTACACTTTTCCAAAGGTATATGGTTAGTCCTGCCTCTTCCAAGATTTCCATTACTCTTCTCAACCATGTCATGCTTGCCCACAGTAGACCCCCCCCCCTGCCCCCCCACCCCCTGCCCCCCCATATCAGGACATCACCCTGATGCACATTACACCACTCTGACTTTTTGAAACTCCCTAGCTACTGACAAAGCCAAACCGCCGCCTTTTGAAACGATAAAGGCTAAACCGTGTAGTAAATGCTCTTGGGTCCAGTCTGCATGTTGGGTCCAGTCTGCATGTTGGGTCCAGTCTGCATGAAGTTCCAGCTGATGGTATGCAGATCGACCGGTCAAGCACTGAAAATACTTGTGCTCCCGAAATTCATCAACAGTTCATCAATTCTTGGCGAGTGGGACCTTGTCGGCAACCACATTCCTGTTGAGACTTCCAAGATTGATGCAAAATCTCACCACACCACTGGCCTTACTCACTACCTTGATGGGGATCACCCACTCGGAGGCTTCAATGCTCTCAATAACACCTTCAGTTCCATTCTCCAACTCGGACTAAAGTTCTCGCCTGAGAGCCAAAGGTACAGCCTGCACCTTTGCTGACACCGGCACAGCATCACTTTTAAGCTTTCTGATAGAAATCCTATTTTTTCAAAAACCTCTGCAAGCCATATTTTACCAGTTTTGTCTGTTCCACCTGCATCATTGACCAAGGCATCTTACTACTAAAACTTTTTCTGGATAAAGGGGATCCAACCTGATGGCTAGTTCTGCCTGGTCATTGTGCCCGTCCATCTTATTGATCTAACCTTCCTGCTGCAGTTATGTGCAGCTTTGCCTTTGTCTACATGCAGTTCCTTGATGAGCATACAGAGTGCTGCAATGTTTTTCGCCATCTCAATGGCCCCATCCAAGTTCGGGTCCTGCTCTCTCTAGTTCCTCGCACTTGTCGTTGATTATCTTATCCGAGCTGATCTTGTATATGCTCTTTGACATTGTCCAAAATGTGCAAATCATCTGAGAGCAGCAACAAATTCCTCCATAGATTCTGCACTCTTCTATCGCTGATGGCAAAATGATAACGTGCTAGAATTATATTTCACTTTGTAATGTTTGTCCAATATGGCAATGCTCACATCCAATGGTCCCATGTCCCCCATACTAAGTCTGGTCATCTCTTGAGCACAGCCTGCCCATCTGCGCCGATCAATGAAATGAGGCCTCTTAACTGTCATTATAATAATTTTGTCCAATTCTAGACAATAAATACTTCATAAACCCCTATTTCCAGTCAGACCGTTTGACATTTGGTCCTCCCTGGAGATGGTAGAAATAGCAAGGACCTGGAATATTCGTCATGTCACAAGTCAATACAATTACAAGTCGACTACAATTAATTGTGCCACCACAGAAAAAAGTCATCCTTATGAGGCTCCTGTTGAGGTCGCCTGACCTTTTTAATTGCCACCAATGGTGATTAGTCGGGTGTCCTAACCGATCCTGACCTGCTGGGATTCTCTTTGTACTACATCAAGTTCCTGACCTTAAAATGGCCGCAGGGCTGGATATCAGTCCTATGCATGCGCAGCGCTTCTAATGAGACCTTTCCCAGGTGCTCTGATCTTAATGTCTTTCCACTCCTACTGTGTGCTCAGCCGCATAGCCTGCAGCATCCAGGTTATCCCAGAATTCATAAGGGTCTTAATCACAGAAGATGTGAAATTAGTATGCATGTACTTAAATGCCACCAACGAAAGGGACTGCAACCACATCTACCCGTAGACCTCCAGGAACCCCCTTCCCCTCATAAAAAAGCAGCAAAGAAAAATGGCAAAAGCAGCGAGATGTCAGATCCTAGAAAGAGAAGGAAGTCTTTATACACACACCTGATGCCAACCGAGGAAGGCCTTCTAGCAGCCATTGAAGACGATGTAGATACTCCAAGGCTGTGGACAAGTTCTTCCTGGAGGACCCAAATATGTGGGACTTTCCAATAGTCCAAACCTATGGCAGTCAGTCATGCTTGTAAATTGTGTTGGGAGTCTCGGGTTCAGTCTGCTTTACACTAGGTATTGTACCTTGGTCACTAGCCCACACCTCACCTGAGGTTTCTGTTTTGAATTCAGAGTCATCGGAGCTGATCTCCTTTTCTCTCTCCAAGTGCTCGTAGTCTTCTTCACGGTCTTGCCTTTCTTCTTGAAAAGATAGGGACAGACTCACCCGGATGCCACTTTGCCAATAAGAAAATCTGCCCGGCAGTGGGTACTCCGGGGAGGCCACCCCAGCCAGGGAAAAAAGCTTTGGCTTAAAAATAAAAAAAAACTGGAATTGATGTTGCCAAGGTTGCCGTGGCTGGATGCTGTTGTAGGCATGCAGGTAGTGCTGAGTTGTAGTATATTTCCTTATTGAACCACAGGTTCCAGCAAGCAATGGTTTGAATAGAATATCCAAAAAAAACACGAACAGCCAGGAGAAAGGGGAAGTATTCAGGAGGAACAGGAAGTGTAAGAGAGCTGAAGTGGGTTAGACAGGGCAGCCGCAGGAAGTCTAATCCAAACAAAGCGCTGCTTCATAACGCAGCGGCAACAATGAAAAGAAAAAGCTGCAAAGGTAGTAACAGCAGCTGTGGCCTGCTGCGCCAGCTTAAAGACCAGTCCAAAATAAGGCGCCGTACAGATCACAAGGGGAAGGCAAGCTGCAGCTGCAAAAGGAAAGGAGGGAGAGTATGCAGCGTGTAACACACGCAGGTAGGGAGGACATTGGAAGAAACAGAACCACATGACACAGGAGCGCTGTCTCGACGTGCATCTGCAATTGGAGTTGCAACGCACCGGCTTGAACACCTGGTGTTCAATTCTAGTGCTACAGGGGACTCTGGGAAGATTAAAGCATTACCACACGTTCACTACTGAATGTGATGGGACGCCTAGTACCACCTCGCTCTGTTCCATTAACTTCCATGGGCGAGTCATGACAGGGAGAGAGAAAGGAAGCAATCTCCACTCTAGAGCCAGGACCCTTGGAAAGGGAACAATCCCATCTGATGCCATGTCACCAGGGCCCCCTCCTGTACGTGGCATGATAACCTGGGATTAGCAGCAATGCCTAATGGAGGACTATTGCCTAGACAGCGGTGGGGGCTTAAGGCAATGTGAAGCATTGCATAAACGGCCAGATTTACTCTCCCCAAACCCCCCCTGCCCCCTGTGATGCTGGAAATGCATCGGAGGAACATGGCCTCCGTATCCTTGTCCTTTACTGCTTTTTATTGTGTGTTCTGTTGTGTTTTCCGCACAGGAGTTCATGTGGGACCAAACCAAAACAGCTACACCCCCAGCTCTTTTGGTTTGGTGAACAGACCCATGAGATACCCTTATGGCACCCATGGGTGGGGGTGCAGCCCTGTGCCCCTAGTGTGTTTTTGGGCACCTGTGTGTGGCCCAAAGAGCAGGGTATGGACTGGTGGCAACTCCATGCTGAATTTGACAGGTGTTCGGAGTATCCTCCATTTTGGGATACCCAGGCCCTGCCATTGGAATTAGTTGATTCCTGATGGGGAAACAAGGTGGCCTCTTGCTTTCTAATGCCTGTTGCCTTGTTTCCCAAAGTCCTGGGAAGCCCTGACTGTCCCTTCCCCCTGACTGGCTGTTGGGTGGAAGTTCCATATATGGTGTTGTTGTGAAGTCCAGGCCAGACTGGCTGGAGCCTTCCCAGTGACTGTATGTTGTGGGTACACCCTGTGGGTAGGACCTGGGTGAATGGAATGTGTGACAAATATGCATTCTGTGTTGTGGGTGTCTAGTATCTGGTGTTTGACACAATGACTAAGACAGCCCTGCCCGAAACTGGTATGAATGTAGTGTGGAGTGTTGAATGGCTGGGTACTTGTCCACACATAACTTGTTGCGAGTGTCTGGAGAGAAGTGAATGGCCTGAATGCACTATGCACCTGATTGGGTGCCTGCCTGCATGAATGCCCTTCTGACCGATTGGTTGCCAGAGCGTGACCCAGCAGAATGATTGGGAGATGAACTAGTATATCTGGGGGCCTCACTGCTAGAATTTGTGTTCAGAAGCTGAAGTCCACTACGATGAGTAACTGAAGCTTGACCTTGAAGCCCTGCTGGAAGAGAAGAATTGCTGTTGCTCTCCTTCATCAATCTGAAAGCTGCTGTGTCTCCAAGGACGGACCCAGAGAGGACCTGGTAAAATGCCCTCTTCCCGAGCTATGAGGGACCATCATGCACCAAGCTGATCTTTGTCAAAGCTCCCTGGTAGACTGACCTTCGACAGGCTGCCGACCTGAGACGGGGTCCGCCGCGGAATCACAAGGAGTAGCGCCCGACTGTTGTCCGCCACCGTTGTTGCCGACCGGAGCCGCCGTGCTCCCGTTTGCCTAAGAACTCTTGATTCAAAGACGCTCTCGTCCGCATCATCGCCCGCTGGAGAAGGCCAGACCGTTGACGCGCCGAGGAGTATCCGCCGGTGGGTTTCCCGCCACCCAAAGACAAGACGGCCACGACTCGACGCCCTTGCTGGGTTTACGTTGTTCTGCTCTTTGCGGTCCAGAACTATCGACCTTGAGTTGCCCCGCACGCCGCCTCCTGGCAGGACATCTACGCTCCGTCGCCGACTAGCACTGCTAGGAGCGAAGCTGCCACTTCACCGCGTAGTGCACCCTGTACTTCGCCGGACGTTCGACCCGTGACTCCTGCCTGAAAGGAAGGGCACTCAAGAAGGGCTGTCGGTTTTTTTTTTTTTCCGATGACTAACTGTACAACACCAGGTACTTTGGGGTTGCAGAAGTCTTGTGTGAACAATATATGGACTGGGCTTGTGATATGTCTTTATTCTACAGGTTGCCCAGGTGGGGGGTGGGGGGGGGGTCTCCACACAGAACTGTCTCTAGGTATCGGGCCAGTATTCTGCCAATTGCTCACCAACTGCTTTTCCCTCATAATCTATTGTTGGTTTCCTTTACAAACTGATTTGTGACATTTAACCGTACAGTTGATGCACTTTAAAGAGATCTAATAGTAGTTGTGGTACCACGTAGAACTGTATATTTGCCATCATAGATAACCGAGTACAAAGTGAGTTATTGTGATATTGTACATAACCTTGAATATTATATAAAGACTGTGTTTTCAGTAATACAGTGTGCAGACATTCCTTTGTGGGTGCTTGTGGACTACACTGTACTTAAGAACCAGCCTGCATCACCTCCTGAAAAGCTAGGCCTTGATTGCTTGTCCATTGCTAACACAATAGAGAATCTTGGCTGGGGTCCTCTGTGCCTCTCCTTTACCATATAGAGAGCAGGAGTACAGGCACCCCCCTCTTTTGAACCTGCCAAAATACCCAGGGCATTGCGGGAATGCCCGTGGAAGCATGGTGTCAACTGCCAGGGCACTCTTCATAGGAAACTCCCCTGTAGTGAGAGAAAGTACAGCAGTGACAGGACTTCAAAACAAGGCCACACCTGGATTCTTGTACTAATTAATGAGAAGACTCATGCTGTCGTCTACACCCAGATGTGCATGGCCAACGGACTAAGGAGATGACTGATCAAGCTATGATCACTGCTCCTCCGGTGTCCCTCTTCTTGAACTGGAACCTATTTGCCAAGCTGATCAGGAGGAGACCTATATTCAATATAAGGAGTCTGCTGGTCCATCGCTGGCAGCAGTCCCCAAACTGTCCTCTGTGGTAATGATCGGGTCTGGGTGACGCAGGCCTTCCCTCTGTTAAGCCCTGCTTGAGTAGCCAGCTTTGTGAGTCCTGCTTGATGTTACTTGGCCTCTGGAAGCTGAGCTTGAGGAAAGGCCATGAGTGACTCCTGGAAACGCATGACACCTAATCCTGCAAGTCTACGCAGCAGGTCTCTGTGCAACTAATTCTCTTTGCTGCCCTTTGCATCTGTATTAAGCTGGTAAGGCTCTCGAGTGCTCCAGTCTCTGGTATGATGACCTGTATTAGCCAGAGGAACCGGGGCTCCATGCATGCATCTGCTCCCGTTGTTTGGGTGTGGACCATGAGTCACTTGGCTAGATCCCTATTGCAAAGCCCTCCCCACCCCCGCCCCCCCAAAGATGCCAGAACCTTTTAAAACTATGGGAGTAGATTTCACTCCGTTGTGATAGCCCATACCTGAAGGTGACCTTGACGCTGGATGTTGCACTGTGCAATGGTCTGTCAGGCAGTGGCGCGTAGGGTAGGGTATGGTATGGGGGGGGGGGTTGGCTTTCCTTGTGGAAAGGAGAGGGTGTGTTAATGAATTCCTTTGCTGGGATGAATGTTGGTGTTTCCTCAGTTTCAGGTGATCCCTGCCACGATGTAGGTAAAAGCCATGAACCAGTTGGATTCGGAATTCTCAGGTGGAAAAGAACTGCACTTGGTTTTCTAGGACTGCCTTCAATCTGAAGTGTTTGGTAAACAGGTTCTCTGGGAGCTCCATTTAATTTGGATGAGAATAACCTCACAAGTGGGAGAGCAGTGTTCATGTAGTGACTGTGAAAGTTGCACAGAGGATAACCTGTTGAATAGTTCTAGATCATCACACACGTAACTGATAAACTGGAACAGTGCACGTGTGATTGACTAGGAGGCGCACGTCATGGAGCAGCGTCTCACAAGCTGTGATGAGCGTCTCGCAATAGTGTGAACCGGGACAGCCGACCCAGCCCTTTAAGACGAGGTAGCAATACGTTTAGATGGCTGGGGATGCAGAAGATACTCAAACATCAATAATCAGACTAACTCAGAGTAGGCAAAGGTTGACTGTTTTAAAACGGAGTACAACAGACATCAACGGATGTCTCACAGCATGATCTCAATGAAGTTTATAAAAAAACATGAGTTTTATACCAAAAACTCGTCATTGCCGACATCAACCTATGATTTGCTACGTAGCAAACTACAAAAACCTAGTGGTAAAAGTGATTGGGTCTAAGAGAACATCTAGGTATACGTTCCATACTAGTCTTAAGAGAGTGATGGAGGTCTTTAACATCAGGTGGGGCAACTAAGCCCTCCCTTCAAACAGGTCACGAAGAACGTCACTAAATACACAACGTGCCATTGGTTACACAAGCGATAGGGCTCTTAACTACACGTCCCCCTATAATTGGTTGGCACCCTTACATCCGTCAGTACTTTTACACCTACTCCAGCAGCATGCAGGTAGTTCTCCAGGTGCTGGAGGGTTGGTCTCGACCATAGCTTCCCACCAATTAGCATATCATCTATCATCACCTCAGTGGTCTGCATGTCAATTAAGCCTTTGAACTTGGCCTTAGAAATGTTCTTTCCTCTGGAGAATTCTAGGGAGTGTAGGCACGCTCTGCCTCTCTGCGTAGGTGTGGTTCGTCATGATTGTCCATTTTCATCCATCCACGTGACTGAAGACTACAAATTTGAGCTCTGGTGCATTTAAAATACTATTATATAATGAACCTCTGACGTCTTCTTTTTGTGCATGTCTGCTGAACAGGTGTTATGTTCTTTCACACAATTGTAACCAATGTCTGATCATTCCAGTTCTAAGCGGCCTTGGCTTCTTGGGGCTCTTTCGGCCTCACCCTTCTGATTTTCACTCCTGTAATTAAATTGCTTTCTTAACTGCGAAATACTGGAACAGGCCTTCCTTTTTCTGGTCCAGCTCTGCTATAATGCGTAGTGGAATCGACCTTCGTTCACTCACTTCTATATATGTATATTTTGGTGCATGCTGCTATCTATTACTATAAAGCTACCCTCTAGAATACTTTGCTTACGTTTCTTTGCATCTGTACAAGTGTAAAATAACTTTATCCATCGTTTCTGTAGTATAAGCCTCTTCATTTCAAGCTCAATGTTTTACTTATCTTTGATGTTTATAGATTATTTTTGTTCTCTTGTCTCGACATCTCTTCTGAGTGTGTCAGTCTTTGTGTGATGTCACCAATCTGCTCTTTTGCTCATTTCTTACTCTTTTGGAATTTCATTCAAATGGCCATCATACTGTCTTGTATGCATGTATGGCTTTCTCAATGGAAACCTTGCTTCCAGGATTCTCCTTGGTAATTTCACTGGTACTTAACACTCTGGTTCCCAACATATAGGCAATATGGGCGAGATGCTTGAGGTGGGGGTACTTGGCTCATTCTCTACAAGTGCATAGAAGCCAGTGTCTCCCAGCAGCATTCACTAAACGGCCTAGGAGTCGGAAATGAGTGCATGCACCTTTTCAGTTAAATCTTAGAAAAATGTGAATGTTCAAACCAGATAAGGGAAGTCCACCAAGAAATTTTCATTATCCGGGAGCTCCGACGAGGGCGACTCCTTTCCTTTGGCTAGTGGGAACAACCAGTCCCAAGACTAACTTTGAATTGAGCTATCTCCCGAGGTCCTAGGAGTTTGCAAAGCTGCAGGTCCCCAATACCAGGAGACCTGCTGCTCATTTGCAGTGCATCATCCTGGACTATCCGAATCCGTCCAAATCTTTGCTGAACCTCTGTAAGTACCCTCTAGAGATCCGATCCAACTCACCCAGACCCCCTCACCAGAGTGCAGGACTGCAGGAAGCAAAGAAGATTGACCAGACAATCCATGTCCTTTGGTGCTGCAGAAAAGGCACCAAAACCGCAGAGTGAACCAAGAATTTGCTGAAGTCGTGCCACAGGTCCTCCCTCGAGACTGCTGCTGAGAGATCCCGTCCATTGTCCTGCCTTCAGCCCTCAGACCAAGGAATACGGAGGTTGGTTTAAGGGGGGGGGGAATTCTCACCCAAGTGCTAATTTCCCTCTACCCTAGAGCCCTCCAGCTCTTTTGTTATATTTTGGGACTTTGAACTTTTCATTTTTAATGTGTTTTACTTCTGTGTTCTTTGTATATGGGGTTTTAAACAAACTCACAGGCATCATATTTTTGTGTCACGCAGCACCTTCAGTGCAGTGGCACAGGGGTGTCTTTTAGACTCCCCAAGGTTTAAATACCTTCTCTGGGACTGACTGTCTCCCAGAGATATACAGTCCTGGAGGGGTTCCCTAGCTTCCCCTGACTCAAAACACTCATGTAACCGTCAAATGTTACCCTTTCCCACTTGAAATGGCTGGTGGCAGTTGTTTAGAACAAACTACCATGATTTTTCCCGACCGCGAAAAATGGTAGCTTAAAATCGGGTCTGACATGTTTTTCAATATGGTGCCCCAGACCTGTCTGTAAAAACAGATTCCGGTCAACTTTTTTTGCCGTTTCTTTTAGGAAAGGTCCTTCTAGTGTTTGTCTCTGCGCGCCAAACCTGGTTTGGTCCCTTTGTTTGTTGGCCTTTAGCGGGCTTCAGTGCTTCTGGGGTGGATGGGTTGTGAGGGAGGTGCCTGAAACTCCCTGTGCTTAGTCTCCTAGGAGACCCAAATGCTCTCTGGCGTGATTGGCTGGACAGCCACCCTGCTGGGTGAGTGACAGCTAGGCTGGGATGAATGGGAGAAAACTGTTTAAAAGCAGGTCTCTAGGATTTGGAAAGCAGATTGACCACTGGAACGAAAGAACCCGAAGACGAGCTGAAGGAAGACTACTGCTGCAACTCCCGGTCCACCGGTTAAGCCCTGCTGCAGGCCCGAATTGCCTGAAACTCCAATCGACAGAGAAGCCCTTAAAGGTTAACTTCTTCCCTTGAGTTTGGTGGGAACCACCAACTCGCAAGCCTCCTGGACACCGTCCCCATACTGGTCGAATTTTCTTCAGAGTTCTGTTGAAAACCGGATAGCCAGTGGGAAGGATACCAGTTCATGGACTTTAAGGCACTTGCACCTTTTAAACTGACGTTTTGTCAAGCTTGCGGCCTCTTCCCTGGGCAGTGCAGTAACCTCCCGACATCCCCACGACTGAAGCACAGGAACAGCGAGTTCTGCAGGAACTGCCTCAGCTACAGCTTTTCTTCATTTAAAAGGTACTGTGCAAGTGTGGTCAAGAAATCCTTCTGGCCGTTGTGAAAGTATATGGAACTTTCCCATCTTTGAAGGCTTGACATCTAACTTTTCGTCTGACCAACTACTTCTAAAAACCGTGGCAAAGACTTAATCATTTACTACAAGAACTGTGCTATCCTATATAAGACTCTGACCCATTGACTTTGGCTCAGGCCTATTGAATTAAATTGCTGGTTGTAGTGAACTGAAACTGTTTGCCCCACCTCTGAAAATATTTGTACTTTAATTCTTCTAACCTTGTCTTTTTTATTTTTTTTTTACCCCTTTTTAAAGTAACTGAAGTGCCATTTTGCTCCCACTTGAGGGGAGCTGAACTTGTTCAGACATTGGTTGTGTATTGTAGTGTATTAGATTGTGATATTGACCTGCTATTACTTGTGGAACGTTTTCCAACTGACTCTGTAAATAAATGTATATTCTTTTACCAAGAAACCTTGAGTAAGTGTTTGTTTGACCCACTGCGTTTGCTAGTCCTTTGTGTAGCAGCTTGTACTGCTCACTTTACTCTTGAGATAAGTCTGGCAGCCCAGCCACTGCTACCACATAACTGTGTAGTACAGGCTTGTACCAAAGGTGAAATTGTGCTTGCATTTTTAGTCTTAATTGTGTGTAGTGTAATTCTGCTCAACAGGCGGGTCTTAAGCTGCAACATTGCAGAGCATCCAGCACTAACATTTTCTTCTAACCTAAGGTACTGTAGGGGGGCAAAAAGATTACCTAAGGTACTGTAGGGGGGCAAAAAGATTACCTAAGGTACTGTAGGGGGGCAAAAAGAGTACCTAAGGTACTGTAGGGGGCAAAAGATATTGCTTACCGGATTACAAGAAGTCGGTCCAGAGCATTCGGGTGCACCTAGAGGTGCCCAGGGTAACCCCCAATTGCCTCCCCTGGCACTGGGGGGTGGTCTGTATCTGTACCCATACAGTCCCCGCCCACTTTTCTGCTGCACTTGTCAGATACACCCTATCTGACTAACCTAGTACGTTGCTGGCTGCTCTACCACAGCTTATAGCCTTTATTTATTGTACGTATTTATTCTGTTCTCGCCTCTGTTCCGCACTTTCCCCTCCCCCCCCCCCCCCCCCTTCATGCACTTGCGCGCTCTTAATATCACTGGGCCTAGTAAGATCGCGGTTTTGTTCTCCCCTGTCCCCCCTCCCTTGCCTTGTCGCGCTCTGAAACACTTGCGCAGGAGCGCGATCATATCCTGCAGCCCGAGGACCCTGGGTGGGGAGGGTAGCGGAGATGCCACCAGGGCTGCCACCAGGGCTGCCACCTGAGCTCCAGGCAGAGCCATGCATGCAGGTGGCCAAGAACTAGCGTGCAGTATTGCCGGCTCCTGCCCTGTGCCACAAGGGCCCGCTTCAGGGGGCCAGTGTGGCGAGTGCGCCTTGCCAATCCTTAAAGGACGGGATGTGGCCCAACGTACAGGCGCGTATTTACTGTCTTTTCGCTGCTGAATCGGGGACATATGGAATGTTTGCATTAGGCTTCTTCCTTATTAAATGGATCTAGCCCGACGACATGCAGGCGACCTGGGGGGGGGGGGTCGTGCCAGTGAGACTTGCCCCCCACTGTGTTCGCTGCCGCGTTTGAGCAATGCTACTTTTCAGGGTTGGAAACGGGGGTTCTTCTTTTCCTTGATTGGTAAATGGGCAGAAGTGTGTGGCGTCTCCCGTGATGCCTGGTCTGAAGCTGTCGCTGCTCGCTCTGCATGCCAGCCTTGCAGTCTGCCACGTCGTGCCACCCCTGGCAGGGTGCCAGGCCCGGGCGGTTCTTGGATGCCCCCCAGGCAGGATTACAGAGCCTTGCTGTCTCGTCAGCTGCTAAGGAGGCGCAAGGAGTGCGTCACCCCTGGTGGGGGGGGGCTGGGGCCGCATGGGAGCTGCCTCATGCTGCTTGGGTGCAGTGCACTCGCCCCATAGAGCCCAGCGCTGTGCAGTGAATGCAGGGCGCCCTCGGTGCATCCTGGGGGGTGGGGGGGACTGGTGCCTGCGCTCCCTCGGAACCCTTGCCCCATGCTGCTGCAGGGGGAGCCCCTGAAGGGTTAGTACTTCAGATACTGTCTACACGGAGTAGCGCCTGTGGATGGGGGAGTCTGGAATGGAGGAGGGGGAGGAGGTGATGCTGAATCCGATGAGGATGGGGCATGTGGGGCTGAATGACTCTGTTTTGAGTAGGGAAGCGTGAGTCGAGGGATTGTGCGGTGTGTGGGGTGCCTGAGACTGGGACATTTTCTGCTTGGGTGTGAGAGACATGTTGAGGAGAGAGAATTGATGATGGTTTGGTTGTCTGCCCTAGGTGTGGCTGAGATGAATGGGAAGGCTTTGCTGGGAGGTGACGAGGGGGGTGAGAGGCAGGAGGAGGAGCAGTGTGATGCTGGATTTTGTGAGGCAGACAGGCAGTGGGAGGAGTTGTGAGTTTGTGAGCCAAGTACTGATTGGTGGGTCTGGTGCACATCATCCTTTAGGATGGGGAAGGCCTGCGTGGGTCCGCCCACGCATCCGATAATTAAGAAGCAGCAGCTCACAGGCCCTTCAAGGCCCCTCTGGCCCCCATCCAGGCTGGAAGTGAGTGTCTCGCGCTGCCTTGCAGAGCGCACTTAGTCGGGTTAATGCCAGTCCAGTGGTCTCAATAAAGATGCTGCCACCCCAAAGGTCTCCTCTGGCATCTACAAGTGCACCAATCGCCCTTCCGGGAGCCCACCAGCTGACTGGCATTATGGCCGGAAGGAAGCAGATTGACTGTCTGGAGCGCTCATAATGCCCTTTACGCTCCTGTGCGGCTAGAGACTGGTTCACCTGCTGTCTGCAATCGCCGCTATCCCAAACCACTGTGACCCCTCCACCCCCCCAAGGGATACGCCCTCCGTACACAGTTTGCAGACTCGAGGGGTATCCCCTCCATCGTGCTACGGACATTCTTACAGCTCCTAGAACTTCAGGGCGAGTATGTACTCGCCTCATGGTCCCTGGTGGCCAATATTTACCAGCGCTTTCTGTAAAATGCTGCATTTCACCATAAGCCCACTTCGTATTTGCTGCAATGCTGCCCACCAAATCCAAGCCATGCACTGAACTTATTTTAATTTGCTGTTTACTGCAAACCAAACTTGGTTGCAGTAAACGTAAAGGTTTCAAACGTCCCCATACTTGCCAGCAAGGAGAGCTATACAATGGTACTCCCCAATGCCAGTGGGCTAGTAGTTTGCGAGCCCTGTCCACCTGCTGTTGCCACCATCCCCTGGAGTAGCCAGAGTGCAGACCTTGCCACTCCAGAACCCTGCAGGTGTCTTTCACCCAGTATGTAGCTTGGTTTTACTTTGATCCTCTGTTTCAGCCTTTTCCATGCTCCCAGCCATCTCCCACGCTTTGGGCTGGGGGGGCGGTGGGGGTGGGGGGGTTGGGCTGTGACTATTAATAGCTTCTCTTAAGTTGCCTCAGACTTTGCTTTTTATTTGTATCCGACCTACTCTCTTTACAGTGAAGTTTTAAGCTTTACTGCACTGTATATTTTTTTCATCTGTTGTGGGGGAAGTGGCATGTCCTTCAGGCTGTCAGTACTGGGGAACATGGTTTCCCTTAGCCTTGATACTGATACTTTGGTAACTTGTGTATCCATGCATCAAACACTGGGGTACACTTTTTGGTTTTTTTGTGCCCTAGACTAACTCAACAGATTTTCGGTTACTCTAGTGTGCTAAATGGACAACCTGGTGGCAGCAGTGACTTTTGACAATTCGGTTTTTTTCTTTTTAGCCCTACTGCCATCTAAGTTAACTTTTATAAACTTTGGCTTTGCCACTGCTTTCTTGTGCAAGCCTTCCTGAAAGTTGGTGACACTTTTGTTAACTAGTATAACTTGTCCCCTAACCTTGGAATCGGTCACTGGACCCCGAGACCCTATGTTTCTCCAGCGTTACTTTTCCTGATCTTTTGTGCATAAGTCCCCAAACAACTGAGGAAAGGATTTTTGAAGCTAGGGCTAATTCTCTGTGCACCTTTGGTGCATAAACTAATCTACACTTTCCTTTACAGGGCGTTGATTTGTGTTATGCCCTTTTCTAGCAACTGTATATATGTATTCTATTTTTAGCGTTGTGATAATGTTGTCATTCTTCAAAGTGATGTTTGGTATTTCTATACATCCGAAGTGTAGTCTGTGAATCCCATTGTGTGTACTCGTTGTGCACCCCTTACAAGCTCACCACCTCTTGAGACTTAGCCTAGCCCTCTCGTCACGGCTACCTTGAAATCGTTTGGCTACAGCTTCACAGGGTTGTCCCCGTCACTATAAAGGTTGGCCTTCTATACATCTGTCTCCCCCAGGCCAGAGCATAGAATGTCGGTCCCAACACAGTGCAGGAAACCATTGTGTCTCTTGGAAAAGAAATGCACGCCATGTGCACTGCTGGGTTAGGCTTTTGCACAGCATAAAGCTAGAGGGAGGCTTCGGGTTTGCCCACATAGTAAAGGCAGTGTGACTTTAAAGGTCTGTTTGGTGCCCAAAGACTGACCTCAAAGGTGATGACATGTGTGATGACATGTCTTTCCTGCTCAAGGCTCTGGGGTAAAGCAGGTGCAAGGTGTGGCACAGGTTATGAAACCAGGGATGTTCCCCATTGCAGTCTGCCACGCACCTGCCCCCTCCAAAGGAAGTCCTGTAGCTTTGTCTCCCGCATGCACATCTAGCCAGGAGGGCCAGTCGGAGAATCCATATTAGTAGTAGGTGCCATGTGTTAGGCAGAAACCTGTGCAGATCCCTCTGGGACCACTGCAAAAGATTTAAGACTACAGGTGTTTGGCGGTGAACCCACTTGGTAGCAGTCTGTACCACACAGATTCACTTGGTAGCTGTGGCTGAGCAGTCAGACGTCCCTCAAGAAGAGCTAGGCAGTATGCAGAGTATACACAATAGGTCAAAAGAACACAGTAGAACAAGCAAACACTGACCAGAGCTTGGTGTAAACGAGATTTTATTATTTATTTAAAAACACACTTGTAGTTTACACTAGCAAAAACGAGGTAAGTAAATTCAACACAGTCACTATCATATATATATATATATATATATATATATATATATATACAACCCTAGTCACTTATTAGACCAGTGTCTTAGTGAGAAACGCAACTTATTTTCAGACAGAGGTGAGCGCTTAACATAAGGTGACACTCTAATAAGTTGTAGGAAAGGGAGGGAAAAAGGCAGAGTTAAAGAAGCACACAAGTTTCAATACTTTAAGAACCACAGAAAGGCAGGATAGGCAGAGTTCTACTGGAGAGCAAGGAAGTCAATTGCAGGGCCCACTCTTGGAGAGAGCACACAGAAGGTGTCCAGGTTCACACAGTGGGGTTATGCCCAAAGAGTCTTGTAGATAGTTCGTACAAAAAGGATGAAATTAAAGTCAGGCAAAGTTAGCTAGGTTGTCCCAGGTTAGAAAGTCGAGGCTTTACTGTCACCCCGAACGATCTGTCGCAAGGGAAGCCCGGCGGGACACAGTACCTTAAGTGGGAAGGGAACTCCAGCAGGGGCAGTTGTTCCTGGCAGCAGGTGCAAGTCAGTGTTTCGTCCAGAGGAAGAAGAGGTCTCGCCATGGAGGAAAGATTAAGGTCGTTGCACTGACGGGGAAGAATCCAGCCGCGGAGTCCTCCAGTTAAAAGGTACTACCCTTTTCTTCGCGGTAGTGGTAAACCGTGGTATTCCAGTTGCCGGGGTGCTTGGCACGGGCAAGGCACCCACAAGATGCTCCAGGAAGGGGAAAAGAAGGCAAAACTGGCTATCGCCACCAGTCAAAGGAAGAAGACTCTCCTGACTGGAGATCTCCTCTGTCGTCGGGGAAAAGTGGTGAGACGGTTCAGCAGGGCTCCACCGGTGGTGTCGTCGTTGCAGGTCGGCTCAGCTTCTCCCTCCTCGGATTCTTAGGTCCTGTGGCGACTTCTGAAGTTCCAGTCCCCAAAGCCCTGCTTTTATGCAGCACACCCCCATTCACTCAGCTTAGCTGTCAATCAACATGCTAAGTGGTGAGCCGGCCCTCTCACCACTTGGGCCAATCACACAAGAGTGCGACTTGAGTTACCAAGGTAACTCGGTCCAGGGTGCCTAAACCCCCTCCCACACCCCCTGTGGTACCCAGACAAAGTGGCACCACTTTTGGAGGCTTCTGTGGAGAAGCCCGCCAAAAAGTCGAACAAGGGGCTCGACTTGGGTTGGAGTCACAGAAGAGAACACAAACGCCATTTTAGAATCGAGTTCTGGCAGAAAATACCAACCGGTGAATTAATATTAAATAAATAACCCGGGGGTATGTTCGCGGCTATACAAATTAAATAATTAAAGTTGGTAGCCTCGAACAATGGGAAAATCCCATAGAGATATATTCGCGGTCGAATATAAAAAGTAGTATCCACTGCAGGGGGGATGGAGACGTGCCCCCAACAGACCCCGGGGCAATCGAATTGCCCCGACCAGTATGTCCACAATATGATGGTTTGTACTGGTTTCTGTTCATAATTTGGGACTAGCAAAGCCAATGGTGACTTTACATGCCCTGGGAGACAGTAGTCAGTCCCAGGGTATGGAGTCTATGTTGGGGGGGGTCGCTACGACACCCCTGGGTTACGGCACAGAGGGTGCTGTGTAATCCACATAAAAAAAAAACACATGAGACCCTGTGGAGTAAAAGACCCCAAAGCCCATAAAACACATGGAAAGTGAAAGGAACACCTCAAATCATGTCTAAGAGTGGGAGCAAAAGAATCTCACTCTTAGCAGGAGAAAAAATAAACCCCAAAAATCCAGCAAAGCTGCTGGGGGACTCACTAGGTTTGGGAAATTAGCCTTACAGAGAATTCTCCCTAACACCATGGTTACTGTGAGATCGTAGATTGCCTAGCAGCACGCCTTGGCATACATGCCCACCACGTCATGCATGCGAACCTGGCCTTCTGCCAGTGCAGTATGTGGGCAAGATAGGACCACACTGCATGCTGCCCTTCTGATCATCTAGAAGATGGCCAATACGCCCTGCAGCCAGATCTGACACTTCCTCCCAGCCACTGAAGGATCCCTTCTTTCATAGCAAATAGTTAAAGGCATCTGATTGGTCTTTCTGGGTCCCCAGACGGTGGATTTGGCCTCAGGATAGTGCCCACCTGCCAATCGTCTCCTGTTTGTGTATTATAGTACTCGCGAGACGAGTATGTTGCCTCTGCATCCTTCTAAGCACGTAAAAGTGATAGGGCAGTTTTTGATGGCAAGCTGCTCCTTGCGGATCCGCTTCATGTGACGGTAGGGTAATTTAGGGGCAGTTTTTGATGGCAAGCTGCCTCTTGCAGATCCTCTACGTGTGACGGTAGGGTAATTTAAGGGCAGTTTTTGATGGCAAGCTGCCTCTTGCAGATCCGCTTCGTGTGACGGTAGGGTAATTTAGGGGCAGTTTTTGATGGCAAGCTGCCCCATGCGGATCCGCTTCGTGTGACGGTAGGGTAATTTAGGGGCAGTTTTTGATGGCAAGCTGCCCCATGCGGATCCGCTTCATGTGACGGTAGGGTAATTTAGGGGCAGTTTTTGATGGCAAGCTGCCTCTTGCGGATCCGCTTCATGTGACGGTAGGGTAATTTAGGGGCAGTTTTTGATGGCAAGCTGCCTCTTGCGGATCCGCTTCATGTGACGGTAGGGTAATTTAGGGGCAGTATTTGATGGCAAGCTGCCCCTTGCGGATCCGCTTCATGTGACGGTAGGGTAATTTAGGGGCAGTTTTTGATGGCAAGCTGCCCCTTGCGGATCCGCTTCATGTGACGGTAGGGTAATTTAGGGGCAGTTTTTGATGGCAAGCTGCCCCTTGCGGATCCGCTTCATGTGACGGTAGGGTAATTTAGGGGCAGTTTTTGATGGCAAGCTGCCCCTTGCAGATCCTCTACGTGTGACGGTAGGGTAATTTAGGGGCAGTGTTTGATGGCAAGCTGCCCCTTGCAGATCTGCTTCATGTGAGGGTAGTGTCCTCACCTTCTCCTCCTAAGATGGCCCCTGGTTGAGTGTGGACCAGAGGCACCGGTCTTAAAATGTTCACTTGCCACTAGAAAATGTCTAGTGATTGACTTTTGGTGATTAGGGAAAGGGTGTGCTGTGTGTATGTGGAGAATTTGTTGGGATGCGTGACTTTGTGTGGCCAGTAGTTTGTCACTTAAAATCCTTACCCCTGAAAGGAAAATATTGATTCAAGCGCTTGTTTCCATAACAATCGTGCTGCAGGTTTTTAAATTTATCAAAAAAACCTGCAGTTCAGAATGGAGCTATTCGGGTTGAAAATGCAATCAAGTTTTAGAACCAACACGGAGTCTTGGCTGCCTCTAAACGGTTTTTACTTCAAAGTGCCTAGTCTTGTTTGGAAAATGATTTCATTGTTCTTCCCAACTTAACATGTTTTGTGCGGTGCTCCTTAACCACTGGAAACCTATGATTAGGGGGGTGACCAGTGTTGGGTAACTCGATACCCACATATCTGAACCGCCAGGTCCTGTGCTCTTGAGCCCCAGCCTTTTTTCCATTGCGGATTACTGAATGGTTTGTTTTATGCCGGTTTAAATGAACCTATTGCATGGGCTGACTGGTGGATGGATCCTATGCTTCTGATTTAATATGATGCGTCGGTGACGGCATTGATCCTATGCCTCTGATTCCTATGCTTCTGATTTAATATGCAGTGGTGATGCGTCAGTGACTGCATTGATCCTATGCCTCTGATTCCTATGCTTCTGATTTAATATGCAGTGGTGATGCGTCAGTGACTGCATTGATCCTATGCCTCTCATTTAATATGCAGTGGTGATGCGTCGGTGACTGGATTGATCCTATGCCTCTGATTTTAATATGCAGTGGTGATGCGTCGGTGACTGCATTGATCCTATGCCTCTGATTTAATATGCAGTGGTGATGCGTCGGTGACTGCATTGATCCTATGCCTCTCATTTAATATGCAGTGGTGATGCGTCGGTGACTGCATTGATCCTATGCCTCATTTAATATGCAGTGGTGATGCGTCGGTGACTGCATTGATCCTATGCCTCTCATTTAATATGCAGTGGTGATGCGTCGGTGACTGCATTGATCCTATGCCTCTGATTTTAATATGCAGTGGTGACCCGTTGGTGACTGCATTGATCCTATGCCTCTCATTTAATATGCAGTGGTGATGCGTCGGTGACTGCATTGATCCTATGCCTCTGATTTTAATATGCAGTGGTGACCCGTCGGTGACTGCATTGATCCTATGCCTCTCATTTAATATGCAGTGGTGACGCGTCGGTGACTGCATTGATCCTATGCCTCTCATTTAATATGCAGTGGTGACCCGTCGGTGACTGCATTGATCCTATGCCTCTGATTCCTATGCTTCTGATTTTAATATGCAGTGGTGATGCCACACCCAGGGCAGTCCACTGGCACATACCCCAAGGTAGTCCCATGAGAGAGCAGGTTGAATTAAAGGCACCTCATTTGCCCATTGTGACCCCAGGTGTTCCCCTGAATGGGCCAGCTTCGGCCGAGCACCATGCCAGTGTTATGTCAGGCTGTTTACAGAAAACCCTCAGCTCTGCAGAAAAGTCGGCAGAAAACCCCCAGCTCTGCTTTTTCATTGTTCCTTTGAGCCACCAGGTGCTTGCTCCGCTCAGCCGATCAACCCTTTGAGTAATTGAGGCACGGCCACACCAGGGCCTTCAGCACTAGGACGTGTCGCAGATGGCACAATAATTACTCCAAGCCTCTGACCATTCAGGGGTTTTTATTGAAAGGTTTGAGGGCCCTAGATCTTGCTCGCTTGTAGTTTAGCACCACCTCAGTAGCCCAGCCACCTCTGACCCCAGGTCGGTAGATAGAGAAAATAGACCGCTACGGTCTAGGTCTACCTTGTACTATGTCTGAGGCCCTATAGGTAGGTTGCCTTCTCAATCTAAACTCCCTCAGGGACTTCACACCTGTCCCTTCTCTGTCCAGTTGCTGGTGCTCTACCAGGATAGGGAATTTGTGTCTTGTATTCTATCGCACTCAATCTCTCCCCACACCCTCTCCTTTCTTCTACCCTCCAGCCATCTCTTCTCTGTTCTGCTGTCCCTCTGATGTCTCGCCGCCTCGCAATCGCCTCGGCCCTTTAACTCCACTTCAATATTACTACTCTCTCCTACTTGCTAATACCAACCTCTTTTACAATACTACTACCTCAACTACTTCCACTTCACCCACCTACTACCCAGACACTCCTCATCTGATTCCATCCAGTGCTGTCACTTCTACTAACACTGCCCCTTCTCCGGAAGAACTCCACAATCTGCTGCTCTGTCTCCCTCTTGCTGGTCTCTTGGTCCACCATCACCTGTGACCTCGCTCAATGAACCCAAAACGTTCTGTTCCTGCCCCCTTCCCCTTCCTTCTTCATTGGTGGTCTTCTTTCTTTTCCACCCATGGAGTGCCTGTTAGGGAGAATTCTCATCTATGGCTGATTTCCCTCACCTAGTGAGTCCCCAGGCAGCTTTGCTGGACTTCTGGAGTTTATTTTTTCCACTTGGTAAGAGTGAGAGCTTTTCCCCCACTCTTGCCTGTGTTTTTCTATCTGTTTTTGTGATTGGGGACTCTGAAGTACACCACTTCAGTAGCCCCCTTATTTTTGTCACACAGCACCTTCAGTGCCGTGGCACAGGGTTGTCTTAAAGACTTCCCTCGACTCCATTTCTGAGGCGACTACTGTACCCCAGAAAAGGGTAAAGTTACCATTAACTTGACTTAGTCAATCTACCACAGATCCAGTACACCCCATCTTCCATGGAGTACTGGAAAGGGTTAACTCGTATCCCTTTTTATCTGTACCTCCTAGAGCATTGTTTTGCTCTTTTAACATTTAGACTAGGCTGGTGGCAGTGGTATCTACTCTAACTTTTCTACTGCGACAAACGTGGTACTGTTCTTGGCTATTATATTAGCCTCAAACATAAACCCGCTTGATCAAATCGTCTTTCTTTTGGCTCCGGTTGGGTTTATTCGCCATTTCTTTTTGTTAAAGTCCTTCTTGTGTTTTACTTTGCGCAGCAAACTAGGTTCGCCTTCTTTGTTCACTGTCTTTTGGCGGGCTTCTGCTCAGAAGCCCTCCTCAAGGCGCCTGGGTGTCTAGGTGGGCTGAATGTGAGGGAAGGGTGTAGTCTTCCCCCTGCACAGGGTATCCTAGGAAACCCAAGTCGCACTTTGTCATGATTGGCCAGGGTAGTTGTCCGGGCTGGACAACCCCCCCTGCTGCGTGATTGACAGCCAGGCTGTGTGAATGGGGGTTTTTCGCATAAAAGGCAGGTCTCTTGGGCTAGAAGTCAGTCGCCACTGGAACTACAAGGAACTGAAGAGAAGCGGAGAGAACGACGGCTGCTGCAACTACCCGTCTCGGTGAAGCCCTGCTGCAGTCCTGAGCTATCTTCCCTTCAACGACTCAGAGAAAATCCAGTCCGGAGTCTTACTCCCTTGAGCTTGGTGGGGATAACCAGCTCATCTTCTACAGCCAGAGGATCCTCTTCCTTGTCGAAATCGCTGCACATTGCTGTAGTGGTCCGGATAGCCACTTGAAGAGCCGCCCCCTTTTTTTTTTTTTTTTTTTTTTTTTTTATTATTAAAGGAGCGCACCTTTTATTCCTTGTCGTTGCTGCCGGCTTCATCCATGTGTGGTGCAGACCCCCTTCAGACGTCGTCCTTCACAACGAAGCTCCAGGAATCGTGGGTCTGCTGGAAACCAACAGGAACAACTGCCAGGGCACCAGCTGCACCATCGGAACAAGGTACTGTGTTCTGTTGAGGAAACTGGGTGAAACCCTTTTATTCTCCAAGGCTTGCCCTTGTCTTCCCTCCTTATAACTTTTGCTTCCGAACATTGACAATATCGAAGTACCTTTGCCTATGTTGAATCTTGAACTGGCTGACCGTGTGATCTTCGGCAACTGGCCCCGGTGTCTTTCGACCCTGGCTCTGGCCCTTTGACTTTTAAACTATTGTCTCGGAGTGTTTCTTGTTTCTGCCTGCCTAACCAAAATATTGCCTGTGAGGTTTGCCTCCAACTCCCTCTGGGTATCTCGTGCTAAGTGTGTTTTTACCCCGGTAGCATTTCATGTCACGGATATGCGTTTGTTTAGTAGACCGAACTGTCAAAAAGTGATTGCAATTGTATTCGCAGGAACGTGTTTTTGTGCCCAACACCGGTTCATTCAACACAGGGTACTTACTTTGAGACTTACTGTTCAAAGTGAATTGGTTAGTTGTAGTATATTTAACGTGTGGCTTTTATTGAAGTTTCCTAGAATTGTGTTTAACGAATGGTTTAAAAATAAATGTACTTATATTTTCCTACCAGAAACCTTGAGTCATTGTTTGCTTGCGTCACAGTAATTGTGGTCCCTTTGTTTAATCTCTGCTACTGCTCATATACTCTTGCGATAAGCCTGGCTGCTCCGCCACTGCTACCACTCTGACATAGTAGTACAAGCTTGTACCAAAGGTAAAACTTGTATTTCCACCTGTAGTATTAATTGTGTGTAGTGGTCCGTAAGGGCACTGCACAGGATTCTGCCTAACAGTGCCCTCACCAGGAATCTGTTAAATGCGGGCATTGGTCCCACCCACTTGCTCCGCGCAGGCTTCTTGTGAAACCATGATGTCTCCGGTGTTAAGGGTCCTCCCAGGAGGTAAGTCTCTTTGATGGCCCAAGCCTGGTTACGATGTCTATCGGTCTGGGTGCAATCTGCGAGCTGGGGGGCAGGCGTGCCTCCCAGCGCTAGTTCTGTGCGTCTCCCCTCGTTTCCTCTCTGAGGTACTTCTCTGCCCGGAACACTGGTAACCGAAAGCTGGAGAATCATTGTTTGTGACTCTGGTCCAGGTTGCAATTTCTGGAGAGGTTTTACTCTTACCCGATCGGTGATGAGCCTAGAGCAACAGCAGCAGCCTGACCAGCCTGCTGAGCAGTTGCTGTATGAGGCCTGGTCTGAGGCCACTGTGGATTGCAGAATAGCGTGCACATGAACGGGCGAGGTAGGGAGACTGGCTCTAGAGTACTGCCTGCTAGGAATCCAACCGCCTCTTGACAAAGGCAGGGTGCTGACCTTCAGAAGCGAAGATTGCTGTGATTTAATTGTACACGCCGTGTCCTCTTTCTAGAATCATCAAGCATTGCACCTGGGCCACTTTTGTGTATCCACCTGGGCCACCCTAATTGGTTGTAATCAGTGGGTTGATGGTCTCCCTGGAGGCTGAATATAAGTGGTCTGTGAGCTAAAGATTGAGCACTGGGGTCTTAGGCAGTGTGCCCCCCCTGGCTTAGTGGGACATGTGGTCCTATGCAGTGCCTGTGTGTTGGTGACGGAGCCTGTTCACCGAAGGTGCTGTGGAGAAGTCTTTTCAGGCGAGAACTACTGCCAGTGCTTAAAGTCTGGAAATTGCCTTTTCAGGCGCTGTCCTTCAAGGACCTGAGCACTTGGACCTGGCACCACGCTTGGTACTGGTCACGCACTCGCCCGTGATCTGAAATATGCTGAACCCAAATGAGATGGTCTGGCAGATATAACCCTTGCATCACATCTTCAAATGTACAAGCACATAGCTTAACAATAGTCTGAGCTGGTTGTTTATTTCATTTGTAAAGGGCATATACAACCCAAAGGCATTGAGGCGCTGTTGCGGGTACGAAGTGCTAATCAAGCAAGTAGGTTACAGGCAAGGGTGCATACCAGTACAATGTGACAAAGGGTGGCCAAGTGGCGGTTATCACAGAAAACAGTCCTACATAAGTATAGGAACTGGCTAATGTCAGGTGGCAATTAGCATCCCGAGAGGCAGATTTGTGGTTGGACTGACGTTACTTGTGATTTTTATGTAAAGAGCCAAGTTTTTAATGCTTTAGGGAATATCCAGTAGGACAGTTTTGCGCTCAGGGAGGCGGCGGGGGGCTGTTCCAGAGCTTGGCCGCAAGGTATGGGAAGCTGGATCCTGCGGCTTTGCATCTTTTCACTTTTGCAACAATTAGTCTCTGTATGGGGTCCTAGTGGGTCTGGGAGAGTGGGCTTCGGCAATTCTTTTGGAGAGGTAAGGTGGTGCTGTGTTGGACAAGCACTTGTGGATGAATCGCTCCTGGATGGGGAGCCAGTGTGCTTCTCTTCTAGCTCTGGAGATGTGCTCTCTTTTGGGATGTTCAGGGCTGCTCTAAGGGCGTTGTGCTGTATTACGTGAAGTTTGAGTGTTTCTGGAAGAGGTGCCATTGATAGGACCTTGCAGTAATCCATCTTGGAGCCAATGATTGCACGTGCAATGGTTAAGCAGTTTTCTTAGAGCAGAAAGGTCTTGCTGCATTAAGTACCTTTGGTAGCATAGGCTGCTGATGAGGCAATGGCACCAACTTGCCTGGTCATCGTAAGTGATGTGTCTAAATAGACCCCTAGTGTCTTTATGGTGTTATACTGGGATCGAGCAGTTGGCGATTATGAAGGCAGAGTATTGAGTGTTGAGGGACGCTTGGTGGGCCAACAATCAAGATTTCTGCCTTGTCGCTGTTAAGACCGAGGTGATTGGCTGCCATCCAGGTCTAAAGTGTGGAGTAGATTGTGTTAAGGGTGTTGGTCGTCTGTGTAACTGCCTGAGAGGGGGGTGGAGTCAAGATTTGTGTCGTCTGCATAGTTTGCGTAAGCTATGCCGAGCGAATCTAGAATGTGGAAGAGTGGCCTGGTGAAGATATTGTACAGCGTAGGGGCAATGTAGGATCCTTTTGGCACGCCACAGGTAATTGGAGAAGGAAAGGCGTTGGTGGTCGCTGAGAACTCCTCACTCTTCCTTTGAGGAAGGATGCAATCCAGGCAGCGGCTGAGGGTGCGAAGTGAACGTGAGTGGTGAGGTGGTGGCAGAGGATCTGGTGATTTACCAGGTCGAAAGCTGCAGATCGAGGAGTAATGCTGACTTGCCTTCATCCCTGATCTTATCTAATTGATTTCTTTTAAAGTCAAGTAGGGCAGATTCTGTGCCGTGCCTTGGGCGGATCCCAGATTGACGCATCCCTAGGATGTGATCGTCCTACAGGAACTGCTGAACTTTTAGGTATGTAGCTCAGCCCAGAATGTTTAGGAGGAAGGGGACAGTGGTGATTGGCCTGTAGTTTCTGGGGGTGGCTGGGTCAAGGGACTTTTTTTGTTCAGGAGGGTGAACCCAGGTTTCTTTGAGGCTGGCTGGTGCAGTGCTTTGAGCGAAGGAAGTATTTATGATGGCTATGATGATAGGGGTAAGTATGTCGGCACATTCTTTGAGGGGCGCAGAGCAAATGCCACCTTTACATTTTGAGGGTTTCAGACTGTTAATCAGTTTGGTGACATCAGTTTCGGAGAGGTCCCTGAAGAACTGGGGGTGGGGAGGTAAAGAAAGGGGGTGTGCAACTGTTAGGTCATGGGTACTATGTTGAAGTTCGCTTGTTGTGAGAGGATCTTCCTATTCAAGATGCCACTTTTGCCTAGAAGTGCCTCTTGGATGCTAGAGCACCAGATCTCCTCTTTAGTGATGGTAGCGGGGGAGAGTGGAGCAGCAGGGGATTAGAGTTCTCTGTAGATGGTGAATATTTCTTTTGCATATGGCTTAGCGTTGCTGGTTCTAGTGTTGAAGGAGTTGGATTTAGCTGCGATTATGGCCGATTTACACAGGTTGGAGGCATTGGTGAAGTCCTGTTTAGCAATGATGGTGGGATCTTTTAGCCAGGTTAACTGGGCTTGTCTTTTCAGGCTGCGTAGCTTTATTAGGTCAGGGGTGAACCATGAGTTGGAATGTCTGACCATTTTAGCTTTGTTTTATTAAGGGGCGGGGGGCTAGAGTGTTCACTGCCTTAGAGAGGATTGTGAGTTCGTAGTGAAGGGAGCCTGAAAGCAGGGAGTGTTGATCAGGAGTAGGATGTTGCCTCTGGTGAGCTTCCGAGAGCTCCTTCAGACAGCAGGAGGAAGTGGGTTAGGATGAGCTGCGGGCCTGTTTGGCTGTGTGATGGAGAAGCGGATAATATGGTGGTCCGACCAAGGATCGGATGTGTTGGCGCTAGTGGCGATTTGGCAATTGTGGTCTACAATCCAGTCTAATATGCGTCCTTTGTGTTGGGTGACGCCAAGTGTATTAAGTGTGTCAGATATTGGTTTCTTTCTTTATATAGCGCTCCAAGCCCAGAGGTATCTAGGTGCTTTACAATGTTGCAGAAATTACATACAGAAATTATATACACAGCAATAAAAGGAAATCTCAGGTATTTACACATGTTTACATATAACAGGTGTTGCATTTAGATAAGTACACGGTTCCTGAGCTGAACGCATCTTTAAACATCACAGGAGAGGAGCCAGGATTTTGTGCTCGTTCTATAGAGTAGGAAGGTTCTGCTCGGATGTTAGTAGGTAATGAGTTCCAGAGTTTAGAGGCCAACACTGGAAAGCTACTTCCACCCTCTTTCTGGAGTTTATATCTGGGTACATTCAGGCAGTGTGAGGGTATGGTTCTCAAGGGACGATCTGTGGTTTATTTATTTTTGTTGGTAAATTTGTCGACTAGGTATGTAGGGATGGAGTTTAATTCTATCTGTGACTGCCAGCCACTTGGTACTGCGTCTGACATCTGAGATGTGCTGAATTCTGGGCATATTGAACACTGATCATAAAGCATTATTCTGTAGGGTTTGGAGTTTGTTGATGTTGAGTTTAAGGTATAGGGCATTGCAGTAATCTAATTTTGATAAAATAAGGTCTCTGGCCAAGGTGGTGTAGCTGGCTGTGGATAGGAAGGGCTTACAGGCGTTAATTAGCTTACAAGTGTAAGCTGTGGCAGAGGAAGTGGCATTGACCTATCTCTTTCGATTAAGAGCAGAGTCGAGGTAGTAGCCCAGGGTTTTCACCTCACTGGAAACTTTGATGTTGCCATCAATATTGAAGGAATTTGACTGATTACTTGGTTGTTTAGTTTTACTGAAGAGCCGACGAGGAGAAGCTCAGTCTTCTCATCATTCAGGAAGAGGCCATGGGTGACCATCCATGCCTGGATAATCCGATATATTTTATTGAGGAGGGTAGAGTCTGTTTCGTAGTCACCCGTGATGGGTATGAGTATCTGAGTGTTACCTGCGTAATTAGTGTAGAGGACACCCGGTCTGTCAAGAACATCAAACAGGGGCTTGGTGAATATATTGTATAGGGTAGGCAAGACGCAAGGCCCTTGAGGCACTACGCAGGTGGTGGGTATGGCAGCCGCGTTGGGTGAAAAGACTCTTAATAGTGTGTTTGTCCAGGAAAGACTATCTAGGCCGTGGCTTCCTTGGGAAAGTGCGCAGCGGAGGAAAGATGGTTATACAACACTTTGATCAACTAGGTCGAAGGTGGCTGAGAGATCAAGGAGGAGAGCTAGTTTCCCATTGTCTTTAAAATTGTCAATTTGATTTTTTTTTAGGGTCCATTAATGCAGATACTGTTCCGCGTTTGGGTCTGAAACCAGATTGTTGCAGACCAAGGAGATTATTGGTTTTTAGGTAAACCTAAATTTGGAGGTGGGCAGCTCTGTCGAGTATTGTAAGGAGGAAGGGGACAGCGGTTCTGGGTCTGTAATTTGCAGGTAGTTTGGGGGGAGTGGGAGGGCCCACTCATATTTTGGGTTGGTAGGAACAGAGCAGGAGTCATTGATGGAGGTGATGACGGGCGCTAGATCTCAGACTGCCTCTTTGATCAAAGGAGCTGGGCAGGAGTCTCCTTGGCATCTTGAAGGTTTAAGAGGATATTCTTTGTTACTACTTTGATGGGTGCACATTTGAAACTGCTGCACGGTTTCTCAGGAGTGGGATGAGCATTGGAGAAGATGAGCCCTTGGCTGTTTTTTCTTTTCTATTTTATTTTGAAGGAGTGAGATTTTGTTGGCTAGAGCGTTTTGGATATTGGAGCACCACATATTGTCCTTGGTGCAGGTGTCTGATTGGTGATTGATTTGGAGGGTAAGTCATTTGGGTCCTGGAGGCCCAGGTTGAGGTCACCTAGTCAGATTTGAGGATATTTTGAGGTTACCCTTGAGGATATGGAGTACATTTGGCTCAGGTGGTAGATGAGGTGAATGGTGATAGTGCAGGTGGGGGAAGGTGCGAATTTGAGAGAGGGTCCGTGTTCTCATCAATGGAAGTGTTTGTCTAAGGGGGATGCAATCTCTCAATCATAGCGACTCCGCCTCCCCTGGAGGTGCGTCTGTTGTTTCATAGGATAGTCTATCCAGTGGGTAGGGCTAGGGCAGGGGCAGAGCTTCATGAAGCCAGCTCTCAGTGATGGCTAGTGTGTTGAGGTTGTATTTCATGATCAGATTGTGAATATCGAGTGCGTTGATACATGGCGCATGTCCAGAGTGGCTTTGGATCAGGAAGCTGGGTGACAGAGCCTTGAGCACGGGTGGAGGCTTGAAAGGCAAGGAAGGAAGGGAGGGAGGTGGTGCAGGTATCTGTAGTAGCATGGGCGTTTGGTTGGAGGAGTTGTGGCTGGCCTTCTGTTTGCCATGAGCGGAGAGGTTGAGTTGTGCATGATGGCAAGTGGGCAGAGATTCTGTTGGGTGCTAGTTTAGGCTCAGTGGCAGGTTACTGTCTGTGGCTAGTCGTAGCATTTATGTGCGAGATTGGCTGTTGTGAGTGGGGATAGCATGGTAAATGTGACTTTTCATAGTGGTAGGAGTTGAAGGAAGGCAGTAATGGGGAGGTTTATCATGAGAGGCTGGCGCGTGACCTGACATGAGGCGTGTGTTCCTGAGGAGGCTTTGTACTGGTGTGGTTAGTGCTGTGTTGCAGAGGGATGGAAGGCTTGCATAATATTTACTGGTGGGGGTGCAGTCTTTGAATGGGGGAGACATGAGGGCGGGCCCTTTTTGGTGCGATCTATTGTCCGTTGTGTGTAGAGGTGCTTGCACTGCGTGAGACACCTGGTGGTGTGCTAGCAGGCAACGTTGTGATATTTGCTATCTGTGGAGAAATGCTAGGGTCACTATTAATCACAGCGCTAGTGGTGGGTGCAGGAGGCACCAGAGAAGTATCGGGAGCGGGCTTACATCCAATGTATTAAAATCTGATTTCCCAAGAGCAGTAGATGGCTATCCCTGGAGCGTTGTGTAAGGCATGGCAGGTTGAGGGCAATGCGTGCACAGGGCCTGCTGAGCGTAGAGCAGAACATGACATGGGTAATGGCCATGGTGCCACACATCTTTTAGAGCCCAGACTAATGTTCGTGCTCAGTGGAAATGCATATTGCAAGTAGCGTTTCGTAAGCAAACCATTTTTACAGGTTACTGATGAGCATTAACTTTAAAGAAAGCATTTGCACTCACGTTTTCTCGGACAGTACAATTTTGAGACAAAGTGGGAGCAATTTGGGTCTGCGCCCAGTGTTCGGGAGTAGGGGGTAAGAGTACCTGTTGTGCAGCATGTTTAACTGGGTAGTCAATGCGGCTGAGACTGCTGGAAAAGGCCTTGAGTGTAGGCCTTCAGTGGGGGCCGGCTTCACAAGGGGTTGGCTGCTTCAAATGGGGACACCAGGCAATCATGGTGCTGCAGGCCCAGGGCAGCCTGGGAGCCTGGTGTGCACTGAGGCATGGTGGCGGCCATCTTTGATGTTGCTGCTGGACCTCCGATTTCTGTTTTTTGCTGGGCTGATAGGGTTGCTGGTCTCCCTTTTGGGAAGGGGTACCTGTCTCACATTGAGACCAGCAGAGTTTGCTTCACAAACCCAGTGCCTTAAGGCCTGAACGTTGGTGGGGCCCCTAGAAAGACTGGTTTCGCAGAATCTCTGCACTGTAATGACCGAAGGTTTAGACTACCATTGCACCTTGAGCTTGGTCGCCCCGGCCCCCCACTTTAGGACCTGCCCATTTGTGGGTCACATATGGAACCACTGAACCTGTGACCTGGGTTCAGTGTGAACTGGGATGGGACTTCCCTGCCAACAGACTCCTCCTTTTGGCATTGGCACCCGGGGTGGGGGGAGCAGACAATCTGGTTTGTAAATTGAAACCACTGATCTCAGCCCGTGTTCCATGGAACCCGCAGGCTGCCGGCCCCCGCCGGACCACCATCTTTTCCACACCCTATGGTTCCATTTTTATATTTTTCATCCCAGCCCCCTTCCCCAGCCCTACTAGCCTGATGCCTGATGCCTGCTGCTTCTCGCAATCTTCCTTTGACAGCCACAACGGAAATAGGCGAGGGGCTCCCTGTCTTCCTCTCCTTGACGGCCCTCTTGGAACAGTTTTCTCTATGAATGAACCGGTCGCTGCATTCATAGAAAAGCGCCAGCTATTAGCACTCGGGGTTACTGCTTTGGTAACCCAGGGTGCAAATGCCTGGCCGCTACTCCTGGTATAGCCTGTGGAACTGTTACTAACACCATAATAGCACACCAGAGTGCTGTTCCTTGGCGCATCTCCCGGACCATCGTCACTCGCTCCTGTCTGTTATTATGACCACCCTCCCTCCTGCAAAAGGGGCATTTTAAGCACTTCATAGATTAGGGGCACGGTGTAATCCCATTTTTTTCCCCATTGGTTTAACCTCCTCCCCAATGAATTATTTCGAATGGTCTCCCTGGAAGGTTCTAAAATGTTGTATTACACTAGGTGAGGGCGGCACAGCTGGATACATGAGGTACATGAGATTTTGCAGGAGGACATGCATGAGTAACAGCCAATGAAAGCGGATGCCTGTGGCTAAGCGGTAACGAGAAGCGGTGGCAGTTATAGTTGTTTTACAGCAGGTCAGCTGTTGGTGGTACAATTGTAATGGGTGTGGACAGTAACTTCATGTTTTTGATAATGTTACACCCTTGACTGACGGTGTAAACCAAACGTTGCAGGATTCGGTGCGACTACATGTCGTATTCTGTGGCTGTTGCAATCAGACATTGAAGAAATACTTTAATTGCGCCGGAAGTCTAGCTCCGGGGCAACGCGGTAGTCTTTGAAGCAAGACCACACACAGCAACACGGTTTTGAATCCCAGTCACGCATTTAGAGACTGGTCTCAGGTAATTGGCGTGTTACAAAAGATTAATTGGCACCCGGGCTGAAGTCGCAGCCAATCCAGCTTCTTGGATAGCGGCCTAAATCCCACAATCCAAGCCCACGTTCAGAGCAACCTGGCGATTCCTTCCCCTACCCG
Organism: Ambystoma mexicanum; assembly: GCF_040938575.1. Classification (NCBI taxonomy): domain Eukaryota; kingdom Metazoa; phylum Chordata; class Amphibia; order Caudata; family Ambystomatidae; genus Ambystoma; species Ambystoma mexicanum. The sequence continues at coordinate 1,720,282,485 of NC_090929.1, read as the reverse complement.
TCATCTCCCTTCCCACCCCGACTCGCCTGATGGCTGTGGCAGCCCGCCGCTGCCGCTGCCGCTTCCTTTTTCCTGCCACCATGGAAATGTGAGAGGGCCATCCCATTCCTTCATAGAAAAGACACTGCTATCATCAACCCGGGCTGCTAATGGCGTGAAGTATCCGTTCCACGGGCTATAGCTGGGGGTGGGGGGGTTACGTCCGGGCGCCCTTGCTTCGCTCAGGCCTTTAACTCGGGCTGCTGGGTCGTTGCCCCCGGTATAGCCTGCGGAATGAGTTACTAATGCCATATTAATGTGCGTATACCAGTCTCTAGCTGTTGTTGGACTGTTGCCAACTTTACAAAAGTTAATCCTATTCTTCTTTTTAAAATGTATTTCTCTGGTTAAGATACTCAAGAAAATAGAGTTTATACTAGATACATTCCAACTCGTGATGGAGAATATTGAGCAAGTGTCTGGCTTGTGACCACTGTTAAGACGGATTTCTGAACTCTGTCCTGGTGGCGCAGAAGTTCAGAAGGCCAACCTAATTACTTGGAACAGGGTAACCTCTGGACAAGCCAGACCAATCAAGGTAGCGATCGCGGCGGTCAAGACTAGGTCTCAAGAGGGGTGAGGGTGACTGAAAGCCCGCAATGAGCACACAAAGCAAGAGCGCTTACAAACTACTCCAAACAGTTGTTATATCAAAAATATATACACATTTATTTTAAGGCCTTTAAAATAATGACCGTAGCGAGAAAATCACAATCACAATATTAAGCCAACACATACCATATCAACACAATATATATACAAATACGACAGTCGCAAGCGTTATGTGCACGAAATGTGTAGTCCACCTGAAAGGAAAGGAAAACGGGCAGTGCGATAACGCTTTAGACTCAGTTCGCCTTCAGAGGCACCTAACTAGATGGAAGTCCGAGCCCTGCGAAGAGTGGAGCCTTGTGCTCAAAGTACCTGCCCACACTGGTGCCAACGGGCAAAAGGAGAAGCTCTTCGGAGGAAGTCGGGCAGTTCGGGTTAGTGCACAACAGAAGAAGAACAGGTTCCGCGACTCAAGCGCAGCCTCCACAGTGAGCAGAAGCAGAGCGCGAGTACGGACAAAAGGGTGCTGTTTTTACACAGCGGGGAAAAGCAATGGGCTACTGCAGGAGGGCGACCAGATCCTAGCTATACTACTCACTGGTCCCCGATGCAAGCAGACCCAGGCTTCTCCACGTTACTTTCAGCAGCTGGCAGGTTCAGAACAGCCAGGAATGCCTCGTCGTGTAGAGAAAAAAGACGTCCCAATCGAAGAAACCTGCACAGTTTTGTCACCACAGCAGGGCAACGGAGCGGCCGTGTGTATCCGAGCCAAATGTACACTCCTCCCTTCAGACCTGGGAACGCCAAGTGCACGAAGCGTGGGAGAGTGACAGGGACTCGAGATACAACACAACCTGGCGGCGGTTACAGAGCAGGACTCCCTTGTAAGCTGGTCAGTCAACTGGATGGCCCAGAGACACTTCCGAAGGCTTACTTGGCAGGAGATGATGAAGTCGCCGGGAATAGCTGTTCCTGCTATTCCAAAGGTCAAAGCACCAGTACAGGCCTTCTGGTTCGATCCAAGGAGGAAAGGGTTTCACAGGACGACAGCAGTGCAAAGGAGGATTCCTTCAGCGGGTCACCAGCGATTCCTCGGTCCAGCCTCGTGGTTGCAGGATACTTGGCTCCTGTATTCCTTCGTTCGTGAGAACTCAGGAGATCGACATGGTAGTGGTGTTTCCAGCCCCCTCTTATCCACGCTTACCTTCGCGCCAAAACGGAGGGGAGCCAATGGGAGATCCGCTCATCAACACACACCATTCGTGGACCAATCACGGACCACGGTGGTCCCAGGCATTCACACCACCCTAGACTCTGGCACCCAGGATGTGTATTGGGACCAGACATCCCAGCCCACACCCTGGAGGCACACAAACGACATGTAGAAGCCCGCAAAAGCATCCGTGTTTCGGGGGGAAGTACATGCCCAAATAAGGAAGGCCCCGGGTCGCTCGACCCGGGGAAGGTGAAGGGAGCAAGACAAAGGAGCCTCGTGGTCTGGCCATTTTGGGAGCCAGGCCACCATTTTGGGTTCAGCGTGAAAAATGCGCTCAGAACGCCAAAAGGAGCTCAAAATACACAAATCGATCGCTGCCACCATTCCAGTCCCTGAATGACTTGCACCGATCAAATACCATCCTAAACGAGTATCTAGGGCCTGTAGAAGGCTAGAGACCCAAGAGAGCTGTAACTTAGCTTACAGTGCCCTCTTGTGTCATGTTGCACTAAAGCCGCAACACGATAAAAGAAACTACGGGAAACAGCGTTCCCCGGTACTGACTGTCTTAAGGGCATGTCAGTTTCCCCGTAAGAAAAGGAGCGAAAGCCCAGAGGAGTGCGGCAGAAGGCTGCACTTCTCTGGCAAAGTCAAGAACAAGGTGAAAAACAACAGCAAAAAGTTTAGGGGTTGCCACATGGAAGGAAAATTACCTACAATTACGAAATCTTTCCTAACAACCACCAGAGCTAGAAGACCCTCCTCTTTTATCGACTGTGTTGCACGATAACAATGATGCTCCTCTTTAATGTGGCCCCTCCTAGAAGCTGGGAGCCAGAGCAGCAGGCACTATTGGCAAGTAGTCCTGCATCGGCGCATACAGACCCAGGGCTGCTTGCCACCTGCATAAAGCACTGATTTATGTCGAAGCGTTGGAGCGGAGCTGGTGGTTGCTTCGAGATGCATCTTTCACTTGTTTGGAAAATTCGTCCAGCAGTTGACCTGGCCCCGGCCTGTGCTAGTCTGCTTGCATTTGCTGCCCTAGAGCCAGGTTGGCGAACCCAAGCATTTTCCGAAGGATCCACATTGCCTGTTTTTTCAGGCCGGGTCCTCGGGCTCTGCACTGAAATTGATATTCCATCCCTTGGCCACACGCTGTGACTGCAATGTCCAGAGGCTGCTAGTAGCCCTGTGGGCAGGGTTCACAGGGCACCAGCCGGGTCTGCGAGTTAGCGTCGCCATGGGGACTTGGGTTAGTGAGCCACCAGTATCCCAGTAGACCAAGTGACCAGTGAGTCTGCTTAGTCGCCACTTCAGGTGGCTCAGCGGCACTTTGGTTAGCCTGGGATTTAGTGCTGAATATCTGGGTCATCGCCAAAGGGACCACGGGCCATGGCCAATGGACACATTGGGTGGCTCGACACTGAGTCCGATTAAGTTCCCTCTGTTGGCATACCCAATGATCCCATTGGATGGCTGGATGTTTGTGTAGAACATGACCTGCATCCTTGCCCTGGGCACAGTAGTTCCTTGGCATGGTCTTCGACAATGTCCAGTGGGGCCATCCTGTTGTGTGCCAAACTCCTCCAGCTTCTAAGTGTGGGACCATGCATCAAGCCCATGTCCACATCATTTTCCCAAGGCGTGTGGCATGCACCTGAACTATCCTCCTGGTGCAGTTTATGCCATAGCATCACATGCCCCCCACTCTCACCACCATGCACTGCACACAACACCAAGCTTTCCCCAAACACATGAAGCTCACCAAGGGCCAATATGAAAGAAGCTGGAATTAAAGGTCATTTTAAAGACCCGTTTATTAATGCTTCTCCCCTTGTCCCTAACAGGAGAGACCGCATGAGCAGTGCACCGCTGGCAGTTTTGGTTGCTTTAGGAATCGTAATGGTCAAATGTGCACTATGCGTCCCATTAACCGCCCTGTTTCACTGATGGCATTCCATTTATTTAGAGAGAAATACTGCAGAATATACTTTAGCAAACATCTGAAATCTCAAGATCCACAAACCAGTGCAACATAAGCGACAGTGAACAAATGATTCCTGCTTCTGGCATGAGATCCTAAACTGGCATCAGCCTATGCAAATAACATACCAGTGGTGACCCGGCGGATCGGCTCATCAGATTAACCTACTACAAAACCCATAATCCCATCCTGCCCCCTTCCCATTGTATAGATTGTGGCTTTTATTATGTAAATTAGTTCTTGCCATTAATCGGGCAAGTAGTTGGCCCATGCAGTACCCAGTATGGGAGAATGTCATCTTTATGTAAAAGGTCTACCTGTGTTTTCCAGCCATTGGAGAAGGTTGCCTGGTCCCCCTGTAAAGAGTACGTCCTCCATTCCATTGCTAGAAAGTCCCAGATTTTCCTAAACCATTCCGTCGGATGGGCTGGGGGGGGGGAAGATCTTTGTTCTCCATTTTGGAGCAATCGCAAGTAATGCTGACAATTGTAATATAGCTTATTCTTTTTGTGTTAATTTTTGATTGCTTTCTAAAATCCTTCTCACACCACAACAATCCGCATATACATAACGATGCTTTTCTTTTGCATGGGAAACATTTCCTTCATATGCTTATTTACTATATTTTAATACTCTTCACCGCTGGACAACTCCAGCGACCATGTTACCAGTCTCCCAACTCTCCAAATTCCCCCCAGCAACTATCTGACAACGATGGACTCATTTTCTTCAGGCGAGTTGCAATATAATGCCATTGAACCATTATTTTAATCCAGAATTCTTTGATTTTAACAGACCTTGTACGTTTGGGTATTGTTTTCCATAGATATTCCTGCTCTGAATCTAAAATCTCTTCCCCCCCCACCCCCTAGTGTGATTTGCCACTGTAGGTTCCGTTTTCCCCATCAGCTCATGTAAGTTTGATAGGAGAGCTTTGTCCCCTGGGTTCGTAGCGACACATTTTTCTAGGGGAGTTAATTCTCTTACAGCTGCGGCATGCACAGGTGGAGCAAGGATCCAGTGACATACCAGAAAGTACTGGAATCTAGCTTTCTCTGGTAAGCCCACCTATTGCTAGCATTGTACAAACATTTTAACCTCGGCCCCCTAAAACATCTCTAATTTTGACACAGCCTGCCTGCTTCCATTCTTTAAAAGCATTAGGCTCCAGACCGGGAGTGAACTGCGGGTTAAGAACAGTGGAGTGAGTGGGGAGGGATATGTGGTCCATTTGTGCCTTTTGACTACTACTTCCCAATTGTCCTCGGCTGTTTTCGTGATCTCGCTCGCATGCAAATTACTTGGCCATAAATCCTCCGCTAATCCAGGTCCCCCAACGGAATGTTCCATCAGAATCCACCTTTTAACCTTTTCACCGGAGGACCGTTTTTTGATTACCTTAAGTTGGGCTGCGCAGTAGTATTTTAGGAAATTTGGCAGGCCCATATCACCCTTTTCTGCGAAAAAAGGTAGGGAGTACCCTCGCCGGTAACGCCTGGAATGTATATAATGCCTTAGGAAGGGTAACCATTTTATAAAACGTCCAAGAGTAGGGGTTTTTACCACTCCCAACAATTTTATTCCAGCACTTGCCCACCCCAGTTGGGTGTGTGCCTGTAGATTTTGCATATCTAATGATGAGGGAAGCAAATTTAAGATCTCATTTGGCTATGTTAATCTTTAATCTTGCTAGTCCTCCAAACTGTTCCAATTCCTGTGTGGCTACCTGTACAGAGGTCACCGGGTCTGAGACCATAAGCAACATGTTGTCGGCGTAAGATGTTGTTTTGTTGGAAATGCCTCCAAATTGTATCCCTTTTAATTCCCTCTGTTTGGCGAACCTTCGCTAGAAGGGGCTCTAGATAAAGTGCATACAACAATGGGGACAGTGGGTACCCCTGTTTAGTTCCCCATTGTAGCACTATTGTGGGAGGGGGCAATTGACCATTTAAGTCGAGCCTTGATAGTTGGCTTTGATTAGCCCCATACATTTTGGGCCGAACCCCATCCTAGCTAAAAGTGACCATTCTACGCAGTTGAAAAGCTTTCTCTGCATCAATAGACTAATACTGTTGGAATCTGCTTTTTTCCACTTTCTCCAATATTTGGCACACTTTACGAATGTTATAGGTATGTCTGTTTTCAATAAAACCTGTTTGGTCTGTTAATGTAAAAGGACATTTGTACCGCACACGATCACCACCGGAGTGGTCCCCTGGCGCTCTGGCGGCTCTGAAAGAGGAGGGGAGGTTGAGTTAGTGGGAGGAAGCAGGAAAAGTACTGAGAGCAGTGATGTGCTGTTGGCGGCCTCAGCCCGGTGGGTCCGTTGGCTGGGCCCGGGGTGGTTGCGGCCGGCAGTCGTCGTGTGCTGTTGTGCGAGTCTGTCTTATTTTTGTTTTGTTGCAGTGTAGTTTGTGCGGTTTGTTGTGCTGTAGGTTTGGTTGTGTTGGTTTGGAATGTGAGAGGTGTATGCAGAGGGGAAATTGTTAGTGGAGTTGGTTAGTTGGCATCACTATCCTGAGTTGATGCACTGGGCTTGTATCGTCTCCCCTGATGCCTGTCCCGATTTGGGTCCCTCCTGACATTCAAGGTTCCTTACTCCTCTGGTGCCCGCCTCTATCAGGCGCTCTCATAGCCCACCTGTCCTCCCTTCACACTCCTGTGGCCAGTGCACCTGCCGATGTCAACGAGTCGGGTTGTGTGCTAATTGCTAATATCTCGGTAATTCCACAACACTGTGGTAGCTGGTGATAACTAAGGAGCGGGTGGGGTAGTTGACTAGGTCTCTGTGTGTGTCTGAGTTCCGATCTATCCTGTGTCACGCGTCCAGGTACCGTGTGAGCTTCCCCATCATTTCTGGGGCTGTCCGTGTCCTATCCATTTTAGTCGTCCTTTTCTCTGTTTCGGTTTTCAGTATGAATCAGTGGTGTTGAAGAGCCAGGTTTTTAGTGATTTCCTGAATTTTAGGTGATCTTCGGTGTTTCTTATTTCTTTTGGGATGTTCCAAGTTTTTGCAGCTAAGTGGTAGAAGGAGGTGCCTCCAAGTTTTTTCTTAAGGTATGGTTTGATTTCCAGGCGGACTTTGTTGCTTGATTGGAGGGGTCTTGTTGGTTTGTAGATTTTCTTTTGTAGGAATTCTGCTCCTTGCCCACTGATTGCCCTGTGCGTTATGCACTTTGTTTTGAAGGTGATGCAATGTTTAACTGAGAGCCAATGTAGTGTTTTTAGGGCTGGGGTGATGTGGTCTCTTCTGGATAGTTTGAGGACTAGTCTTGCTGCTGGATTTTGGATCCGTTGCAGTTTCTTCAGGAGGTGTCCTGGTGTTCCGAGATAGAGGCTGTTTGCATAGTCGATTGACATGATTAGGGCGACGATGGTGAGTGTTTTGTGCGTGAAGGAGGAGGAAAAACATTACTTAACTGTTGCATTTATTTGTGGTTCTAAGGTGAGGGTGTTGTGCGTTAGGATTCCCAGATTAGTTACTACCTTCTATGGTGTTGGTGCATTTCCCATTTCCATAGGCCATGGGATGGTGGTTTCGTTCTCTTGGTTTTTGGATATGATCATGATTTGTCTTTCCTGGGTTGATTTTCAGGTTGTTGGCATTCATCCAACTGAAGACTTCTTCTTTTAGGCAGTTGATTAGGGTTGAATGGTCGGCATCGGTGTCTTTGATTTTGTAGATGATTTGAGTATCATCTGCGTAGTTGTAACATGTAATGTATTTTTTGAAGATTCTGATGACCAGATTCTGATGGATGTTGAAATATAGTGGAGATAGTGATGATCCATGTGGCACTCCAGTCGTTAACTCGTGGAGTGGATATGTATGGTTTAATCCATACGCTTTATTTCTGCTAGGAATGATTTGGTCCAGAGTAGGGCTGTGTCTGTTATGCCTATGTCTTCTAGTTTTATGGTCAGGGTGTCGTGGATCACTGTATCAAAGGCTGCGAGGTCGAGCAGAATAAGGGCTGAGGTAGTGTTTGAGTCTGCGTTAGTTTTGAGGTCATCCCAGATGGATAGTAGTGCTGTTTTCGTTCCTCTCGCTGGTCTGAAACCGATTTGCGCGTGGTCTAGCAGGTGGTGTTTTTCTACGTGTTCTTGGGTTATATAAACGTAGGTTTCTAGAAGTTTTGCCGGGTAGGCGATGTTAGAGATCAGCCTGTAGTTGGAGGTCTTCTATGTCGCCACTCATGTTTTTCAAGAGTGGCTTGATCTATGCTGATAGATCCTCAGTACAGTCCCTGTTGCTAGTGATGGATTTAGAAGGTTTCTCTAGTGTTCTGCTGGCGTTCCTTGCGCGAGGATTGATTTGTAGATGTCTGGGGGACATGGGTGATCGAGCTTTCTTGCTTTGTTTTACCAGCATTGCAAATGCCTCTGATATTTCAGGAAAGCTTTGGAGTTTGTGCTCTGCTAGTTTGTTAGGTTGTATGTTGTGGTTGGTTGGTCTCTTTTGTATGGTTTGTCGGATGTCATTGTTTTTTTTTTTTTTAGTGGTCTGCCTGATTGTTGCATAGTTTTTCTGAAGGGGTTAGGGTGTTAACGCAACCTGGTGGGTTTATCATTGAGCATGTGATCTACTAACCTATTAGCTAGGACCTTAGTGAACATTTTTGCATCTATATTGCTTAAAGCCATCGGTCGATACTGCCCACAGTTTGTTGGGACTTTGCCAGGTTTAGGAAAAAGTGTTATGGATGAAGTAATTTGGTGTGTGTCCATAAAGAATTGTACAGTGTAGTCATTATGGGGACTAAGATTGCTAAATGTATCGAATTTGTCCGGGTATCCGTCTGGACTGGGTGCTTTATTTAGGGGCAATTCACGGATTAACCGAAATACTTCGTCCTGAGTAATCGGAGCTGCCAGTGCCAAGCTCACATTGGTTAATTGGCAAAGTAATACTGAGTAATCACTTTGTAAATCAGAAACACCTGATGCAATTAGGCAAAGACTGGTGTAAATATCGCATACATGTTTTTGTTCGGAAGTAATTTCCTGCGAGGACATTCTAATCTGTATAGTCCTAGTGGCTGATTTTTGACGCAATTTAGAGGCGAGTAAACTATCCATTTTGTTGGCCTTGTATAGAATTTTTGTTTCAACAAGAGAAGGGCTTTTTCTGCTTTCTTAGCTGTAAGATTTATTTTACCAGCCACAGCCGGAAATTCTTTTTGGATCTGAGGTCCCAAATTAGTTTCCATCTTTTTTAGGATTTGTGTTGATTCCCCCTCTTCTTGTTCTCATACCATACTTTAAGTCTATTGGCCTCAGCTGATATAAAGACTCCTCATTGTTGCTTTAAAGGTATCCCATATAATATGCAATGGTGTTGCTCCATCTTTATTTTGTTTAAAATATTTTTTTACATGAATGCCCATCTCTTCAATGGCCACTGGGTCGTGCATCAGCACTATTGGACATCTCGAAGACCATAATCTGTTTCCTGGTTGGAATGTATAAGTCTACAGTGATTGGAGCATGGTCGGAAAGGTATATTTTGTGAGTCTCTATTAGCGCAACTAAGCCTAAGAGTGTAGTGGATGTCCATACATAATCTATCCGGGAGAATGACCGATGAACATGTGAATAAAACGTGTAACCTTTTTCTCCTCCCCTGATAGTAAGCCAAGTATTCCCTAGTGTTAAATATCTGGATATTTTGGAGTATGTGCGAGTTTACTGCAATCTCCTTGTGGGCCCCAAGCTGTGTTAAAATTACCCATTAGTAATGGTTCTCCCTCCATAAATTCTAATTGCCCCCAAGTGTGTTTCAGAAAGGCTTCCTGATTTGTGTTTGGAGCATATATGGCAGCTACCGTTGCCTTAATTTATTGGCATTTTACAGTCACAAATGCATATCTGCCCTCCTTAAGAACTTTGGAACAGACCGCTTGTAGATCCGAGCTGTGTTTTATTGCTATTAATACTCCAGCAACTTTATGGTCTGCGGTTGCCTGTGGGATAATGCCATATTTTTATCGGACCTTTGACTTTCTTGTAGCACCACCAAATCCAGTTGCTGACACCTCAAGAAATGTTCCACTTTTCTCCATTTTTGAGGGGTATTAAGTCCCCTCACATTCCACGTTAAACACTGTACCCAATATAGTTCTAAACCTTATAACCGACATTTGCACACACGTTTCCATTACTGCGTGAATAGAAATATTCTGTTCAATGGGTATTTCTCCCCTACTTACTCCCCCCCCCCTACTTAATAAAAAGTATATTCCCCCCACACTTTCGTTATATATTGTCCCCCCGCCCCCCTTAACTTTGCCAGCGCCAATCCCTGGTGTGAGGCACAGTACCTATTGTATCCCTAAGCCTCCTTCCTTCCCCCGGCTGTGAATCACCCTCTGTCCCAGGGTTGTGTGTGGAGAGTCCTTGCTCCCCCATCTGTTACCTGAATAGATAATCAATCCGAGATGCCAGGCTCCATCCGAACTTTCGATCCATGGAATTCCATTCCCCTGTCCTATCTTGAGCTCTTTCCTCTGGGGCTTGCAGAGCGCCATCATCAATATGTGGTCGTGCCATACCAGATTCTCTAGGGGCTATCTTCTGTTGGCTCCCATCTTTATAGAAAATTAAGCTGAAAGGAAAGGTCATCCAAATCTGATACCTTGTATTTGAAGGGTTTTTACCACCGGGTACAGATCGCTACGTTTTTGAAGAGTTAGCTTTGATAAGTCCTGAAACAATTGGATTTCCACTCCATTGTGCAGCCGCCAATAAGTCTCCTGGCTGTGATCCAGGTTTTAATAGTTTAGGCCCAAGTCTGTGTACCCTATCCAGGTGGATGTGCGCAAAATGTGTTCCTGCTATAAGAATATCCCATACACCGTTTCTTTTAGCTCAGAATCTTGTACTGTTTCCAGCAAATTCTTCATACGAATATTGGAACGGCGGAAGCGATTCTCCAAATCTTCGGATGGTAGTTCTAAGTTGTAAGTCTTTCTAGAGAGTTCAAGAGTGATGCCTGCTTACTCTCCTCCAACCGTTCCTGAATGGCGCGGTCATTGGAATCAATCCTTTCCGCCATTGTAGATCTGTCCTTGCTGAAGTCAGCCAGTGATACTCTGATTTCTGTGGTAAATGTTGAGAACTGGAGTTGGAAAGAGGAGGTACGTTTCTCCTGGAATTCTTAAAACCTTTTAAGAAAGTCATCTTTGGAAGCCGCCATATCCGATATCCCCAAATGGGATTCTAGCGTCTCTTGTGGTTTTTATTTTGCCCGAGGAACCGGTCTGACTTTTGCTTTTCGCCCAAAGTGAGTCCAAAAGTTTGGATTGTTGCTAATCTGTTTCTCTTGGTTGCGTGGCTTTTTTCCTGATGCCAGACTTATGTCTGATATTAAATCTTTTCTTGTTGTTAGACTTGGTCAGTTATCCACCTGGGTCCTATATTCGGTCGTCTCCGGCATCCGTGAAGGCCTGTGGACCCCGGTAGCTGTTCACATGTGGCACCTCGGTTACCAATATTGTTTGGTCTTATCTGTTCCAGGTTTATTGCAATGTTGAGCAGATCTACCGGCAGCCCTTTATTTCCCGAGGCTTCTACGGTGTCCAGGTGTGCCTCACCCCTTCCTGAATTTTTAAAACCACATTTGCGCTCTGGTCCTGTTTAAAGCAGGATGCCTCATCTGACGCTGGGAGGCATCAATTTATAGTCCTTTCATCGCTGGTCACTTTTAGAAGCAAGAAGCTTCCATCCTCCCCAACCTCTAAACGTGCCTTTGTTTTCACGGCCACTGTGTGCTTCCTACTATGCAGTTCCTAAGTCCCCCATCCATTAAGTTTGGCGCAGACTGCTGTGGGAGCTCGTATATGCAAGTGCTTATGCACCCTGCTGGGGCGTGGCCCACGCGCCCCTCACCGCGCCATATCCCCCTGAATGTTGCCGGCCCATTTGGAGGTCCATTCATCCTGCAAGGCCACCTCGGGCAGGGTTGCAACGGAGCGCTCCTTGGCACTCCCACTCTATCCGGTGATTAAGCAAAAAGTGTGCTTGGGAGAGAAACCTAGAGCGTTCCAGACATTGGTCCAGTCCCAAACCGCCCTGAACTACAGATCCATTGTTCCCCCATCTTCTGGGCCACTTTCCAGGGCCTTGCGGCGCGATATTCCTACTGGCCACCTAAAGCAACCGTCATTGCTAAACCATAGCCCATCCTTTAGATTGCATCTAATGTTAAGCCTGACTGCTCCCTCACACTTCTCATCTCGTCGTGCTTGGGCGATCAGTGCTGGCCTCCGCCCCATGCCGGTTTCCCTTGTCTACTGGAGGGTGCCAGGGTGACCAATTGGCTCTTGATCAATGCCTTGGTCTCAATAGCCGGGCAGGCCACAAAGTACATACTCGGCAGTTTGATCACATATGTTCAGTCCACTTCATAATGGGCAAGCATTGCCCTGGGCAATGGATGCCAAAGGCATGCCATAATAGAAGCACAGGGTGGCATCATGTTGGGGTGTATGACCTGCAAAGGTAGAAAGCCCGTGCCGCCCCTTCTGTTCATAGTTCTCCTGCCCCTGTGGTCATTACGGGTGAGAGGCTTTTACTTGCAGGATACATCCCACAGATGGCCGTCTCCCTTCTAGATGTTGGGTATAGAACCATTGTTTGAATCCCTCCCTATGTTATTGGATCCCTGTTTCACTGCATGCTCTAGGAAGCATGCCTGCCCTAAAGTAAGAAGGTTTTATGATCCTTTCCAGTCTTTAGATCTGTCTTCTGTTGCACCCTATTGGCCACAGCGACTCACTAGTGATCCCAATTTTCCATCGAACTCTTCATCCGAGGGTTCACTGGTACAAGGGGATGATCCCAAGAGTCCAGCCCCAGTTTACACTGCCAGGTCCTCCTCCAGAGGGAACTTTTCTTGCCCCCTCTGATGTTTTCTTTGACAGATCAACATGTTCCTTCTAACTTCTCCAGAAGTGTACTTTTATAACCATATTATTCACTTGCCTCGTGTCGTGTGCTTGAGTAATCTAATGGCGTGCAGTAAAACCAACATGTATTACATAATTTTAATCTTGCCTAATTCATACCATTTTTTTTTAAGTGTGCATTTCATCCTAAAGATTCATTCGATTTAGACTAGTACCTCTTTCAATAGCACTCCAATGGTGGTATCTTTTAGTCCTTCGCCTGCTCGTCCCCATGGGGGTTATCGTTCAGTCCTGCATCGGCTCTTCCCCATGGGGTTATCCGTCAGGCCTTCGTCTGCTCTTCCTCAAAACACTTCATTTGGGTAAACGCCATATTGTGCCACTCTAACCATTTACAAGTGTCTTTACAAGCTCCAGCCCCTTGCTTGGTCCTAGTTCTATTGCATTCTGGGTTCCTCTGCTGCGCTGCGTCATTTGGGACCGCCCGTCTTTGCATAATGCTCGTATGGTTTGCCGGGTTGTGTAGCACCACTAACCGAGAGACCACAGGGTGGGCCTGGGAGCTTCATGTGTAATCTTGTGTTTTAGCAGCATCCATGGTGTTGACATTTTGTTGAAAATGAATGCTTAATCTTCTTGGGTTTGACGGTCAATCTTTCCTGTTCTGACGTCATTGCATTGCTTCTTGCGCCGCTGCTTGCGCTTTGCCTTTTGCAGATCTGTGCCTGTGGAGCCAGTGGCTTCTTGGAGCTGTGATTGTCAAGAGGCCGTCTTTGTGGAATTTAGTGCATGACTAGCTTTGGCAATTTGCACACAGTTCTGGATTCCCCCACATTGTCTGCACGGGCGAAACCTGTAATGTTTGTCTTATTGAGGTGCCAGTCTGGGTCGCATAGTCTTGCTGATGGCCTGGACCCCATGTCAGGTCTGTGGAGGTCAGTTTGTCAGGTGGCCTCTGGTCTCCGATGGTTAAAGCTATCTTTGTCCCTTTGGGAGTTGGTTGGGACGTTGCAGGAAAGCTGCTGTTTGGTTCATGTAAGCTTGGCCTCCTGCTGAGCATGGCTTTGGATTTGTTTGGCATGCTCACCTGATTGGCTCAGTTGTGAGGGATTCGACCATCCACACGGTTTGTGTGCGCTCACCTGGGTTTTTTGAAAGAAATTGAATGATGGTAGATAAACCTCCAGAAAACGTGTCTGGCTAGTCCGCCTTTTTTTTTCTTTTCCCCTATGCTCACCGCACGCCCTGCACATAGGCTTATGTACTGTGGACAGAGCCTACAGGCGCAGTCCCCATGTCCTATTTAGTTGGGATAAGACAGTAAGGATTCACCAGGTCATCTCAGAAGCGGGAGGCCAAAACATCCCTCCGCCATGGCCAGCCTAATTACCTATCAAAGGCTCCATGGATCCGCCCCGTCCTTTTGTGTAGCCCTGCAGATGGTGGCAGCAATTAACATAATTAGCATACTAATAGTATACTTCAAACAGGCCCACATTGGGCCTGGCTGCAGAGGTAAACAAAGACAGGGATACTCCACAACCTTTTGATATGCACAGTCAACCTGAAGCAGGCTCCCGCCCTTCGTATCAATGGACCGTGAAATGTCATGTCTGGTACTGTGTGTATTACAGCAGTCATCCACACAGGGGTACCCCATTCAGAAGGTACGAGTCTGCGGATTGACAGGACCAGAAATTCTGGTCCCGCCGCAGCTTAAAGGGAGACCTGCCGCTTTAATTGGCAACCAGAGTGTTTCATTGACAAGAGACCCTTTGATCCACAGACAAGAAAGGCGGGACTTGGTATTACATATTTTCACCCCTTTACCTTTTCTGTTGCAAAGCACTTATGACCACATGCATACAGGAGATAGTTGGGGACCCTGGATTGGTTCATTAAGGTAGGCTTCACTGGCAATCACTGTGACCCATTTGGCTTTAAAAGAGGACGGGCGACCCTCTTTTGGCAGACAATCTGAAGACTTTGCAAACAGTAACATGAAGAACTCTGCATTGGACCCTGGCTGAGGGTACAGCCTGCCTTGCATCTTCCGGCAGTGACGGAAAGCCAGGACCTCCAAGAGGGAAGCAAGATCCCTCCCCTAAACCCCTCCCAAGGGAACAGAGGGAGATACTGAATCCAGAGACCCATCCAGCAGCTCCAGAACCCAGCCAGCACACAGCACACAGCATGCCCCTCTAGGCTATGCAAGCAAGCCTCCTAGGTGGGAAGTGCCAGAGAGTCTCTGACCCAAGGACAAGGCAGCTGCCTGCAACACTCCTCAGCATTGGGCCATCCGCCTTAAAGGACGACACAAGCCCATTGAAGAAGCTTAGAGGAGTGTACAGATAAGCAACTACCGACGTCTGCCTTAAGGGACCTTTTTGAGCCAGTCCAACCCCTCGAGCTGCAACCGACTGCACTGCAGAGTTAGTCATGGTCGCGAACGCCGTCCAAACCTCGATCAATGCTTCAGAACTGCTGACCAGCACTCGAGCTGCCATGTAGGCCAGCGTACAGCCGCCCAACCTGCCTCGCTCGCCAAACTGCCTACGCCCGATATCCGCAGCGGTCTCCCGTTTTGAACTGTTGCAGAAGCTGCAAAGCGCATTGAAACCGACTCTGCGCTGTCGAGCACCAAGCACATTTACAGCACAAGGTACATTGTGGTTCTGTCCCCCCTGGTCCTTCTCCGAAGGCTCCTAGTGACCTTTTATGACCCATTGTTCCAGTTGTGTTCAAACCAAGTATCCTTGTACTTTTGCAATGAATTCCTATATCGCTACCATCCAGTTAGCATGCAGAGTGCATCCCTTTCCTTTGAAACTGTCTGTTCTGTT
The DNA here is from genome assembly GCF_040938575.1 of Ambystoma mexicanum. Taxonomy (NCBI): domain Eukaryota; kingdom Metazoa; phylum Chordata; class Amphibia; order Caudata; family Ambystomatidae; genus Ambystoma; species Ambystoma mexicanum. Next base: position 1,720,266,945 of record NC_090929.1, on the reverse strand, counting down.
TTCCTTTACAGGGTGGGTTTTATTTTGTAGTGTGCTAGAACTGTCTGTTGTGCTAATAATAAAGTAGATCTGTATGCAACCTTGACTGGAGAGTATCTTTTTATCATTGGGTAATACTTGTATTTTCGCTGTGTTGCAACTAACCAATGATCCACGTCCGTGCAGAGATAAGCCTGCCATTCGTCCACGTTACCAAAATTGGACGAGGAGGTTTATAATGTGCTTGCGTTTCCAAACGGTTTGGGTCCCTTCTGGTCTACTAGAGGTGTGGGGCTGATTGATGGTCTGGAAACCGATATTCATCGCTGGGCTACTGGTGCCTCGGACGTTGATTGGTCGCATCGAATCCTTGTGGGTCACTGGGGGTGCCACTGAAGGATAATGAGTTGTCTGCTGCTTTTTTCCTCTGGGGTGCTCCGTCCTGCCTCCCGTGCTGCTTTGTTGCACGGCGACTGCTGGGTGTTGTGGGGATGGCGGGTCTGTCTCCATCTGTGCTGGGCACGCTCATGCACTCGCCTTCATTCCATGTGCGCTTGCAGGCGGTTGTGCCCTTACCCTAGGACTTGCACTGCCCGTTGGCTCACCCAGGACCATCGGTTCTTCCTCCCACATGCCCTTCTTAGTGTGTGGTGCACACGGGTGGCTCTGCAGCCGTGGAGGTGGAGCGTGGGGCCTGTGGGCATCGGATGCCACTGGCGTCCGCCCCACCACGGGCTGCTAAACTCGAGTAGGAGCTGCTGGGCGAGCGCCTCGTCGCCAGAGGAGTTGCATAAAACGCATTGTCCAGTGTCTGACCAATACTGTCCATGGCTTTCCACTGGAGCCCCGTAGGGTCAAAATGCTACCCACCACACAGCGCCTCTAGCAAGCGCGGAAGCTCCTTTGAGCCATGGGCCCATGGCGTATTGCCATAACATTGGAATGTTTAAAATGGGGACGTGTGGGTAGGGCAAAGGCAAGGTGTTAACTCCTTGAACTTGCGGAGAGAGGGGGTGGGGGGGGGCAAGATCTACCGCCCCCAAATGCAGGCAAAAACCTGGGAGTTACAAGGCTCAAAGGGCCACAATTCAGACGTATAACGCATGGGCCCAGAACCATATTCTGCTGCCCAGTCTATGAAACCTTTAGCTTCCAGAGCAGGCCAGGCGCCTGCAGTGGCTGGATCGCACTCGGCCAAGCACCCCCAGCAGCTGGCTGCCGGCAGCCCCCTCTAGAGTAGATCTGGCGTGTCCAGGGGGCCTGCTGGCTTTAACTCTTGTCCTCTTTTTCAGGCAGTACTTTGCAGAGCCTTCAAGATGTTGTCCAAGCTCGTCCAGCGGCGTTCCTTCGGAGCTCTGTGCCGCAGCGTCCACACCTCTCTAGCCTCGGCCACGACGGCAGCCACTCGGAAGCCCCTCGAGGACCCACTCACCTCGGATTATGTGTTCGATCGGGAGGCCAAGTATGGGGCCCACAACTACCACCCCCTGCCCGTGGCCCTGGAGCGAGGGAAAGGTGAGGCTTGTGCTGACTAGCGGCCGACGGTGACGGCATGACCCGGGGGGCGTGCGTGCGTGCATGGATGCACGCATATGAGGACCACAAGGCTCACTCCGCAGAGCAAATGGTGCCAATCGTAAAACTTAGATGGGCAGAAAGATGGCACTGGCGGGTGGCACGGGAGTGAGGGGGGAGGAGGGGGTAGACTCCCTCATGGTATCTTATGCCAAATTCGAGTCGAAAGTTTGAAAATAAAGTGAGGAAAATAAGTTTTACAAATGCTGCAACTTGTGATGAGTGTGAACTGGGGTTAACAGGGGGGTGCCCCTAGTTTAAAGTTTTACAAAAGGGGTCTAAATGAAATGCGAATTTGGAAGATTGGTGATGGGGGAGGGGGTGAGATGCCCGCTTGGGTGAATGAAGGGTGGTCCTATTGTTGGGAACAGGAACTAGAGCATTTCGTGGGGAGAGGAGAACTAGGTAGACCGATCAGGGGCAGCAAAAAACGCGGCAGCTAGAAAACCCCCATTGGTTCAGTGCCTAAGCACTTTGTTTGAAGCGGTTTTCAAATTGAAGAACCCCAATTGACTTCAGTGTTCATGGCAGATGAGGGAACTCTGGGAACTCGGTGCACCAGTTCAGAAGGGTGGTTCCATGTGGGAGGGGCAGCCAATGAAGCCAAGAGCCGCGATTGGCGGAGGAAGGGGCAGTGTGTGTACTCAGTGGCTGGGGCAATGAGTGCCTGATTTGGCCAGGGAGTGAAAATGGTGCGGGTTTAGAGCAGGGAATGGGGCCTGTGGTTGGAGGGGTGTGGAGCCATGAGACTGTCCGCTGCAGTGAATGGGTAAGGCCTGGGTGGAGACCTTGGCACAATGCATTGGCTGGCGGACTACACTTCACACATGGCCCCTCTCCAGGGGTCAGTGCCCATGAAGTGCTCCTGTTTTTGTCTAGGTCATAACCATTCTGTGACAGCTGGGCTTGAGTTTTGGTGCGTCATTGAGGTGGGTGGGAGGAGTATTGGCTGAAGGCCCGTGTCTGGGGCCGGTGGGGGGGGGCAGAGGCTAGTGCATGAGATTGGTTTGGAATAAGGCAGGCTTTCCTCCAGTCTGTGCTTGATTAAAAATACTTTAAAAACATATATAAACTGATTTGGTAGCGACATGATGGTGGATATAGCCCTCTGTGCTTTAAACTGATTTGGTAGCCTACGTGGTGCTGGATGGAGCCCTCTGGTAGCCTGCGTGGTGCTGGCTGTAGCCCTCTGGTAGCCTGCGCGGTGCTGGCTGTAGCCCTCTGGTAGCCTGCGCGGTGCTGGCTGTAGCCCTCTGGTAGCCTGCGCGGTGCTGGCTGTAGCCCTCTGGTAGCCTGCGCGATGCTGGCTGTAGCCCTCTGGTAGCCTGCGCGATGCTGGCTGTAGCCCTCTGGTAGCCTGCGCGATGCTGGCTGTAGCCCTCTGGTAGCCTGCGCGATGCTGGCTGGAGCCCTCTGGTAGCCTGCGCGATGCTGGCTGGAGCCCTCTGGTAGCCTGCGCGGCGAGGGTCACCTTTTTACCTAATTGCAAAGGTGCAGGTAAGATCATAGTGCCTTAACTGAGGCCTGCATTATTTCAGCTTTAGTTTGCTAGCACAGGGCCCCTTAGGGTGACAGGCGATGTCCATTTGAAGTAATGTTGGAATAATGGGGCACCTCATGGGGTGAACTCAGCAATTCTGTTTCTGAATAACATTCCTCACAGCCTGAATGCCTTTTCTCTTCAGGTATCCACGTGTGGGATGTGGAGGGCCGAAAGTACTTTGATTTCCTGAGTGCCTACAGTGCAGTGAATCAGGGCCACTGCCACCCCAAGATCCTGGAGGCGTTGAAGTGTCAGGCAGAGAAGCTGACGCTCACCTCGCGCGCCTTCTATAACGATGTGCTGGGAGAGTACGAGGAGTACATCACCAAACTCTTTGGCTACGACAAAGTGCTGCCGATGAACACAGGTACGCATTCCAGGGCCGCCTTGGGGGGGAAAGGTGTGTGCAGGTAATTGCACTGTAATGGACAGCCACTCCTTTGTACTGTGCAATGTGTGGAACGCTGTTCAGGATGCAAAGTGGTTCTTCAGACCTTGCTGGTTGGGTAGCCCCTGTTGACTTTGGTTACGGGACTTCCTGTACCAATCTTTGGTTGGTTTCCTCTTTATGAACCTGTGCAGTATGGTACTTGACTCCGACTGGACTGAGGCAGCCCCAGCACTGCAACATGGGGTCCATGGTAACCTGGAGACGCCTGCATGGAGTATGCGTGTCCGATCTGAATGGACGGAAAGGGCTGTGATGAATCGGACCATGTGTTGGGCAAAGTTTGCGTGCAGTTCCCTCTGGAAACACTACAAGCAACTAGGACTACAGGTGTAGGCAAACCACCCTTTGCTATAAGCTTGTACTACAGTTTTGGTAGCGTGTTGAGCAGCCAAGCATATCTCGAGGGGATGTGAGCAGTAATGCTGTTACAGAGGTCTACAATCACAGGTGTTCAAATAAACTCTTACACTCAGGGTTTTTTGGATAAATACTTATTAACCAGTCAGTTATAAAACATTCATTAAAATGAGACAATTATATAGAACACACAAATATACTTCAATACTGTATACTAAGTTTCTGAATCAGATAACCCTTTTGGGATGGCCCACAGACACAACCTACAATCGCAGTTAACTTTACTTTAGTAACAAGGGTGCTGGGGACATGAATATCTTACTGTGACCATTCAGAACACTTTTCGAGGAGTAAAAGGCAAAGGTTATTGGAACATAAAAGGTTACAATTATTCTTAGACAGTGCAAATATTTTGAGTTCACCAGAAGAGTCAATTCAATAGGCTAGGCCAAAGTCAATGAGGCTAAGTACTCTTGTCTGGTTCTACAGTACCTTACAAATGAAGAAAGAGGCAGCTGACTTCTGTTCCTGGCAGTTCCTGCAGATCTCGCTGTTCCTGGGCCTCAGTCATGGGGACAATATGGAGGACGTTGGGACTCTTGCACTATACTGGGACAGTCAAAAGCTTGCAACTGGCAAACTTCAATTCCAGTGGCTGTGGGTAACACACACACAAACTGGTCTCTCTCTCCCTGGTTCTAAGGTTTCCTGCAACACTCTGAGGAAAATGCAACCAGCTCAGAGATTAGTATCCAGGTGGCTTAGTGTCAAGTTGATTGGTCCCACCAACACAAAGGGAGACGTTGTCCTTGAAGGGGCTTCTCTGTCAATGCGAACTTGGTGATTCGGACCTGCAGCAGGGCTTCACCAGGCAAACCAACGGTCCAGAAGTTGCAGCAGCCGTCCTTTTCAAACTCCAGTTCCTTTGTCCAGTGGTCGACTGTCTTCCAAGCCAAGAGACTCGCCTTTTATTCATTTCTTTCCCATTCATTCCAGCCTAGCTGTCACTCACCCAGCAGGGTGACTGTCCAGCCAGTCACCACACAGTGCATTTGGGTCTCCTAGGAGACTAAACAGTTTTGGGAACCTCCCTCACTTCCTGCCCACCCAAGACCCTCGGGTGCCAGAGGCGGTCTTCACTCCTGAAGCCCGCCAAAGGCGGATGAACAAAGGGACCAAACCTGGTTTGGCGAGCAGAGCAAAACTCTAGAAGGACCTTTCCAAAAAGAAATGGTGAAAAAAGAACAGGACCTACTTGAACAAAGGGGGCTCAGACGCCATCTTGAAAAACATGGCTCCCGCTATTTAACGTTACCGGAGCTACGAATAGTTTGTGGTCAGGAAAAATCATGGTAGTTCGTTGTAAACCCACAGCCACCATCCATTCTGAGAGGAAAGGGTAGCATTTGACTGCTACATGAGTATCTAGACACGGGATACTAAGTAACCCCTCCAGCACTCTATTGTAAGGTGGTGTGTGCTGGGTCTAGGAATTTAAAAAGACTAGTAAAGTCAATTTCACTTTACTTACTCTGGGAAACAGTAGTTTCTCCCAGAGAAGGTATTTTAACCCTTGGGACAGCCTGAGAGGCTTCCCTGTGCTACTGCACTGAGGGTGCTTTGTGACACAAATGAAAATGATGCCTATGGAGTTTGTTAGACTCCATAACCAAAGGAAACACAAGAGTAAAACACATATCAAAATACGTGTGGGTGTGGGGAAAAAGGCTCACTCTCCAGGTAAAAAAATCAAGTCCTCGAAACCCAGCAAAGTTGCTGGGGGTCTCTAAGGTGAAGGGAATTGGCACATTTTTGAGAATTCGCCCCAATACTCGTTCCGCCCACCCCCCTCCCGACTAAGGGACAGGAGGATTTAATCCACCTCTGGATGAATCTCCAAACTCCAGTCAGAATTCGGCCAAGACCCCGGCAATGTCCCAAGTTCCATCAAACCCAGTGGCCTCAAATCAGCTTCTTTCCCGTAGAGCCATGCGATTGGAGCTTATGGCTCTGAAAAGAGCAAACGGACAATTTTGGTAAACCCAAAAACCCACCCGCAGTCCAAAATACTCTTTCATAAACGTTTGCAATCGAATGAGACTGAGATTTAACTGATGCAAATCCAGTATGAGGAAAGCAAATCCCTCTTGCAGCTGAAGGACGGCTCTCCTCAAAAGTCCAAAATCGAACTTTTACACAAGCAAAAAAAGAGTAGATACGAACAAATCGGCTGCTATAACGACCGCCCTAGAGCATTTGAATAGCTTCAAGTCAATCGACTCCATTCAGTTTCCTTTTATGTCTTCTGAATGAGACCAGTAGCATTAAATGGGTATAAAAAAAGGTTGTGGTTATCTAATCTCTGATGCATCGCCAGGAAAAAGTAACATAAAGATCACTGCTGCAATACACCTCTTGCCCCAGTCAAATGAACCCCCTCCAATTGAAAACAGTTCAGTTGCTCGGGCAAGTTCCAGCCCGCACACAATATTCAAAAGTGAGCAGTGTAAGCAATTACCAGAATAACTTGGAAACCAACGAAGCAAACTTACCAGGCTCCTCTGATCTCACTCCCCAAACCTCAAACATTCTTGGGTGGATGAGCGAAAATCAATGTTACAACTAGAATAAATCAATCATTCACTCTTTCAATCAGATTCCCTCTTTAAGAATTTTAAAGTCTGACGATATCGACTGGGTGACTTACAACAATCGTGTGATTCGTCAACTTCACTCTTACATCATAGTGAAAGTAATCTGGGAACACCAGGTAGATCTCGCACAACTGGGACTCCATCTCAAACTAATTAAATCCAAGGAAAAAGCTCTCTTGTTTATAGAGACACATGAGAACGCAATTGAGGCTGGCAAAAGTGTAACACCGAACAATGGCAATTCAAAATCGCGGAATGTTGAAATGATGGCCCAGTTCTCCTCCTTGGCTAATGCAGTCAAGGACTGGTCCTGGGTGGAACGTTTGTCAATCAAACATGCCAATATTCAATTGTAGTCATAAGATTCATATCTTGGCATTCACGTGGATCCAAGAACTTATATTCCTGGTTTAATTCCATCCCAAATTGCAACAAACCTACAGTAATTTTGATTCAAGAAACCATGAAGCTACAACACTTCAATTTGAATGCTTAAATGACCTATACTTCTATACTTGAATGGTTACATGACCTATACCGCATTTGCCAACATGGATCCTTTAGGTAGACCATTTGGAGGTTTGGCAGTTCTTGTTAACATGAAAGCCAATCCCAAGATGATTTCATCTTCTGAATATCTGCTGGCCATAGAACTGACCACACAGGGAGAAGTAGAGATCTCCTTTCTGATTATAGGTTTATATTGGAATCCAGCAAAGCAGTCTCTAGACATCTAGATACGATTTTAGAAGATGCTTTTCTATGTAATCCTCATTATGAGGTGGTCATAGGTGGCGATTTCAACTCTACCTGCATTCAACTACCAAGTGATGAATGCCTTAAAACATTGATGAATTGTGAGTCCACCTCTACGCTTGGAGGAAAAAGATGGGTGGCTTATCTCTTGGATTGGGATCTACAAATTGCAGGGTTGGGTAACAATGAAATTGGACAAGATGCTCTCATTATTCATATATCGATTTTGTGTATCTACTAATTTAATCAGATGTTGATTCGGTGACTAGTAACCCAGGTGTAGGTGACCACATGATCATCAATCTGAATGTGAATGTAAAATTTAACATATATGACATTGCACCTGTACTTATGCTCTGTCGACAGTTGACATCTATGGTGAGAAAAGAAAGTGATGGCATCCCCACAGCACAGACATCCAACAAGTGGAGGCGCACAATAATGTTCTCAAATCTCTGCTCAGCAATTATGCTAAACAGACAAATATTCAACCTCATACTCAAAATACAGTTCTTACAAATTTGAAATGCAAGAAAAACAAAGATCTGATTGCTCTTAGAGCTTTGGCATTCACTCCCCAATTCACAAGCTCCACAAAACAGATCAATCAGACATATAAGAATAAAGTCAAATTCAAGTTACAGTGCAGACAATCAAAAAATGATCCAATGCTTGTGTAAGCACAATACCAAATCTACTTGGACACTAATGTGACGAACACACCACACCCTCTGTGACAATGAACTCCGCTATTACGGCAGAGGCTTGGGGGGGGAAAAACCTCTTGCTCAAACCTACCAAATTCCACTTGCCTATATTGAAGTCCCAAATATAAATCTTGACACCTCAATAATGGGGACTGTAAATGGTCCATTGAGGAAGTCTGTGAGGTAGAATTCTCATAAATGTGCCAATTCCCTCTACCTTGGAGCCCACCGACTTTGAACTTTTTTTTAATTCTGTTTGTTTTCTGTGTTTGTTTTCTTTGGTTTTGGAGTCTAACCAACTCCATAGGCATCATCTTTTCGTCTGTGTCACTCAGCACCCTCCGTGCAGTGGCACAGGGAAGCCTTTTAGGCTGTCCCAAGGTTTAAATACCTTCTCTGGGATAAACTACTGTTTCGCAGACCCAGCACACCCTATCTTACAATAGAGTGCTTGAGGGGTTACCTAGTATCCCCTATGTCTAGAAACACATGTAGCAGTCAAATGCTACCCTTTCCTATCAAAATGGCTGATGGCAGTGGTTTTACAACGAACTACCATGATTTTTCCAGACCGCGAACACCGGTAGCTAAAAAATCACGGGAGCCATGTTTTTCAAGATGGTGTCTGAGCCCCCTTTGTTTAAAAAGGTCCCGGTCTTTTTTCTTCACTTGGCTTGGAAGACAGGAATGAAAGAACCGAAGACGAGCTTGAAGAGGACAGCTGCTGCAACTCATGGACCGTTGGTTTGCCCGTGAAGCCATGCTACAGATCCGAATCGCTGAGTTCATCTCGACAGAGAAGCCCTGCCAGGACGACTTCGCCCTTTGAGCTGGTAGGACCAATCAACTCGACACCAAACCACCTGGATACCATTCACGGAGCTGGTTCTATTTTCCTCAGAGTGCTGCAGGAAACTGAATAGCCACGGAGAAAGACACCAGTTTGTGTGCTTGACTACAGCTATCGGAATTGACGATTTGCCAGTTGCCAGCTTTTTGACCAGTCCAGTGCAGTGCAGGAGTCCCCCTGACACCCTCCCTCTTGTCCCCATGACGGAGGCTCAGGAACAGCGAGATCTACAGGAACTGCCAGGAACAGAGGTCTTCAGCTGCATCTTTTGTCTTCAATTGTCAAGGTACTGTGAAACTAGACAGAGTACTTAACTCTCGCGGTGAAATTGCTTGAAACTTTCTTAACTTGCAGGCCTAATCAGCTTGTGACCCAACATATGATTCTTTCTTTTACGAACTACTTCTGAGAACTTTGGCAAAGACTTTTCCGTTTAACTACCAGAACTGCTTTATCCTATACAAGACTTTAGCCCTTTGACTTTGCCCTAACCTATTGCATTGAATCAACTCCTCTGGTGAACTCCAGACTTGCACGGTCTAAGAATACTTGTAATCTTCTTTTTATTAACCCATGCCTTTTTGCTCCTTCTTCAAAGTACTCTGCCATTTTGCTCCTCATAATGCCTCAAACTTATAGTGTAAAGTACTGAAGTATATTTGTGTGTGATATATATTGCCTCCTTCTATTGAATGTTTTATAACTGACTGTAAAATATAAAGTGTTTTACCAAGAAACCTTGTGTAGAAGTGTCTATCGGAATACTTGTAATTATAGACCTCTGTGTAACATCATTACAGCTCACATTCCTTCTTGAGATCAGCCTGGCTGCTTAGCTGTGCTACCAAAAACTCTGTAGTACAGACTTGTACCAAAGGTTGGTTTTGCTTACACCTGTAGTCCTAGTTGTGTGTAGTGATCCCAAAGGGTACTGCATACAAACACTGCCTAACAATGTCCAGTGGGCAAATTCAAAATGTAACTATTCAAAAACTGCAGGACCAGACGGGATCCCATCCTGCATGCTTAAGTCTAATTCATATTTTTGGACACTATTCGAAAAGATAAAGATGAACTCATTTTTAAATCTAAGCGAATTCCAGAAACTTGGATTCTTTCAATAATTATACGCATCTTCAAAAAGGGCAATCCGTCAAAATCGTCCTAACTATAGGCAAATTGGATGCGTCTTCAAAAGTATTCTCTATTTTGATCCTTGCTGGTTTTGAAAGTTTATACAAGACCACAACACCTTCTTGCAATTCCAGATAGGTTTTGGGGGGAAAAACATGGGCACGGCTCTTAATGACACCATTTTATCCCATATCCTTGAGTCAACTAAAAAATCAGATTGTGGTGCAGTGTACATGGCATCGCTTTTTCGGGGGGAAATTCTCCCGGGGTCGGCTGGGCCGTCCGCAGACTTCCGGGCAGGGAGGCCCAAACTCCTCCCGTATATCCCAAAAGAGATAGAGTATGAGACACACGCAAGAAGCAAGGTGATTCTGCTGTTTATTAAACAAAACGGCAGGGATGGGTCAAGGATCGTACGCGTCCGTCCTGACACTCTCAACATCGTGGGGCTCGCAGGCCCTTTTTACCTTAGCATGACGAGCTACTTGCGTCACCTGCGAAAAAACCTATCGCCACTCTGGATTGGTTCCCCGAGTGGTAGGGTTAGTATAGCATACGTATAGAGAATGTTATTGGTTAAGGGTCAGTCGGGTGGTATACTTGGGTTGTCCCTTCAGTTTGATACATAAAAATTGTTACATGAAGACCCCTGAGGATTGGTCAATGTTAATGGCGTCAGTGATAAGGGCCCCATGTTCTGATTGGTTCACCCGCGAGCCCCCCAGTCTAGGACCATCGCTGTTCCCAGCTCGCGGTGCACCTGTCACTTGCAACAATGTTTCACTATGGGTATGTGCAGACAATGTGAGGATTTATTCATAAGCAGGAAGGCCAACTACTCCCACCGCCGCAGATGTCCATTGAGTCGCTTAATTGTATCTGCCTGTGTCTTGAGACGGGGGATCCAGGCGCCTTTTTCCTCCTGGGCTTGGCACCCTATCGGGTTCGGCTTGGTCACGTGAGGTGGGACCATGGTTGAGGCAGAATTGTGCACAATTAATATTGCATTTCTCACTGTGTGCCTGGCTTATCTTGCAGGTGTGACCTTGGCGTCGGCTTGCGGTATGAGAGTTTGCAACGTTGTGCCCTTGACTGTCTGCTTTCGCTGCGCTCATTCTGCAGGGTCAGCAACCGAACTCTTGCTCATTCAATGTTCATGGAGGCTTTTGCTTGCGGCCTACTTGGGCCTGGTGCATAGGTGGAACCGTTTGATACAGAGCGCTTTAGGTTATGGTATCGTATTGCTCTATCCCCAGTATCGTGTCTTCGTTATATTTCTCATTATGGTACATGGGTTTAGAAGAAGCGTGAGCAAGCCTTTTTAGATGAGTTCATTATGCGTCTTGCGTTTCTGCATTTTGAAAAGCCTATGTGGAAAATAATAAAGATGCACGTCCGTGGGTGTGTCCATCGCCTACGTCATAGCACGGAGTATGTTCTTCGTGTGGATTGGTGTGGGAGTGTCCGGTGTGTATGTTTGCACGAGTGTGCTGACCGTTGGCTAGGTCGTCATGGCATCTCTAACGATGTGTTGATTTGGTGCTGGATGGTTCAGTCGAGTCCATCCATGCCGCAGGTGTCGGCATGTGCAGGGCAGGCTGGTGGGCAGGCGGGTGGGCACGTGAGTGGGCACATCCGTATGTTCTTGTACCAGGGTATTTGGTCGTCTGGGAGATGGGCAAACTCCTCTAGTGGCGGGTGTCTGGGCTGTGATCCTCTAGGCCAGGGTTGAGAGGGGATTGGTGGGAGCCTTTTGTTCACTTTTCCCACTTCAGTCCCCCCTCTGGTCGACTTGTCGACCACAAACATATCCTTTTCCTTATCTTCTCTCACTCTCCATATTTTAGTTACTCCTCCCAAATGTCCATAGTGGTTAACATGGTCTTCAAATGACCAGTACATATATACACAGGTTCCTCCAGGTGTGCAGTATACCCATTTCCCTATGTAGCTCCTTGGGTTTCTTGGGTTTTCGAGCTTCACAGATGGTGGGTCCAGGTGGTTAGTGATGATCTGGTTGCGCAACCTCTCTTTTATTATTGTGCCTGTGTGTTGGCCGTCATCTGCTGGCATCAAGGGGTGCATACCGACCATTTCGATCATCTCGTCTGTGGTGCGTGCCTTCCGGGCCTTCCAAAATCTTATTATGATAAAGTGCAGCTCCAGCCAAAATAATGCATCCAACTATGATCTTCAGTCCATCTGACAGCCAAGATGGCATCCATGACCATAGCGTTGAAAACCAGCTCTCATCCTTTTTTACACCTTTACTTTCATCCATCATTTTGGAGTGCATCTGGGCCAATTGTGATCCTGCTTCTGTCAGTGTACTATTGTCAGCATCGTGAGCAGGAATGAATGTGCTTCATGATTGTCCTATCTTTGCGCAAACTCTTCCTTCCATTGCTGTGAGGAGGTCCAGTACATATCTGTTCTGTAGTGCTACCATCTTCACTGCTCGCAGTTCCTCTTTTATTGCGTTGAATCCATTTACTGTAGAGTTAATTGTCATCATTAGTTCCCATCTAGTTATCTGGAGCCATTTTGCGTTTGCGTAAGCCTGTAGTCCCGGATGTATTATTGAGGAGAAGAACATTGCTGCTCTGCTGAATAGTCTGTGTTCTGGCGGAATTGAAGTGAGTGCTGTTTCCGACTTTCCCCACAGGTAATTTCCTGTCGGAGGTTCTCCTTGTCTTTTCTTTCTATTCAGGACAGTGTTGTTGCCGTTGTTTCGGTTCTCTGGTCCCTTCTGAAGCTGTGCAGGTCTCTTCTTCCTCTTGTTTCCTTCATCCATTTTGGGGAAGTTCGCCACATTCACATGTTTCTGGGGCACCACTGGTGATGGTACATTAACGTGTACTATTGTGCATACACCATTCCACAGAGGGGGCAGTGTGTGGTATGCCTTGTCTCCACAGGCCCAGTAATGGTCCATTACTACTGCTGTTCCTGCTCCCCCCTCAGGTAGCTCTGTCACGCTTGCACAGTTGGTGTTGTATCCTACGTCCACTTCTCCTTTGTGTTGGTAGCATACCTTAGGTGCAGTCATCGGCAGTATTGTTATTTGGTCTTCATCCTTCTCTATCCACGTTAGCATGCGTACGTACTTGACCCAAGTCATCCAACATCTGTTGTTGTGTTCAGCAATAGTTGTAGTATCTTCTCTCATTACCATGTTGCTGCCAGCCACTCCTGTGTCCCATTTGTCACCCAGGTACACCTTCCCTGTTATTATCAGTGCTCTTTCCCAACATCCTTGTTTACCAGGAACTTCAGTGGCGTACCAATCACATGGTAGGTACTGTAGTGTAACTTTGTTTCTCCTTTTTCAGGGCCACTCTGAATGCTTCATCATGTAAACTGGCCTTGTGGTAACTCAAATAACTCTTAAGGAAGTTATTTTCGTACGGGTATGTGTCTCGTGATTTCCATACCAGGTGCACCGTGTTCCCTTGAAATCTCCCTTTCGTTTGGAACAGTGCCAGGTATATTATACACCGTGCTGTTTTTTCATCCTATTTCCGTGGCAACAAAAGTTCGGGAAGCACTCATGGCGTATGGGATCAATGAGCAGACGTAGCAGCTGTCTTCTGTTTGTTTACCTATTTGAGTCATGTGTTGGTACCACATGTTGTTTGAGACGTGTGCTGAATTTTGTACGTAGTTGTCAATATCTTTATTGTCTGAGTATGTGCTGCGTTTAACTCTATTTCCCTTGTGTGGAATTTTGCTAGTACCACCTGACGTAACACCTGTTGCAGCTGGGGGTGGGGGTATATTAGGTTTGGATACAGCAAAAATATTGATAGCATAACTGTTCCACCATACAGAGGCGGCCACAAACCCGGTGATCATCAAAATCCCTATCATCTTTATTACAGAGGCTAGTCTCACCGGCATTTTGCTCTTACCTTGCTGCAGTCCGGCAGCTAATTCTTGCGACGTTAAAGTTGCCCGCCTGAAAATTCTCAATATGCTTGTTATTAGTGTTGTTGTTTTCAAGCTCTCCCTATCAAGTAGTCGTTCAGTGCCCAGGCGAAGAGCTGTTCCCACGCCAATCTAAGTGATCTATCTCTTAGGACAGGCAAGTATGGGTGGAGGTGGGGCATTGATTGTTCTATGGCCAAGAGAAGTGCTGTGTAGTAGACACGTACCCTCCTCCTTTTCAGGTACTTTGGCCTTTTTATGTAATAGACAAATTGGTGCGATAATTCTTCAGGGTAGTTATTGTCTGAGGGTATCATCTACTCCTCCTTGGCAGTGAACTTTGTTATCTGTTTTCTTAGCAGTACAATAATACACCGTACCTGCATGTGCGAGAGAAAAAAGAGAACATTCAAGTGTTAACATGTGTATGTGCAAAACAATGTCCTTCAGTTCGGTTATTACTGCAGTGGGTAGGGGGTCAATGGGCAGAGGGTTTGGGGCTCAACTGGTAGAGGTTTCTTTACTCTTTGATCGTGTGACCATGGGGTGGGCGGTATGGTAATTACCCCTCTCTATTTCAGTAGTTGTCTCTGGGGAATCAGGGGGGTGGCAGGGTATGGGGACACTTTGGCCGTTAGTTGCGGTAGAAGTCCCTTCCTCCGTTGGCGACGCTGTTGCTGTTCTTCCAAAGGCCCTGTCGGTGACGCTAGGGCGGGTCTGGAGTTTGAAGATCTTTACGTCGTGTAGGTGATTCCAGGCACGTTTGTCCTGTAGCTTTACTGCTCTCGTTGATACTTCCTCTACCAGGTGGGGGCCAGTGAAGCGTGGGCTGTTCCACTTTCTGTTGAATTTGCGGAGTAGTACGTGGTCACCTTTAGCAATTTTGCACAGTTTTCCCTTTTCCAATTCTTCATCCGCGTCTCCTTGTTGATCACTCTTAGACCCACCCCGCGTGCGCTCGAGCTGTTGAGACACAAACACTACACTAGTAATCAAAGAAGACACATATTGGTACATTTCATCACCAAGGACAGTTGCAGTACTCTCATGGTCGGTGAATGCTCTTGATGTTGGCGTCAGAAGAAGGCGCATTTGGCGTCCGGTCACCACCTCGTGAGGGGTGAGGTGGTGGTCGGAGCCTGGTCTATTCCTTAGCTCAAATAGGGCTAGCGGAAGGCAATACAGCCAACTCTTCTTTGTTGTTTGCTGTATTTTTGCAATTGCCTCTTTTAATAGGCCATTCAGGCGTTCGCATATACCGTTGGCCTGCGGGTGATTTATGCTTGATGTTCAGTAAGGATGTGATATGCTGGAACATTTCATTGGCGAAATGCGGCCCATTGTCTGACTGCAGTATTTCGCACACTCCCCACCTGGGGAAGACCTCCCTCACTAGGAATTTAGCTGCTCGGAATGCATCTGGGTGTGAGCAGGGCCCTGCCTCAATCCACCTCGAGAATGGGCACACAACTACAATCATACACCTATTTCCTTGACATACGTTGATCATATCAACATAGTCAATATGGATGTGTCGGAAGGGTCCCTCTGGCCGGGGTATAGTACCTTTTATCACCTTCAGCGTGTGACCGGCCGTGAACTGCTGACATTTGAGACAATTGCTGATAAAATTTGACACATGGGAATTTAACTCGGGGCAGAACCAATCTTCCCTACTTCGTGCTGCGATGACTTCCTTGCCTGTGTGGGCTGGGTGGTGTAGTTGGCTCAGGGCGGTGTTCAATAGTGCCAGTGCCATTACCATCTTTCCAGTGCTACCCTGGCGCCATAGTGCGTCAGTTGGCGACATTGTACATCCTCTTTTTACCCATATTTCTTTTTCTGCCATTGGTGCAGCCGCTTGTAGCTCCATTATCTGTGTGGCTGGGAGATGGGTGTACCCTTCTCTTATTAACATCTCCTTACCTATTCCCCTCCCACTCCCTCTCTCTGACTCTGGGGGGTTCCATATCTCGCCAAAATATGCAGCATACTTCGCGTGTGCGTCTGCTGCTGCATTCCCTTTTGAAATATGGTCTTCTCCATTAGTGTGTGCGGTGCATTTGACCAAGGCTAATTCTTGGGGGTCATTTATTACTTCAATTAGTTCAGCCAATAAGAGGGCATGTTGCACTGGGGTGCCGTCAGCTCTCCTAAACCCTCTTCTCCACTTGGACAACCCTGAGTGGACAGTAGATGTGACATATGCACTGTCGGAATATATGGTCACTCGTTTGTCAAAGGTTTCCTTCAACGCCAAGATCAGTGCAACTAATTCCACTGCTTGGGCAGAGTAATGCTGTGGTAATTGTACGTATTTCATCGCCACACACACCGGTACCTCCGTCATTTTTACCACTGCTGCCCCAGTTCTCCTAATCCCGTCACTTTGGTCAATTGTTGATGACCCATCAATGAACAAGAGCTCACCTCCGTCTAGTGCATTCTCTTCAACCCTTCTAGTGCATGAATACATTTCAGTAGTCTTTGTACAATCGTGTGCATAGTCTCCTTCCTCAATTGCTTCTGCTATAAACCTTGCAGGGTTGACCGTGCTGCATCTAACAATTGATAGTTCAGCTCTAGATAATATTATCTCATAACCTGACGCCCTCTGCGTTGTTAGTGTGGACTTAGGCTTGTTCAATATTGCAAATAGTGCATGTTCCACAAATAGTGTGGTTGGGCACCCCATGGTGATTGCTGATGCTTTCTCTACCGCAAAGGCAGCTGCGGCGAGACCTTGTTCGCAAGGGAAATGACCTAGCATCACAGGATCCAAGTGGCCGCTGTAAAACGCTACTGGTTTGTAGCCCATGCTTGTTTTTTGAGCCAACACTGCTTTCATTACTGTTGAGTCGCAATGTGAAAATATAAAAAATTGTCGTTCATAATCTGGGGTGGCCAGTACCGGAGCGGTTGATATTGCATCTTTCAGTTCATCAAAAGCCTCTTTCATTTCCATTGTCCACCCCAACTTTTTCTCCCCTTTGTTAGCTTCTTTTAACCCCTCAAGTAGGGGTCCTATGTATGAGCTGTAATCAAATACCCATGCTCTGCAGTAGTTGCACAGGCCCAGGAACTGCTGTAATTCTCTCACTGTTTGTGGCAATGGCGTTTTTGAAATGGCCTGTGATCTTTGTGGTGCAATCGGTCTTCCATATTGGGATATGAGCTGTCCAATGTAAAGTACTTATTCCTGACAGTATTGTAACCTTTCCTTGTCTACCTTGTAACCTTTTTCAGCCAATATTGTCAGCAGCTTTAATGAGTCCTCTCTGCATCTTTTTTCGTTTGTGCTGCAAATTATTATGTCGTCAACATACTGGAACACTGTGCTTTCTACTTCAATGTTACCCAAATCCATCTGTATTACTCTGTTGAATATTGAGGGTGACTCGCAGTACCCTTGTGGCAATCTGGTGTGTTTCCACTTTGTGTTTCTGTAAGTGAAGCTTGTCAGATCTTGTGAGTCT
This sequence comes from Ambystoma mexicanum, assembly GCF_040938575.1. Taxonomy (NCBI): domain Eukaryota; kingdom Metazoa; phylum Chordata; class Amphibia; order Caudata; family Ambystomatidae; genus Ambystoma; species Ambystoma mexicanum. The sequence goes on along the minus strand of NC_090929.1, from coordinate 1,720,249,536 downwards.
GGGTGCAGTGGTATTGAGAAAAAGGCATTTTTAAGGTCGATCACTGTAAACCGTGATGCCTCTGCTGGAATGCCGCACAATATTGTGGCCGGTTTTGCTGCTATGGGGTATTCTGCTTCCACTATGTTGTTCAAAGGCCTGAGGTCCTGTATGAAGCGCCAAGATCCACCTTTAGCCTTGCGCACACTGGGTATACAGCTGTGTTGCATGGAGATTCTGATGGGACCAATATGCCATTATTTATAAGGGCCGTTATTGTTTCATATATGCCCTCATCTGCCTCTTTTGATAGTGGGTACTGTTTCACTCTGGGGAGTATTGCACCCTTTTTCAATTTTATTCTTACCCCCCTATGCTTTTTATGCACCCCACGTCATAGGGGCTAGTAGTCCATAATGATGTGGGTACTTTTGTCATATCCTCTTCAAAAAAGGGAACTGGGGTGGACGTGGGTGCCTCAAGTGCCATTGCAATTTTCTGTGCCGCTTGTTTGTACGTCACCCTTAGCCATATTTCCACACTCATCATAAATACCATTTCACCTTCTTCCTTTTCTCCTGAGAAGAGCTCCTCATCTGACACCTGGGTGAGTCTACATCCCTCTGCTAGTGCGATCACTGCCCTCCATGCTCTTCCTTCTCTGTCTTGGGCATGCACTGCAATGTAATCAGCGGTTGCTATAATGCTCTCTATGTCCACTGAAATCACCTTTCCTTCTGGTTCGTTGGCTGGTGTTTCTGGTCTAAACAAGTAGGCTGCTGGCCTCCTTCAGATCTTTCCCTCTATCCCTGGCATCCATGCAAATGCCATGTCCGTCCCGTACTGGAACAGTTCACCATCTACTGGCTCAGCCCTAATCACTGTCTGCCCACAGTATGCCTGCATAATCTGTCGTGCAGTGAGCATGTTTGTGGAGCAAAGTATGCCGTCCTCCGTAAAGGAGATCGTCATATTCAACCTGCTCATTATGTCTCTCCCCATTATATTTACTGGTGAGGCCCTAGAATATAAAAGTGGGGCTGACATGTCATAATCCCCTATTGATAAGGGAATGTTATCAGTAAAGGGAACCAACCCCCTAGCCCCAGAGAATCCTTGGGTGTTCATGGCTTCACCTGACATCTTAAATTTACCTTCCCTTATGCAAGACCGGGTCGCCCCAGTGTCAACAAGGAATGATAATTTTTTGTCACCTATCGTTACCTCTATGCGTGGTTCCTCCGCACTATTAGGTGTTACCGACAGGATGGGACACACCAAGGTCGTCTGTGGGCTGTCCTATTGGGGGTATAATGATTGACCACTTCCAGTGTAAGGGTTGTGTCCCAGGACTGTCACCCTACCCAGTTGTGTTTGCTGTAGTTGGGTATTGGTTGAGGTTATGTTATGGTCTTGGACTTGTGCAGGTGGCTGTACTTGCTGTGCTTGGGGTTGTGTAATCGCTACCTGTTGTTGAGGCGGTGGATATGTCCGTGGCTGTTGTTGTGTTACTAGTTGTTGCTGTCCATTTCCCTGTTGCAATGTCTGCTGTTGCTGGAGGCCCTGCTGTTCCTGTGTGAGCTCTTGTTGTCCCTGTTCACTCCACAACGGTGTGCCTGGTCTCACTCCACACGTACGTGACATGTCCTACCAATCCACAAATCCAACACACCAGTGGTTCCCTGTTCTGCCATGGAAAGCTTCCTGTGTTGTCCTGGTATACTGGGTGCCCGGTGGGGTAGGAATTTCTAAGTCCCCCCACCTGTTGTTGTGTGTTATATCCGTATCCTCTCCCTCTCATTATTCCTCCCCTTCCCCGGTTGTAATTATAATACCCAGCTCCTGGCGTTGAGTATCCTCCTCCCATGTTAGTCGTGTATGGTTGGAGTGGCGGCATCTGTTGTGTTAGTCTGCGATGATTGTATTTGGGAGGGGTCTTGTGCAGCCACTACTTGTGTGGGGCTTTGAGTTATTGTGGCAGGTGTAGTTATTAGTGCGCCTTCCATCGTGTATTTAGTGAGTTTCTTCTGTACTAGTTTAGCCTCTTCCGTTTTCCTATCCTCTTCCTTTTTTATTTTTTCTTGCCATGTCCTGCAATGATGTACTATAGTCAGTTGTATTTCTGGCCATGCCTTTGCTTCCATCCCCACTACTTTCTTCAGTTGTTTCTGGACTGCTTCTGGGAGCCCCTGTACTAGTATATGATAGAATATTGGTGGTGTTTTGTCCCATTGTTCTCTAGTTTCCATACGCCACTTCTCTTGAATTTCCTGGATATAATCAACAGGATCTTCGTTCTCACGCATCTTGCGCGAGGTAATTGCTCCTATGTCTGATGTGTCTGGATACTGTACCCTCAGTGCCTGCCATAATGCATGTCGGCAGTTTGCGAATGGTGCCCCATCGTGAGATGTTTGTTATTGTGACCCCGGGGAGCCCGCTCTCTTCCAGATTTCATCCGCAGCATCCCCTAATATTGATATTAGAAGGCCCTTTACATCTCCCACTGCCAATTTCTGTCCTGCGGTGTGTTTTTCCATTTCAAATATCCATTTACCCGCACCTCCACTTAATGATGGGAGTCTGCACTTTATATTTTCCTTGTCTGCATGCTTCCAAGGGACGTATTGTGGTCTAACCCCTCCCCTCTCTAGAAGAGGCATTAAGTTGTGTCCCGTTTTACCCCCTGGGTTCCACAAAATCGAGTCCTCACACCCCTCCTCTTCTTCCGTCTCTTCTACATAGTCAGTTTCGTCCATATTTCTCCTGGTCTTGACTTTCTCCTCCACCACTTCCCCTACTTTCATCATTTCCTTTATTTATTGTGGGCGTGTGTATTCGTTCTCCCTGCCTGCGTCCAGGGAGGTCTCTAAGCCTGCCTGCATAGGGTGTCAGTTCGCTTGTGAAGGGCGCGAGTTTAGATGGGCATGTTGCACGTAATGAGCGTGAGGTGGTGGAGCATGTATGACGGGACGGTGACGGCGTGGCTTCACGTGTCTGCCTTTCCGCTATTCCATGCTCCTCCTCCTCACTTCTCTGCAGTTCTTCCTTTCTCCTGCAGATCCATGGTGAGTCTCTATTTGTCCAGGTGGTGTATAGTTTATCTAGGCTTTCCCTTTCACTATTTCTTCCTTCTCCATTCCTTCTTCCTCACTACAAAAGTCATTCATAAATGGCAACCCCCAAACTGTCTTTTCCCCCCCCAATCGTTACTGTTCTTAAGTCTATTAGGTCCGTTCCTCCCTTTTCTTCTTTACTAATCGCTCCCCTTTGTGTCGATGTTGTTGCTACTTCTGTGCCTCTATATACATGCCTCCTTACTTCACTCTCCCCCTCTTATCTTCTCTTTCCCCTTCATTTCTCTCCGCTATTTCTCTACCAATTTCCTCTTCTTTTTTAATTCTTCCATTACTTCACAACTCATTTTTTCCAATATCTTTTCATCTTCTTTCTTCCTTTCCCATCTCTCCCTCTCCCTTTCTAATACACTCTCTATCATCCTCCCTTCTTCGTATTTCCTTGTCGTTTCTGACAGTAATCTCTTCTTCCATATTGCCATTTCTTTTTCTTTCTCCTCTTCCTCTTTTTTCCTGTCGTGCAGTGCTGCTCTTGATACCCTTTCTGCTGCTGCCTTTAACCTTTCGGCTTCTCTCCTTTGCTCCTCAATTCGTTCTCTCATTTTTTCCAACTCATTCTTACCTTCTTTCCTTTCCCGTGCTCTCTCTCTTTCCCCCCTCTCGAGCTGCTTGATCAGTGCATTCTGCTCATCCCTTAATTCTGCTAATCGTTCCTCCAAAGTCTCTTCCTTTTGTCTTAACAGCTCTTCCCCCTTTCATTTCCCCTCTTCCCCTTCCATTTCACTCTCCCTGGTATTATCCTCGTCCATTTTCCTTACCACCTCCTTCTCTTCTCCTGTTAATGAACCTCGTAATTTTAATAGTATCTGCGCAGCTACCCACTCATCATTTCCTACGTCCGTAGTCTGCTCTTCAGTCCTCCCCTCCCCTGCTAGCATCTTCCTATGGGCTGATCCCGTTGTACTAGTCCGCTCCCCTCCCGTGTGGCCACCTGTAGCTGTATATGGAGGCGGGCTGTATGCCGGGTTCGAGTACCCCTCAGCCGCCCTTAATTGTTCTCTTGCTATTTCTCCTAGTTCTCTTAAAGGATACAACCCCCCTCCCTCTGTTTTCACTACCTTCGCTAGGGATATATCGTCGCTCTGTTCCTTTTTTATTTCATTTTCGGTTGAGTGGTCCCTCTTTTCTCCTCCCTCTTGTCCTTTCCCTGTGTTGTGTGTGCCTTCACTCTCCTTTTCCCCATTCTCTCCCTCCTCCTTAATCTCCTTATCTCCCGTTTTTTCCCCTACAATGAACATTCCGTTTGGTCCTGGTCGGGACCCTTGGAACATCCTCCATAAATTGAACACCTCCACGTGGTGCGTCAACTTCTTCCCCCTGTATGTATTGTGCAGATGGTTTAATAGTGAGTGTTGGGTATATGGATCGAAGCTACCATTAGGCGGCCATGGTGTCGTCATTTTGTTGTCCGTCCCCTATGTCCATTCTATGCTGTACTTGATCAGTTTCTCCCTATGGGGTGATAGTGTTTTACATATGTGTTGCAGCGGGGTAGTGTGAGGGTGTCCCCCCCCCGATCCTGTCCCGTATGACATAGTAGCGCTCCACTTGTTACCCTTCCCCTATTTGGTAGCGGTTATCTCACTAGCAGTTTACAATATACAGCCTTATATCTTTACCTGGCCCCATAAGTTTGGGGACTTGCGATAGTCCGCTAAGGAAAAATTAGTAAAATATAGTATTTACATTTGTATATTCTTTTCTTTCGTTTCTTCCTTTATACAACACCCTTACGGCCCCCTGCGGCCGAGGCGCACGTAGCCCCATGCGGCTGCATGCCCCTTGTGACGATCTTATACTGCCGTCCTACTTTCACTTGCTCCTCCTCCCTCTTCTACACTTGCCATGGCCGGCGTTCTACGTGCGCAGCCACGTCCCCCTTTTCGCCTTCCCCCGATCAACTCATTACCGTGTACCTCCGTTTCCACGCCCTTAACACAGCTCTCCTCCCCGCCACTCAAAAATAAAGATGCCTGGTTCTCGAGATGTCCTATGTAAGCCCTGCTGGTGACGTCACCGATCTCTTCAAACTACTGGTAAGTTCTTCATATATTCTTTAAGTCCAAAATACACTTGCAATCTACCCCCGTTAAACCACAGCTGTCTTCCTGTCACTCCTGGAACAAGGTAATCAATAATATAATCGGACTGTGCACGCTGCGTCGCCTCGCGTGTGATACGCCCCTCGACAGGAGGGCTTAACCAGCCAATTATCTTCCGTATTGGGCAACTAGCTAGCTACCGCCTACAGGGAAACGTCATCTATCTATCGAGTTTCCTGCTCGATCAATAGGGATTCATCTACTCATTGATCAATAATTGCCAAATCGTAGGAAACCACGCACACACACACACACCCTTCCACATGGTCGCGACCTAGGCCAATCAGTGTCTATGAGCGGCCGCACGTGATGTTTTCGTGCTCCGCCCCCTTCTCTCCCGTAACGTAGCGGAGTGCTCTCGCACTCGTCCAGCTACCATTCATTTTATTGCCAACACTAAATTATCAAACCTTCGCCGCGCACCTGTGTAATACCTCCCGTATTCAATTCCTCCCCCTCCCTCACAATTTCACATTGCTTGTTGTGTGTGGCATACTCACCAAGTTCTCTTGATGCGGGGCCGCTCAACTGCGTGCACCCCTCCAAGCGGCTCGCCACCGTCCCTCGTCTGGACTACGTCTGGACACTCGCCAAGCGCGGGCGGGATACTTCTCAAATGGCTCCCGAGGGCCAATATCCGGATTGCGCTGTCCGGTCTTCTCGCAGTTCCGCGATGGTCCTGTAGTCCTCAAAAGGGGGCAGCGGCAGAGGGGGCCGCGCCGCCGGGCCTCCTCGCAACGGGAGTACTTGGAAAAATAAAAATAAAAGCGGACCTTAAACAGATCTCAGCAGTGCCTCCAACTTGTCGGGGGGAAATTCTCCCGGGGTCGGCTGGGCCGTCCGCGGACCTCCGGGCAGGGAGGCCCCAACTCCTCCTGTATATCCCAAAAGAGAGAGTATGAGACACACGCAAGAAGCAAGGTGATTCTGCTGTTTATTAAACAAAACGGCAGGGATGGGTTAAGGATCGTACGCGTCAGTCCTGACACTCTCAACATCGTGGGGCTCGCAGGCCCTTTTTACCTTAGCATGACGCGCTACTTGCGTCACCTGAGAAAGTTAGCAAAAAACCTATCGCCACTCTGGATTGGTTCCCCGAGTGGTAGGGTTAGTATAGAGAACGTTGTTATTGGTTAAGGGTCAGTCAGGTGGTATACTTGGGTTGTCCCTTCAGTTTGATACATAAAAATTGTTACATGAAGACCCCTGAGGATTGGTCAATGTTAATGGCGTCAGTGATAAGGGCCCCATGTTCTGATTGGTTCACCCGCGAGCCCCCAGTCTGGGACCATTGCTGTTCCCAGCTCGCGGTGCACCTGTCACTTGCAACAATGTTTCACTATGGGTATGTGCAGACAATGTGAGGATTTATTCATAAGCAGGAAGGCCAACTACTCCCACCGCCGCAGATGTCCATTGAGTCGCTTAATTGTATCTGCCTGTGTCTTGAGACGGGGGATCCAGGCGCCTTCTTCCTCCTGGGCTTGGCACCCTATCAGGTTCGGCTTGGTCACGTGAGGTGGGACCGTGGTTGAGGCAGAATTGTGCACAATTCATATTGCATTTCTCACTGTGTGCCTGGCTTATCTTGCAGGTGTGACCTTGGTGTCGGCTTGCGGTATGAGAGTTTGCAACGTTGTGCCCTTGACTGTCTGCTTTCGCCGGGCTCATTCTGCAGGATCAGCAACCGAACTCTTGCTCATTCAATGTTCATGGAGGCTTTTGCTTGCGGCCTACTTGGGCCTGGTGCATAGGTGGAAGCGTTTGATACAGAGCGCTTTAGGTTATGGTATCATATTGCTCTATCCCCAGTATCGTGTCTTCGTTATATTTCTCATTATGGTACATGGGTTTAGAAGAAGCGTGAGCAAGCCTTTTTAGATGAGTTCATTATGCGTCTTGCGTTTCTGCATTTTGAAAAGCCTATGAGGAAAATAATAAAGATGCACGTCCGTGGGTGTGTCCGTCGCCTACGTCATAGCACTGAGTATGTTCTTCGTGTGGATTGGTGTGGGAGTGTCCAGTGTGTATGTTTGCACGAGTGTGCTGACCGTTGGCTAGGTCGTCATGGCATCTCTAACGATGTGTTGATTTGGTGCTGGATGGTTCAGTCGAGTCCATCCATGCTGCAGGTGTCGGCATGTGCAGGGCAGGCTGGTGGGTAGGCGGGTGGGCACGCGAGTGGGCACATTCGTATGTTCTTGTACCAGGGTATTTGGTCGTCTGGGAGATAGGCAAACTCCTCTCGTGGCGGGTGTCTGTGCCGTGATCCTCTAGGCCAGGGTTGAGCGGGGATTGGTGGGAGCCTTTTGTTCACTTTTCCCACTTCACCTTGATATGACTTCAGCCTTCGACTGTCATTCGTAATCGTCTTTGGGCCAAAATGATAGTTTGGCATTCCTCTGCATATAATTCTTATTATTTCTATGCTACATTACAACACTTGATATAGGGCACGAATTAACAAGGATGGCACATTAACCAATGCAATCACTACTTTCACAGGAGTAAAACGAGGTTGTAACCTGGCTTCAACTCTTTACTTGAGTGATCTCAATGATATCTGCCAACATGATAACTCTTTCCAGTTAGACTAGGAAAATTACGTATTCATTGGATGCCATTGCAGATTTTTGTTCGTTGATAAAACATCTTTTGGACTGCAGAATAAACTACAAATCTTTTCAACCTATGCACTCAAATATACTCTTCATCCGAATGCTAGTAAATCTTGTTATCTACGCTGGTGGGGAAAAAGTCATGTTTCTAAAATAGTCAATGGAGGGTAAAATAATTGAAGCACATTAGAAGTACTGTATTTAGGTATAATCTCTATGTGGAAAAACTCTCTTCACCAAAACCTAAGACCACTAATCTCACAGATGAAAAGTATCTTGAAAAAATATTGTAAATTCTCAGTTATGCCGGCAATAGACTTCTACATCCTAAAGTCGAATCGGTCATACTGTATGGTCTTGATGTGTGTTTGGTAGACGTAGATAAAATCTTGGATCAACTACAGGGTTGTGTTTGGAAACCAGCTCTGGGTTTAGGCAATTCACTGCCCAATTCTATTCTCAAACGTGAATATAGGGCTGAACTCACCATCTTCAAAATACCAATGGAGAATGCTGAATAACTAATCAAGAATGATCAATCCCCCCGCCCCCCGAAATTCCCTCTGATCTTTCCAAGATGCTCATCCTACAGCCCTAAAATAGTTTAGCATCAAATGCAAATCCTATTGAACAAACTAGATGTTGACAATCAAGATCTCACCACACATCCTGATCATGTTAAACAAAAAAAAAGTTATGGTCCTGATTGGGCGTGTACTATTGAGGCTCTCAGTGAATATCACCCATACAAGGAACATGCATGCTTCATTAAAGAGATCTCTGCGAGCCTCTTGTGAAAAGGCTTCTTCCATGTACATTAGATTTAAACTAATGACTGAACGAAACATTGGGACTCTAAAGGGGTGTGAAATCACCTGCTACTTGCCGATTTTGTCTGTCATGATCAACCTGAAACTATCTTGTTGCATGTCCCTACTTCGAATCTGCTTTTGGAACACACACAATAGGCGAAACCAGTTATTCAATGAACTTTCTTTGGCTCCGTTGCATGTGGGGTGAAAATGTTTCTCTGGTCCTTTCGCTCACACGTATTCTGCATGTAACCACCAGTGAATTATTGGCGTATACCTAGCACTGTGTGTAGTAATCTCTTCATTCTATCGCTTGTTGTAGTGAAATCATAGATGTGTTGTAAATCCGGGTGTGTTCTTTGACAATGTCTATCTGTATCATTTATTTTAAATATTTATTTATAGGTCGCAATGTTCGCAGGTTCAATTTTGTGTTAGTATTTTGCACACTTAGTATTTTGCACAAGGCACTGTCAGTATTGCGACTTATATACTTAACCTAAAAACACATAGTATAAGTACATTTTTATCAAATTTTTGAATTAATCAAACGTATGTAATAGCTTACTGATTTTTTTTTTATACAACGTGTTGTAAAGGTTTGGAATAAACCATATATATTAAGGCGGCGAAAGGAATGGGGTTCCATAGAAAATTATGGAGGGGAAAGTGACAAAAAGCGAAATCTTTTCTAACCAGCTCCAGTAACCATGACCTCAATCTGGCTGGAATTTGTTTTTGGAAAAAGGAGGTTTGCAGTCAAACTGTTCCACGGCGACTCCATAAGGTGACCACAGTTACTTGTTCCATTTGTCGAGCACAGGTCAATCCCGCTAATGTGACTGCCTCATAGCACAAGTTATTTTTTTGGAAAGGTGGGGTGTATCCAAATGCGCCAACTGGTTTGTTGTAATTTTATAGCTTTGAAAATAAAGTACGGTGTCTTTCATTGTCAATTTTATTCTCGTCCGCTTATTTCTTCCAAATCAAGTTAATCCGTTTTCCAATTGGTTCACCTGGCTGGAATATGTTCAAACCGTTCCTCTACCCGACTCCATACTGGCCCAGGCTTTGAAATTGAGGGGAGCTGTGAGGCACCTGTGTATAGGCGCGTTACAAATGCCATATCATACCCCCCGAACCCCCATTTTGAATCTCTCGGTGTTACGCACGTGCCTTATTTCCCTAATTATCGTTGCTGTTCACTCCCAAATCCGGCTTGGATTATCTACAATAAGGTTTTAGGAATAAAGGGTTTTGGTTCTAGAACCTGAGTTTCACTGCTAATGGATGGGGTGACTTGCTTTGCAATCATGACTGCCTATTAAATGGGGGTAGGGGGGGGGGTTTGCTCTTCTTAAACTGTGGCTGTGCTGTCTGGTGGGGCTGACCTGTGGCTGCACTGGGATCCTTACATATGGGCGACACCGGCCTCTTTGGGGGGTAGGGAGTATTGGGAGCCTTCTGGCATGTGCAGGTGTTTGCATCACTAACCTCCTTTTGTTTGTTACTTCCCTCACAGGTGTGGAAGGTGGCGAGACTGCCTGCAAGCTGGCAAGAAAGTGGGCCTACACCGTGAAGGGGATCCCAAAGTACAAGGCCAAAATCCTCTTTGCAGGTGCGTGGCTCTTAAAAAGAAGCCCCCCCCCCCCTTCCTTGCTTATGCTGGCTCTCTTCTTGGGACAGGAACAGCCTAATCTGTCCTTGCTGCATGCATAGTATTTCACACATTGCATGTTCTTGCATGCTCGGCCATGTGGCCCTGGTGACCCCGTGGTGGGAAACTGTGTGGAGAGAAGCGGTTGTTTGGAGCACTCTGTATAATTATTGGTAGGTGAGATGTTTCAGAGTGTGGGGCTTGTAGTGTGAAACCTGTCCTTGTAACCAATGCATTTGAATGGTGGATATTTGAGGGGAGAGGTGCACAGTTGGCCTCTGCTGAGGGTGCACCCAGGGGAGGATATTCTACAGGTAGGAGGCGGCAGCTTCAGAAGTGTGGCACTAATTGGGAGCTAGCTGAGGCACCTTATGAAAACGCCATACAAATGTAAAACTCTAAACCTCATTAATACTAAAACGGTTGCATGGGTCTAAAAGGGGGTGTGATATAGTGACTATGTGTCTTCGTGCCGGCGTCGGGGCATTCCAAGCCTCCAGGAACAATCGCTGCCCACCACGTGATTAATATTATGCACGGGACCTTAGTTTGTGGGTAGTCGCTGGCAAATGTCTCGTGACCACGTCACTAGATCTGGCACCTGGCGAAGCTGTAATGGCCATGACTTGTTCTTGAAATGGAAGGGCACAGAAAGTTGGTGGAGATTGTGTGGGTAACATTTGAGCAGTTGGGGGCCTGTACTGCCTTTCTTCTCAGTAACACTAGTTGCCAAGGATACAGTGCATTACTGTAGTTTGTGTTTGAACAGAGGATTCGATAAAAGGTGTTTAAGGCCAGTTCAGGACTGAAAAGGTTGAAAACCCCCGCTGTCTTGCAATGAAAATACCCAGCCATACCCACCGAGGCCAGTTGAGCGCACACACAAAAGCCTTGCTCCCAGGACTGCAAGGTTTTGTACTTGGGTAAACCGACTAGAGCAACACCACTAAGGACTCTTGCTAATTCTGCTGACCTTGTGAACCCACAAAGCTTTGTAGCTGGGGAGCAGGTGTAAGTGGATCTAGGTCACCTGGCCTAAGCACCACCCACCTTCCTAGCCCTGCCTCTTCCTTCCTGCTCTTAACTCTTGTCAAGGGCGTCTCACGCCCGGGCGTCGAAAGTGGAGGGCAGTCCAAGAAAAGGGCAATTCCTCTTTGGACCTGTTCGATACAGGGTCCGACCCCCTGTTAAGACAGCAGATAAGAATACACCAACATGTGTTTACACCCTCTTTCCCCACAGGCCATCCCCACCCTCTCTGGTCCCCCGTGTTGTTCCCTTGTGCCCCCCCTTCCTGTACACAGGAGTCTGTCCTCGTACCTTCTGGTTTCACCATCTTGTGGCCAATGCTGGATTTGACTTTTAGGGACTTCATTGATCGGTGCGTCACCATTTCTCATGGTGGCCCTGAATCATGCTGTTCCCATCTTCATCTTGCATCCTGACTTGCAACATTGTGTTACTACTGACTTCTGCAACTGTATTCGCTCTCCCCTCTTGCTTCTACACTCTTGACTGCTTACTCTGTTCTCTCCTTCTCCCTTTTCTATCTCCTTCCCTCCTCCCTTACTTTCTTCTATGCACTTACTCTATCAGAATTGTCCCTAGACCTAGTATGATAGCAACCTCGTCTGTCGCTCCCCCATCCCCTTACTGTCTCCCCCCCCCCCACACCCCTCTTCACCACTATCTAAAACGTTCTCAGGCCTAATGTAATAATCGCTTGTTTTGCTCCTCCCCGCTATTTCTGCACCCCTCTCCCTCACCTCGTTTTTCTCCGGCTCTACCAGAAATGTCGTCAGCCCTAGTACAGTAGTCGCCGGTCTGTTTCCATTTCCTTCCCACTCTCCCCCTCCATTCCTTATCTATGTTTTAGCTCTTGCACTATCTGAAATGTCGTCAGGCCGAGTACGATAGTTAATTTCACATCCTTACTGTTCCTGGCCTGTAAGGCTGTCGTATTTTCCCTTGTTCCCTCCCTTCCCTTGAAACGCATTGTGTATAGGCGCTATATAAACTATCATATCACAAACAATACATGTATTTCTTTTTAATTCTATAGTGGGCAGATTCCGCTTTAGCTTATTTTGCTCAACGTGGAGTCATGTTGGTGTTCATGGAAAGACTTGGATCTGTCCTCTGCCTGCTGATGGCAGCGCAGGTCTTCCTCTTGGCGATGCCATGCAGTGACCTGGCACACATTAGACACAGGGCTGAATCCTGAGTGCCTCTATGGGGTAGGCAGCAAAGGCCAGCTATAGGCGTCCATGCTTCAGTGTTGAGGGCTGAAAGGCAGCCTGTCCTTGGTGAATAGTGAAAGACTTGCCGTGCAGGACAGCTCCAAGGGAGAGGTAGGAAAGAACTTCCCATATGGGGGGGAAATAATAACACACATTCGCCCACATCACCTGTGTTGGATTCCTCTACCCACTTGCTCGAAATGAGTGCAGTGTCGCCACAAGTAGACAACTGGGTTACCTTCCAATCCACCTGAATCTCCTCCTGGTAAGTGTGCCCAAGCAGCCACCGTACCCATCTCTGGAAAGGGTACATTGTGGCTCGCACAGTAGATCTGTCTCCTGGTGTTATTGGGATGCGTCATTATAGGTGAGCTAGTTAGTAAAATGGCTTAGTTCAGTGTTTTAGGGGGTGGCTTCCCAGTTTAGGGCCACTGGGAGAGTGCAGGGTCAGCCAGGGCCTGCAGACACCGTGGTTGACGAGTGCTGTTGGTGTTTATTTATTTGTAGCGCGCGCCAGACCCAAAGGTATCCGGGTGCGTGTGCGAGAATACTTTAAGCTTCCAGGTTACAGTTACACATTTCAAGTAAATACAGTATATATTGGCAGCAAGGAGGTGATTACCCTACAAGTTTGTTTATGAAATTATATACAGTTATATACACAACTATTTGTGCAGTATACATTGACAGTCAAAAAGCAAGGTGGCGTAAGTGGTCTTGAGGTCCGATAGTTGGAAGTCGTTTTCTTTGAGCCATTTGATAAGTCTGAAGTGTGGATTGGATTGGTCAGACCGTAGAGAGGATGGGAGGAGTTCCACAACTGGGCTGCTTTGACAGGGAAGCTGGTGCCTCCGGCATTGCTCAGTTTAAATGGGGGAAACAATTAGCTGGTTGGTATATGCTTCTCTAATGGGTCTATTGGAGGTTCTTGTAATGAACCTTTCTGTTGGGTATTTGGGGGCATGATTGTTAATACTTTTGAATGTTAGTGATACTGATTTAAGTTTAATTTTGTCCACTGTGGAGAACCAGTTCGATTTGTCTTCTGACATCTGAGATCTGCTCTCTTCTTGGGATTCCTAAGGTGGCTCTAAGGGCGTTGTTCTGCAAGGTTTGGATTTATTGCAGTGTGTTTTTATTAGACCCTATTTATAATGCATTGCAATAGTCCAATTCGGATAATACTGGAGCTCTTGATGGGGTGAGGCAACTGGTAGTGGACAGGTATGGTTTTGCTGCTCTAATCATCTTACAGGTGAATGCAGTACTAGAGGCCATCACACTCACCTGCTTTTTAGAGAGGCAAGAGTCGAGGTGGAAACCTATTGTTTTTACCTCTTTTGATACTTTAATGGTGTTGCCATCTAACAAATGATGAGTAGTCCTTGTTCAGTCTTTGGATATTTTGTGTGTTCACCAGCATGATGAGTTCCGTTTTGTCATCATTCAGGCATAGACCATGACAGGCCATCCATGCCTGGATGATGAGGTAGATCTTATTCACCAAGGCCAAATCCTGCTCATAATCCCCCGAAAGTGGGATGAGACTCTGAGTGTCATCTGCATAGTTAGTGTAGGTGACACCCAGAAGGTCCAGATCATCGAACGGGGGCTTCATAAAAATGTTATACAATGTAGGGGAGACGCAGGATCCCTGGGGAACGCCACATGTTATGGGTACTGGGTCAGCCGCTGCACAGGCAGACAAAACCCCCTCATAGTTCTTCCACTTAAGAACGACTTGATACACGCAATGGCATGTGTGGAGAAGTGGGCTGCTGTTTCCAGGTGGGTGCAAAGTACATCATGATCTACCAAGTCAAATGCTGCTGAGAGATCCAGTAGGAGGAGTAGGACTGATTTTCCACGGTTTCTCAGCTCATCGACCTGGGTTTTGAGATCGATGAGCGTGGTTTCGTTACCATGCTGGGGCCTGAAACCTGATTGTCTGGTGCCTAATAGTTGATACTGCCAAGTATTTTTGGATCTGTAAGTAAGCACTCTGTCTAGCATTTTTAATAGAAATGGTACCGTTGTAATAGGACTGTAGTTGGTCGGGACAGATGGGTCCAAGGTTTGCTTTTTAAGGAGGGGGAGGACCCAGGATTGTTTGAGGTTGTCTGGTATCGTGCCTGATGCAAAGGAAGCATTAATTAGTTTAGAAATAAATGGGGATAGGTCTCTGGCTGCATCTTTTATCAGTTAGGCTGGTCATATGTCGCCTCGACAGTTGGTGGGTTTGAGCGAGAGCATTATCTTTTCAATCTCTAAGATGGTCACTTTGGTGAAGTTGAATTTTTGTTCTGGTTTGGTAGAAGTAGGTAGTTTATTCCTCTTTCAACCAATCAAAAAGATATTTTGTTTATCTCAATTTTGGTTTGGAGTGTGGCTATTTTGTTTAGCGCTTTTTGGATGTTAGAGCACCATGTTTTATTTTTGTCAGTAGTCCTGGGCCGGGATGGGGTTTTCCAGTTCCTTTAGTATAACCAATAGCTCTTTGGTTCCAGATTTAGCCTGCAGTATTAGATTCTATGACAAGACCGGAGGCGAGCATTATGCTTATTCTTCTTTAATTACTGCTAACCACAGCTTTTAAAATCTTCTTTTGTTTTCATCTATAACATTTTTTTTTTTACTTGAATGACAAAGAAAAAAGGAAAATATGAAAACATCATCTTTCCAAAACATCATAAACTACTCTTCCCATGAGGCTTCTCTGTCTAGTAGTCCCCAGCCTCTTTTTCAATGTCCAATCAGTCCATCTTCCTCACTATAAACCCCTGAAACTCTGGGTCCCTTCCTCTTCTTTTTTGCTGCGGAGCCACAGATAAGTACACGCAGGAATAATCAATAATACTATTGTTTCTGTATTGACATAGACAATTTTAACGTGTTAGGAGCGCGCGCACATTAATGTCATAGCGCCGTAGCGTTCGTGCGCTTTCAATCTTGACTGACGAGACTCGAATTCGCGTTCGTTTTGCCCAAGGTGTTTCTTTGTCCGAGCGGCCGCCTGCCGAGCCCGCAAGTGATCTAGCACTCGCTGCAGGGCGCAGGCAGCGGCCGCACGGCATCGCGTTTCGGGTGGTTGGGCTCGCGTAGCAAGCGAAGCAAGCCCAACCAACCCTAAAAACAAACGCGTAGCGTGCATGCGCAGGAGCGCGAATTCGCGCTCAAATTTCCGTTCCGAATAAGAGAACTGCAGACCCTTCCCCCACTCGTTTTCTAACCCAGATGTACGCGAATTTCGCTATTTAACTAGCGTTTCGCCTGGGACCAGCAGAGGCATTTCTCATCTGGAGAATTTATAAAAAAAAAAAAAAAAAGGAAAGAAAGAGAAAGCATTTATTTTAACTTTCTGCAGACCCTCGGTGTCTTTACTTGAGAAGGCTGAGTGTCTCACCCACGAGCCTTCATCGCGGCACATACAATTCCATGGCTTATAACATGGAGAAGGAGGCTTGGAGTGAGGGGAGTGAAGGAGGTCTGGAAGAAGGTATGGAAGAGGACATTGACCTTTCCCAGAGCTTCAAAAGAGTACTGGGCGACTCATTGGTGCAAGCCGTGGCACTGGGAGTTAAGCCTCTGCAAGACAGGCTATCAGTCCTGGAAGAGATGCTGGGCAAGAAGGCTGGCACGCTCGATGATCCCGGAGAAGGGACCTCCACGCAAGATCCTCTGCGAAAAGGTGAGAAGGGGAAGAAAGTGGCCCGGAAGAGAAAATTCTCTTCTACTCCCCCGGGCGAAAGTACAGGGAAGAACAATTCCCTAGAGGTGGCTGATGCCTTCCACAGGCTTAAAAGTGCCTTCCTTACGAAGACAGCCCTGCCCAACCTCGTACCCCCTACCCCAGGGGCGAAAAACATAGGGGACGCCTATTCGTCATCCTCTGAGTTCTCAGATCAAGAACAACCAGAGGAGGATGTGCGCAGCATAGGCAGAGCGAGCGTGGTCTCGCAAAAGAGCGTGGACAAACCCAGCAATGTGGAGGCCCTTTCGGATGAGGAAGACCTATCGGATATGTTCGACCCCGATACCATAAGGCACCCCAGATCGACAGACTGGACACCTTCTCCACGCGTAGCCCTATATATCCCACAAGATGAGGAAGCCTATGGAAAAGGACATTGGGTTCAGACTCGAAGCAGAATGTCCAAGGCCAGAGCTGAGCGGCAAAGTGGCAGATACGCCAGAGCTCGATACAAAAATGTTGACCTTCATCACTAAAGCGGGAAAGGATACTAGGAAAGGCATAGACAGGGCGTGGAAAACATGTCAAGATAAACTGCTCGACATTGCTGGCCCTATAGCCAAAATAATGGATCTGGCTGAGAGAGCCAGAGATACGGGAGAACCGGTCGACCCGTCTACCTTGGCGAGCTGGGCTCAGAGAGCAGTCTGCATGCTGGGCAACGCAAATTGCGCCATACCTTCGGAGCGCCGCAGGTCAGCTTTATTGAAGATCGATAACAAGCTGGGGGACTTGGCCTCCTATGAAGCGGGGGAAAGCGCCCAAGGCCTTCTTTTCGGGGATACATTCGTCAAGGAGATGAATAGGTTCGTTGGAACATACACAGCGCTGGAAAAGGCGCAGGCTTCCATCAGGAAAGTATTCCCGGGGAGAGTTTTTTCAGGGGCCGGTCGATATAGAGGCCGCTCGACCGGCCGCTTCAATCATAGAAGAGCACAAGGCCCCAGAGCCCAGTATTGGGAGACTCGGCAGCAAGACGCCTTCTTCCCGAACAGAGGCCGAGGCTCGCGAGGGCGCCGAGGGCGCGGATTCTACCGACATCAAAACAATAACTCGGGTGAGAGAACACGCAATGACCTACCCCCCAGTAGGGGGCAGGACAGCGCTTTATTTGCACAGCTGGCGCGAGCTATCATCAGACGCGTGGGTCCATCAGACAGTACAAGGCTTTGTACTAGATCTTCTAGATCACCCAGTTCAGAGTCGGGCCCCGCTCAGAATTCAGATGACCCAAGTGGAAGAATCTCTTTTAGATGCAGAGATTCAGACCTTAGCGCAAAAAGAAGCGATAGAGAGAGCGATAGGGAGCGATCCTTCCTTCCTGAGCAATATTTTCCTAGTGCACCGCAAGGACAAAGTTCGTCCAGTGATCAATCTGAAGGAGCTCAACAGCTGGCTAGTTTACAAACACTTCAAGATGGAGGGGATCCATCTACTAGGAGATCTGCTCAGGAAGGGGGACTGGCTTGCGCGCCTAGATCTAAAAGACGCTTATCTTACCGTGCCGATAGCGGCACCATTTCGACGCTTCCTAAGGTTCAGATGGAGAGGCGAACTCTGGCAATTCAAATGCCTGCCATTCGGCCTAGCATCCGCCCCATGGGCTTTCACCAAGCTTATGAGGCCCGTAGCAACAGCACTCAGAGAACAAGGGTGCCGGATGATTGTATACTTAGACGACATTCTGTTCATGGCCAAAGACAAGGACCGTTTAAGGCAACAGATCCGCTGGGCGATAGAGCTGATCTCCAATCTGGGATTCCTAGTAAACGGGAGCAAGTCGGAGCTAACGCCCACCAGACGTCTAGAATTCTTAGGCTTCACCATAGATACGAAGAAAGCTACGTTAGAATTGCCGACTCAGAAGATGAGAGCCATCAAGAAGGATCTGAAAGCAGCGCTCAAAAGACCGCTGATCTCGCTTCGTTACCTGGCCAGGATAGTGGGGCTGCTTGCAGCTTCCATTCAGGCAGTTTTTCCCGGCCCATTACATTATCGAGCCCTTCAGAGGTTAAAGATCAAATACTTGAGGAAAGGCTGGAGATACCATCGGCTAGTGCCCCTAGACGAAGAAAGCAAGGCCGAGCTAAACTGGTGGTTACACAATATGGAAGCCTGGAACGGCAGAGCCATTTTTGGCGACGTGCCAGAGCTAATCATAGAGTCAGACGCCAGCAGGTCCGGCTGGGGAGCGCGATGTGGTACGCTAGAAACAGGGGAAAAATGGTCAGCAGGAGAATTAGAACTACATATCAATTGTCTAGAGCTTCTAGCAGGGTCTTTCGCAGTAAAAGCGTTTACCAGAGACAGAGCGCACTGCAGCATTCTCCTCAGAATGGACAACATATCTGCAGTGAGGTATATCAACAAACTAGGGGGCACCAAATCCAAAATGTTAGCGGAATTAGCGAAGAATTTCTGGCACGAATGCCTGCAGAGACATATCGCAGTGACGGCGGAATATCTACCAGGGGCCCTGAACGCAGTGGCAGACTGGAACTCGCGTCACCTAGTGGACTACAGCGATTGGAGACTACACAGGGACGTCTTCAAGAAACTGGAAGCGAAATGGGGTCCCCTACACATGGACCTGTTCGCCTCGAGACTGAATTCTCAGCTACCAAATTACTTCAGCTGGAGACTAGACCCGGAAGCCCAGGGCACCGATGCATTTCTGCACCACTGGGGGTCACAGAGACATTATGCGTTTCCCCCCTTCGCGATGCTGGCGAGGGTACTAGCAAAAGTGCGCAGGGACAAAGCTCAGATAGTGATAGTGACGCCAGAGTGGAAGTCGCAAGCCTGGTTTCCAGTTCTGATGGAACTTTCTACGGATTTTCCACAGAGGATTGCATTCAGACCAGACTTGATGGTGGATCCGGCAGGAGCTCCCCATCCTCTGATAGAGGATCGATCTTTATATCTGATAGCGTGCAGAATTTCAGGCACAGATGGCGATTGCCGGGACTTTCAGAAGACGCTACAAGACTTATCAATATGTCATGGGCTCCATCTACAATCAGGAGCTATAATTCCGCATGGCAAGCCTGGGACTTGGAGGAGGAGTATATCTCCCATTTCAGCACCTGTAGTACAAGTAGTGAATTTCCTAGCCACCCTTCCTGTAGCAGGTAGAGCTTTCAGGACAGTAGGGGTTTATAGATCTGCAATTTCGGCAGGGCACGAGCTAGTGGACGGCGCTCCGGTGGGGGAGCACCCAGCAGTATCCAGATTGCTGAAAGGTCTGAAGATGTCCAAACCCCCCGGAGCAAAGTATTCATCACTGTGGGATGTGCAGAAGGTGATACAGCTGTTTCAGATATGGCCGGATAATAATTTTTTATCAGGGAAACAGCTCTCGGGCAAACTGGCTACGCTTCTTTGCTTAGTTTCTTGCAGAAGAGTTTCAGATGTCAAAGCGCTGGAGATAGATAGGAAAATGTATTACCCAGATGGGATAGCGGTTACCATAGCGCAGCGTACTAAGTCTAATTCTAAAGTGATTTCATATCCATATTGGCCAAATAATGAGAAATTGTGCGTAGCGAATTGCATTAAGCGTTATGAAGCAGCGACAGCAGACGTTAGACCGCATGGAGTGAAGCAATTGCTTATAGCGCGTATAAAGCCATACAAAGCAGTCAAATCAGCTACTATAGCCAGATGGGTGAAGGAAATAATGGAACTGGCGGGCATAGACACGTCTAAATTTGGGGCTCATTCCACCAGAGGAGCAATGGCTTCGCGAGCTTTTGCAGTCGGAGTTCCACTGCAGGAGATCATGAAGGCAGCAGACTGGTCAAGCGAGTCAATCTTTAAGACTTTTTACTTCAAACCAGTATCCAATATAGCTGCTGCTGTGGTGGAAAGCTTTGAACAAGCATAATGCTCGCCTCCGGTCTTGTCCTAGAATAAAGATTGCCCATGCGACTAGCGCAGGAAGTCTTGATTCTATTAAAGACACGGAGGCGAGCATTATCCCACCCTATGAAATACAGTGTTATGTTACGTTGTGGTCTGTATTGATTCAAATAGATTATGTATAAGTTTCATTATGACATAAGATGACTGTATTTCCCTTCCCTAACAAGTGTTTTTCTTTTTGCATAGGAGAAGAGCAAAAGAATAGCAGAGATTAGAGTATGGAAGGAGTCAGTTCAGCAAATTTAGAGTTCAGCCAGTTGTCGGAAAAAAAAAAAAAGACTTTTCAGCTGGAGTTTTGAGAATTTGATTGGAGTTGGACTTTGTTCAATTATTGGATACGCCGCAAAAGAAGAGGAAGGGACCCAGAGTTTCAGGGGTTTATAGTGAGGAAGATGGACTGATTGGACATTGAAAAAGAGGCTGGGGACTACTAGACAGAGAAGCCTCATGGGAAGAGTAGTTTATGATGTTTTGGAAAGATGATGTTTTCATATTTTCCTTTTTTCTTTGTCATTCAAGTAAAAAAAAAAAAAAAATGTTATAGATGAAAACAAAAGAAGATTTTAAAAGCTGTGGTTAGCAGTAATTAAAGAAGAATAAGCATAATGCTCGCCTCCGTGTCTTTAATAGAATCAAGACTTCCTGCGCTAGTCGCAGGGGCAATCTTTATTGTTGAAGTTCTTTTTTGGCTCTCCTTATCTCATTTTTGTAAGTCTTGGAGGCGTTGATGAGAGCTGCTTTATTGGTCTCAGATGGAGTTAGTCGCCAGGCGAATTCCCATTTGCGTTTTTTCAATCCTTGGGGATTTGAGGTGAGGAGTGAACCAAGTGTTTAGTGTGCTCTGGGCTTACTTTTTCTCATTTTCAAGGGGGCGATGGTGTCCAAGGCTGTGGCCATGGTTAAGTTAAATTAATTCACTAGGACCGAGGGGTCCAGTGATTCAGTCCATGTTTATTTTTATAAGTAATACACTTCCCCCATAATGACCTGTGTGAAGACCATGGTTGGCACTTTCTTTTCTAGGAAAGCAACCCTGTGGTACCATTTTGATAAGTTGTTCGTTAAAGTTGGTACACCTGGGGTGGAGACAATCTCCGGTTTGGGGCAAATGTTTTGATTTTGTATTTTGTTTGTTTATAGTGCGCACCTTGCCCCGGGGCATCTGGGCGCATGTTTAAAGAGGCAGTTACAAGTTACAGAAATAGATACACTACAAGTTCAGAGCATCAACAGAGGAGAGGAGCGAATCTAAGAATACAGTATAAACAGTCTATGTGCAATGAGCATTCGGTAATGAGATTGACAGATGTAGGGCTTATAAAGAGGAGGCTAGGGCATCCCGTTCATGTAACCAGTTTAGTTTTAGCTTTGATGGCATAGATGTGAGGAACGTTTCTGAGAGCATTGGGAAGAGTGTTCCAGAGCTTAGCCGCGAGGACAGGGAAGCTCGAGGCTCCGGCTGTCTGTAGCTTGAAACTGGGAATAGTCAGCGTATGAGCCTGAGAAGATCTTAGTGGTCTAGTTGCTGTGTGTTGTATGAAGCGCGTGAAAAGGTAAGCCGGGGCTGCGTTGTTCTGGGCCTTGTGTGTTAGAACAAGTGCTTTGAGGGATATGCTGCGAGTGATGGGTAGCCAGTGCAAGTTGCGTCTTGTGTTAGATATGTGGGAACTCCTAGGAACGTTGAGAGCTGCCCTTTTGGCGTTGTTCTGCGGGACCTGGAGTTTATCAATGTTTCTTTGACTAGTCCCTAGGTAGAGGGCGTTGCAGTGATCGATTTTGGACACGAGGGTTCTGGCGAGAATCAGACGGGTCTCTGTTGTCAAGAAGGGGCGACATGCTGTAATCACTTTGCAAGTATAGGATGATGCTGAGACAACTGCGTTGGTTTGTCGATTTGAGGGATAGAGTCAAGATATATTCCAAGTGTTTTAGTGACGTTGGAGACTTTAATATCGTTCTCGTCAATGAAGGAATTGAACTTTGGGTCAAGGTTAGTGAGTTTGTATTGAGATCCAAGAATGATTAATTCAGTCTTTCCATCATTAAGGCAAAGCCCATGATGAGCCATCCAGGCTTGAATGACAGTGTAGACTGTATTGAGAGCTTTGGCATCTGTTACATAATCGCCAGTGATGGGGATGAGTATCTGGGTGTCATGTGCATAATTATTGTAGGACACACCCAGATAGTCAAGTATATCAAAGAGCGGTTTAGTAAACACGTAAAGTGTGGGAGATGCACAAGATCCTTGTGGAACTCCGTCAGCTGCGGCTATGGGAGAGAAGACCCCCATGGTTCTGTTTGCCAGAAAAGAGCTAATCCAAGATGTGGCTGCGTCGGAGAAGTGGGCCGCAATTTTGAGGTGGTGGCAGAGGATTTGGTGATTGACCAAATCAAAGGCAGCTGAAAGATCAAGGAGGAGCAGGAGCGCCAGTTTGCCCTTGTCTTTCAGCTCCTCAGTTTGGGTTTTCAAGTCAATTAAGGCTGTCTCAGTACCATGTCTGGGACAGAAGCCAGATTGTCTAAGCCCTAGAAGATTGTTGGTTTCAAGATAGTCCTGGATTTGGAGATAGGCTGCGCGGTCCAGAATTTTGAGAAGGTAAGGCACCGTGGTGATGGGCCTGTAGTTGGAGGGATTACTGGGATCAAGATTAGGTTTTTGATTAATGGGTGTCGGGTACAATGCCGATTTGAAAGGGGCATTAATGAAAGGGGTAATGAAAGGGGCAAGATCATGAGCAGCTTCCTTTATGACCGGTGCAGGGCAGGCGACACCTTGGCAATTGGAAGGCTTAAGCTTTGTGATATTTTCGACTTCCTTAATGGTGAGGGGTGAGAAGCTGAAAGGTTTGACGGAGTGTTTAGGAGAAAGTGTTTTGTAAGATGGGGGGGGGTTGGGGGGTTACCCGTTGAGTCGGCGAGGTAGCTTTTTTTAGTGTTAATTTTGTCTTGGAGCATGGCAATTTTGTCAAGCAATGCCTTTTAAATGTTGGAGCACCATTCAGTGTCAGGGGTGCACGTATCAAGAGGGGCGACAGACTCAAGTTCCTTGGGGATCTTAGAGTTCCTTGGTGTTTGATTTGGCTTGCATGATCCTTTTGTTATATACTTCCTTTTTAGCAGCTATGATGGCTTCTTTGTAGGTAAGGGAGGCGGCTGTAAGGTTGTTTTTGTTGACTATAGAAGGAGAGCTTTTCCAATGAGCCTGGGCTTTTCTTTTTTCTTTGCCCAGGTCGCGTAAGTGCGGGGTAAACCAGGAATTAAGGTGGAGCCACGGTTTTTGTTTGCACAGTTTGAGGGGGGGGGCAATGGTATTGAGGGCTTTTAGCATGACACGGTTGTAGGTGTCTACTAGCACTGTGGGGTCCGAGCATGTGGTGGACGCAGAGTTCAAAAGAGGAAGGATAAGTGGGAGTAACTTCTCAACCGTAATATCCTTTTTGTTGCGTGTGGAAGTGGGAGGGGCAAGGTTGGGTTTATCTGTGGGTGGAGTGGAATGAATGGAGATTGATGCAGCGCAATAGATGGGCTTGAGACCCTGCTGGGGTCGAGTGCTGCAGATGCTGGCCCGGTGATTCAGATGAGGGGTACGCCTGGTGGTGGTCAGAGCCCTGAAGGACTTTGTAAGGTTCTGAATATTTTGTTTCAGTAGTCATCTGGCTCTACTTGTCACTAACACACTCACTTGTTGCTTCTGTGCCTTGGGGGAAGCCATGCAGGTTAAGTACCCATGCATCTTTTGGGCGGCAGATGTGATGGCGTTCTTGTAGCTCAGCTGTTACTGCCAGGCTAAGGAGCTGTTTTCTGGTCGGTGAGAAGGCTGGATTCTGAAAACATCCCTTTCAGCATGTGATCTTGCTCAGCTGCTGCAGCATAGCTACCCCTCAGCATGTGATCTTGCTCGGGCTACTGCAGCATAGCTACTCCTCGGCATGTGATCTTGCTCGGGCTGCTGCAGCATAGCTACTCCTCGGCATGTGATCTTGCTCGAGCTGCTGCAGCATAGCTACTCCTCGGCATGTGATCTTGCTCAGGCTGCTGCAGCATAGCTACTCCTCTGCATGTGATCTTGCTCAGCTGCTGCAGCATAGCTCGTCCTCGGCATGTGATCTTGCTCAGCTGCTGCA
This sequence comes from Ambystoma mexicanum, assembly GCF_040938575.1. Classification (NCBI taxonomy): domain Eukaryota; kingdom Metazoa; phylum Chordata; class Amphibia; order Caudata; family Ambystomatidae; genus Ambystoma; species Ambystoma mexicanum. The sequence goes on along the minus strand of NC_090929.1, from coordinate 1,720,225,189 downwards.
GCATAGCTACTCCTCGGCATGTGATCTTGCTCGGGCTGTTGCAGCATAGCTACTCCTCGGCATGTGATCTTGCTCGAGCTGCTGCAGCATAGCTACTCCTCGGCATGTGATCTTGCTCAGGCTGCTGCAGCATAGCTATTCCTCGGCATGTGATCTTGCTCGGGCTGCTGCAGCATAGCTACTCCTCGGCATGTGATCTTGCTCAGCTGCTGCAGCATAGCTACTCCTCGGCATGTGATCTTGCTCGGGCTGTTGCAGCATAGCTACTCCTCGGCATGTGATCTTGCTCAGCTGCTGCAGCATAGCTCGTCCTCGGCATGTGATCTTGCTCAGCTGCTGCAGCATAGCTCGTCCTCGGCATGTGATCTTGCTCGAGCTGCTGCAGCATAGCTACTCCTCGGCATGTGATCTTGCTCAGGCTGCTGCAGCATAGCTATTCCTCGGCATGTGATCTTGCTCAGCTGCTGCAGCATAGCTCGTCCTCGGCATGTGATCTTGCTCAGCTGCTGCAGCATAGCTCCTCCTCAGCATGTGATCTTGCTTAGCTGCTGCAGCATAGCTACTCCTCGGCATGTGATCTTGCTCGAGCTGCTGCAGCATAGCTACTCCTCAGCATGTGATCTTGCTCAGCTGCTGCAGCATAGCTACTCCTCAGCATGTGATCTTGCTCAGCTGCTGCAGCATAGCTACTCCTCGGCATGTGATCTTGCTCAGCTGCTGCAGCATAGCTCGTCCTCAGCATGTGATCTTGCTCAGCTGTTGCAGCATAGCTACTCCTTGGCATGTGATCTTGCTCAGCTGCTGCAGCATAGCTACTCCTCGGCATGTGATCTTGCTCGGGCTGCTGCAGCATAGCTACTCCTTGGCATGTGATCTTGCTCAGCTGCTGCAGCATAGCTCGTCCTCAGCATGTGATCTTGCTCAGCTGCTGCAGCATAGCTCGTCCTCAGCATGTGATCTTGCTCAGCTGCTGCAGCATAGCTACTCCTCGGCATGTGATCTTGCTCAGCTGCTGCAGCATAGCTACTCCTCGGCATGTGATCTTGCTCGGGCTGTTGCAGCATAGCTACTCCTCGGCATGTGATCTTGCTCAGCTGCTGCAGCATAGCTCGTCCTCGGCATGTGATCTTGCTCAGCTGCTGCAGCATAGCTCGTCCTCGGCATGTGATCTTGCTCGAGCTGCTGCAGCATAGCTACTCCTCGGCATGTGATCTTGCTCAGGCTGCTGCAGCATAGCTATTCCTCGGCATGTGATCTTGCTCAGCTGCTGCAGCATAGCTCGTCCTCGGCATGTGATCTTGCTCAGCTGCTGCAGCATAGCTCCTCCTCAGCATGTGATCTTGCTCAGCTGCTGCAGCATAGCTACTCCTCGGCATGTGATCTTGTGCTCGAGCTGCTGCAGCATAGCTACTCCTCAGCATGTGATCTTGCTCAGCTGCTGCAGCATAGCTACTCCTCAGCATGTGATCTTGCTCAGCTGCTGCAGCATAGCTACTCCTCGGCATGTGATCTTGCTCAGCTGCTGCAGCATAGCTCCTCCTCAGCATGTGATCTTGCTCAGCTGCTGCAGCATAGCTCGTCCTCAGCATGTGATCTTGCTCAGCTGCTGCAGCATAGCTACTCCTCGGCATGTGATCTTGCTCAGCTGCTGCAGCATAGCTACTCCTCGGCATGTGATCTTGCTCGGGCTGTTGCAGCATAGCTACTCCTTGGCATGTGATCTTGCTCAGCTGCTGCAGCATAGCTACTCCTCGGCATGTGATCTTGCTCGGGCTGCTGCAGCATAGCTACTCCTTGGCATGTGATCTTGCTCAGCTGCTGCAGCATAGCTCGTCCTCAGCATGTGATCTTGCTCAGCTGCTGCAGCATAGCTACTCCTCGGCATGTGATCTTGCTCAGCTGCTGCAGCATAGCTACTCCTCGGCATGTGATCTTGCTCAGCTGCTGCAGCATAGCTACTCCTCGGCATTTGATCTTGCTCAGCTGCTGCAGCATAGTTACTCCTCGGCACGTGGTCTTGCTTGGGCATCTACAGCAGCGCTTCCCCTGGTTTCGGGTTACTTCTCTGCGCTTCAGGAATCTTCCCATCAACTGAGGTCCAGCGGCCCGTGTCTTATAGGAATACTGGACGCGGAATGCTAACTCTGCTTTTGTTTAATCCTGGCAGCCTTTGTCATTTGTTGGCCACCTAATCACAGGGGTGGTTTCAGTTTGAGGCGTAAACGCAAGATTAGGATTCCGCCCTGGCTGCAGGCAGCCTATTTATACTTTCCAGATCCCCGGGCTCGAGTAGCACAGTCCATGCAGTATCCAGTTGCACGCAAACTAAACGCAGCTGTGGAACTCCGTGTTTCTAATGCAAGAGCGCCACCCAGAGGCCCATTAACCAGCAAACCAGTGCTGATCCGCAATTACTTGCAGCGGCCTGGGCTTGCTGCAGCACCGGCAGTCTGCCATCAGAGCAGGGCTATGACTCTGCAAAGGTTACATGGCTAGGAGAACACCCTGAGAAGCACAAGGTCCCGCCGTGAGTACAACAGAGCCACCCCCCTCAGTGGGTCATTGCCTGAGGACTCGGGGGTGCAGGGCGGCAGTGAGCCCAGACGGCGTGGGGGTAGGACACGATTCAGGGCCGCAGCTCAGGACTCGACTCAAGCACATGAAGGGCCCACGCTTCCGTAGTGCTCACACCAAGACCCCTTCCAGTGGCCTGGATCGCCCCTGGCCATTGTGCTAATGCCTCCAGCACGGGGAAGGCCTGTAACGAGAGCCACGTCCTCTTGATCAGGGCCCTCGCTACTTGCTGCCTCCGGAAGAGATTGGCAGGGTGCTGTCCCTTGAAGAGTAAATCCTTTTCCCCTGAAGATGGCGCTCTTCTACCCGAGGATGCAGAGCCTAGCGGCTCCCTGCTGGCTTTCCCTTAAATCCCATAGCCTGGCGTGCTTGGGCCTTAACTGGCGCCAGGTGAGCACATTTCTACTCCTCCAGGCCGGTATTGAGGGCTGGCTCATAGCCCTTGAACTAAATGTCCCTTTGTGAGCAATTTGGGGGTCTTCTCTTCTCCTTGGCTGCACCAAGGAGCATCTGGTCGACTGCATCTGCCCTTGGGAGTAGGAGGACGGGAGGTTGGCCACATCGCTGGTGACCTCTTACTTTGTGAAGCTATCAGTCTCTTCGATGTTCCTCCCTTTAAGGGGCGGAGGAGAGACTGGATCCCAAGCCTCTGCTCTCTTCCCTCTGGGCAAACACAATACTCCTACGTCCAGTCCCCTTTCCTCCATACTTGTGGGACATTCCGTCCTTCGGGACGGGGCCGGAGCACTTTTGTTAAAAAGCATCACAAAGTGAACATTTTTGTTCTTCTATTTTTATGCAGGGTAACGCACGTGGCTGTAACCCTGCCCTCCTGAGCTCTGCCCCGCGCATCACCCTTCAGTCCTTTTTCTCAGCGCGGTCGGGGCTGGATGCACTAGCATCACTGAGAATCTTTATTTTTCTTCCCTTTGTCCTTCCTTCCTGCTCCGGTTCCTCGGTCCTCTAGTCCTCCGTCTATGCCGGAGCATCTGGGATTCGTGTCCTGTTCTTCATGCAAACGTCACTTCGCTAGGGCGGATCCCCACTCTTTGCTTGGAGTGCCTAGGCCTGGAACATCGTTGGGATTTATGCTTCTACTGCAACTCCCTCTCCGTCCGGGCACTCCAGCATCGTCTTTGGTGGGAGGAGGTGTTTCACCACGTTCCTCCACCTCATTTCCAGCTTTGCATCGATGAAAAGAAACGCCTGGTAAATTCTTTACTGTTTAGGGTGCCCCAGCCAGGGAACTCCTTCCCGCGGTCATCAAGTCCGGGAGGGGCTCGTGTAGCTGTCACCAGGGATTCCCCTTGGGTGCTCCAGGGGCTTAATAGGCGTACTGGAGCGTTCTCTGAAGATTCCCGCAGCGAACCAGCCAGTACCCGACATTGTTCCGAGGTTCCCCATTTGGGGGCTAAGGTTAAGCGCAGTTTGTCTGTGGCTCTGGATACCAGGGTTCGCCCTGAGGTCTGTTTCTGGAGCTTTCCAGCCCCAGTCACGGCTCAAGGCCCCTCTTGAGGGAGCTTTACATACCGGGTTAAACCCGAGGTTACTCTTATTGAGGCTAAGGTCCGCACTAACCGATCCGAGACACCCTCTTTTGCAGGTCTTGTTGGTGAGGTATATCCCTCAACCGTCCCATGCTCAGGGTTGTGGGGGTACCGGCTCTGCTGAGGTACCTCTGCGGGAGGCTAAGTTTGTGGCGGGTTCTCGGATGTCATGTAAACATCTGAGGCCACCCAGTACCGGCTCTGCCGAGGATCCTTGTGTCAAGGCTAAGTTGTTCAAGTCTCCCGACTCCCCTGAGGAGACAATTGCCTCATCTCCACATGCGACAGTTCTCCTCGGGTGTCGCCAAAATGGCAGCCTAACCTCCATGGTCCACGGCAGCCATTTTGGATATCTCGCTTAAACCAACGTTCATGCTGTCTGGTGCTGGGAGCTTTCCTTTTGGGACTGAGCAGCCTTTTCCACACCATGTGGACAACAGAAATCCGTTCCGTCCTTCATTTGACTGGCGTGCTCGCACACCGCTGCTGCATACAGTCTCACTACCTCCTGCTTCCGCTCCACTGATTTACGTGGACCCGGCCGGTGGTGGGCCTTTATGGCAACCGTCCTTGCTTTCATGGGGGTATGCCCCTCACAAGCGGCCTCTACCTGTATCTACGCCAAAGCCTTTGGCTGAGGATGAGTTATGTGGGAAGTTTCAGATGCTCATGAACTCTGATTCTATGAAGGCGTATTTCAAGCCTCTGTTCAGGGAAGTGTACCCTGAGCCTCCTGTCCCACCTTCAGCCCCTCCTCCACCGCTTCCTTCTGGACCTCCTCTGTCTCTTCCTCCTCTACCCCCGTTTTCTCCTACAGAGACCAGGACAAAAATTTCAAACCTGAACCAGTATGCGTCGTGTACCAGTCTTCTGCTCCTGCTTGGTGGGATGAGCCTCAAGTGGATCAGGACAGCGACGAGCCGCCCTGCTCGGTGAAAGCATTCCATGACCGGGTCCTGCATATGATGGTCCTCCTTGACATTCCAGTACCTGAGGCCCCCACCCCGCAGAAGGGGGTGCTTTCGGGAGCCTTTACCCTGTCACCTCACAAGCACACCAGCGTGTTCCTTCAGAAGGATGTCTTGGCTGAGGCCTGCAAAGTCTGGGATAAACACCACACTGTGCTACACATTAACAGAATTGACGATCGATGCAAGCTTCACACCTCTGAGGAGATTGCCTTTTCGGCTTGTCTGCTCCCATCCTCAACGGTGGTGGCTGCGGACACCCTCCAATCCGGCCTTGCATCTTCAACGGCAGCGGGCCAAATCCTATCCAAGGAGGATCTGGACGCCTTGGACAAGAAGGTTTTTGCCAATTCAGCGCTCCTGCTTCGTCAAGCGAACCCTGAGCTCATCCTGGCAGCAGCCAATCGGAGGCTGTGGAAAGAGTTAGACGATTTCCAGGAGTGCATTCCTGCGGGTACGCTAGATGACTTTATAGACTGGTTGTCAGACGCCAGAGTGCTGGCACAGGATCTACTGGAAGCTGCGGCACACCACGTAGATACTTCAGCTCGAGGCCTTATGGTAGGGGTTGACTCCTCTTGCCAGGCGTGGCTTTCGAAGGAAGTGCAAGACAAAGTACTGGACCTTCCTTTTGACGACAAGGAATTGTTTAATTCTTCTACCGATGAGGATCTTACAAAGACCAAAGCAAGTACCCAAACAGCCAAATCTTTATTGGTCTCCAGCTAAGGCCCCTTGCACACAGAGGTCAGGGTCCCAGACTTGCTTCTTCTCTGGGTTCAGGGGGTTTCAGGATCGTCGTGCTGGCCGAACTGATGCTGCGGTTGGTGGGACTCACCGAAAGCAACAGCGGCAGGGTGGCCGGTTTTTCTCTCTGCCATCAGCAAAATATTTTTTGGCGCTCGCACGATACTCCGGTGGGAGGACGAATCTCGTCTCCTCTGAAGTCGTGGCAGACAATCACTGAAGACCGGTGGGTTTTGTCCATCGCTCGGGCGGGCTTTCGCTTGCCGGCCACCCCCTCCAGCAGACCGGGACGTCCTCCCTCAGAGCTGAGGTACAGAAACCTCTAGACCTCAGAGCGGTGGGAGCAAGAGGAGGGCTTCTACTCTCGCCTGTTCATTGCCCAAACACTACCAGGCTGGCCTGCGCACTATCCTCGATCTTTACCAGTTCAATCTTTCTCTTCCCCAAGAGAAATTCAAGATGATCACGCCCTGCCAAATAAAGTCCTCTCTTCGGAAGGGCGACTGGCTCCGTTTAGTGGACCTTCTGGATGCTTACATGCACATCCTGATATGGAGGCTGCATTGGAAATATCTGCGGTTCTCTCTGGGAGGAAAACCTTTCCAGTTCTGTGTGCTCAGCTCAGTGCTGCGTGTCTTTACGAAGATGTCAGTCATCGCAGCTTTCCTCTGTCTACAGGGCGTTCATGTATATCCGTATTTGGCCGACTGGCTCCTACGCAGCCCTTGTCCAGACTGCATTGAGCAATCTCCAGTCTCTCCTCCAGCTCCTGTTCCCCTTTGAGCTGTCTGTGAACTGGCGGAAATCTTCCATGACGTCTCCCAAGACCTGATTTTCCTGGGTTTCCGTTGGCATGCGATCAATTCCAGGGTATTCCTAACGGCGGGCAGGATTGTGGATCTATCCACCACGTGTCGGCTCTTCCTCCAGTCGGCGCACACAACGGCTTGGTGATTTCAGAGACTTCTGGGCCTCAAGACTTCGTGCGTGTTTGCCCTTTCTCTTGCACGTCTGAAAATGAGGCGAACTCAGCTGGCTCTTTGGAGCTCTTGGTCTCAGGTCTTGGACTCGGTTTCCAAGATGATCCCAGTTCCATCCAGCATGACGGATCTACTATGGTGGTCCTCGACCATCCATCTTTCTGTGGGAGCCTCCTTTCAGGAGCCTACGCACAAGTGACGATTACCACGGACTCCTCTCTTCTGGGGTGGGGCGTGACGCTGGATCATCTCCAGGTTTTTCGATCAATGGACACTTCAGGACAGGCAGTTTCATATCAACTATCTGGAACTCCTGGCTGTTTTTCGGGCGCTAAAAGCTTTTCAACCGTCCATCATGAACAGGGTGGTCCGTACCCACACGGACAACTCGGTGGCGATGTTCTTTATCAACAAGCCAGGTGGCACCAGGTCACCTTCCCTTGTGGACCTCGTCATTCAGATTTGGGAATGGGCCGTCCAGCACGACATTTGGCTGCTTGGTGTACACATTACGGGTCACTTCAATATGACTGCAGACTCACTCAGCCGTCCGACAGCAGTCAGCTACGAGTGGGAACTGAACACAAAGGTTCTCTCCACCATTTTTTCACCAATAGGGCACTCCAGAAGTGGACCTTTTTGCGACTTTTGCAAACAGGAAACTTCCTCTTTATGCATCCAGGAACGGTCTGTCTCCTCCCTAGGGTACGCTCTCGAGATCCCGTGGCACAGCGTGAAGGCCTATGCTTTCCCGCCACTTCCTCTCATTCATCTGTCACTGCAAGCTCAGGAATACATCGAATTGCACTCTCCTGTTCATAGCTCCTTGGTGGCCAGCCAGAGTCTAGCTCTCGGAACTTCAGCATCTGTCGCTTCTTCCTCCAATCGACTGCCGTTGATTCCCAACCTGCTTCACCAGTGCGATCGGATGTGGCACCCCTCCCCACAATCGTCCAGCTTGGCGGCCTGGTGCCTGAATTCAGATCCTTAGCGCAGTTTAACTTGGCCGAGGACAATCTGCGCATTATCCAAGCGGCCAGAAAACCTTCTACAAGGTCTCAATATAGGAGCAAGTGGCTGTTTTCGCCACTGGGGTTGAGCTAAACAGTTCGACCCCAGGCAAGCTACAATTGACACTGTTCTTTCGTTTATATTTCATCTTGCAGCTTCGGGCATCCATGTCTGTCTTGCAGGACTTGTTGGCTATTGCCGCCTACCTGTCCTCTGATAGCTGTTACTTTTCTTTGACAAATCCAGTCATTAAATGGCATTTTGCGGTCTATTATCTTTTTCCACCGGTACGCAATCCTCATCCCAAATGGGATTTGAATGTGGTCCTCACCGCCTTCTGCCATAAGCCATTGGAACCCGTGGTCACTACTGATCTCAAATACCATTCATAGAAGGTTGCTTTTCTGATCGCAGTGACATCGGCGAGGCGAGTAAGCGAGCTCCAAGCTCTGTCTGTAGAACACCCGTTCATCACCTTCCATAAGGATAAGGTTGTGCTCCGCGCTCGTCCTTCTTTCCTGCCTAAAGTGGTTACCAATTTTCATTAGAAACCATCAATCTCATTACCCTGTCGTTTTTCCGAATCCAGCCTCAGATGCCGAGAGTCTTACACAACTTAGATGTCGGGCGAGCCCTGGAACTTTATCTCGAGTGAACTCGGGGCATGCTCCGTCCCAACTGTCACATTCGGAGACCCGAAAGGGATACCTGTTTCAAACGCAACTATCTGCCAATGGATTGCCTCATGCATTTCTGAAGCCTGTACTCTTCAGGGCCTTCATCCTCCGAAGGGCATTCATGCCCATCTTGTACATGGCAAAGCGGCTGCTGTAGCCTTCCAAAAGTATGTTCCCTGGGAAACTATTGCCAAGGCAGCTACGTGGGCTTCCCCATCAGCTTTTTAGTAGTAATCAATAATAAGCATTTGTAAGCATTGCTGCTTGGACCTGAGCTCCAGGGGCCGATGCCCAATTCGGCCAGGCTGTTCTGAAGAACCTATTCCAGTAAGTTTCCATCCACCTGTATTACCGGTGAGGTGTGCTTGAGAATCTCCCACAAGTATGGAGGAAAGGGGACGGGGCGTAGGAGTATAAGTTACTCACCGTAGTGACAACCCACCTCCTAGTCCGTAGTCCCCTTTCCTCCATACGCCCGCCTGCCATCCGCTCTAATAAGTATTCTCTATTGCTAAAATGGTTGCAGACCTGGCGATAGAAAAGGACTGATGGGCGATGCACTGGGCGGAGCTCAGGAGGGCGGGGTTACGGCCAAGTGCCGTACCCCGTGTAAAAAAAAAAAAAAATGGACAAACAATTTAATTTTTGATGCTTTTTGACAAAAGTGCTCCGGTCCCCTCCCAAAGGACTGAATTTCCCACAAGTATGGAGGAAAGGGGACTATGGACTAGGAGTAAGGTACTCACTACAGTGAGTAACTTTGTTATTCTATTCGTTCTATGTCCAGGTTGGCTTCTGGTGTGTGCTCAGGAATGGTCCGTTTGCTCTGTCCGCGCTGTCTGCCTTTAGGCCCTCCATAAAGAAAGGCATATTAGCTGCTGTCTGATTGCTTGATTTATAGTCCAGGTAGAAGTGGAAAGATTCCATGATTTGCTTGATGAGCCTCAGGAGTGCCTGCATATTACTCATGTGGGAAGAGGACTGGCCCCTGTGGAATTCGCAGGTGACCACTCCAGTACATGCAGGCCCACCGCAGAGTGAAAATCGCTGTTGCTACTTTCATAATCTGTGCTGCCCATTGTCAACATTAAAAGGCTTGTCCAATGAAATCTACGACCATGAGATTGTCATTTGCTGAGTGCAACTCTGGACCCCGGATGTCAACGGAAGCAATGGCTGGTTCTTCGCAATAGATGTCAGGCCGATTGAATAGTTGAGCAACTTAGTGAATGATGGCTGAATATGGGCAACCTAATGTGCATTTGAATTGTTAAGAATTTGGAGACCTTTTTTATTTTGTTTTAAATTTTCAAACGTCCTTAAAGTCTGGTGATAGATTTGACAAAGTTGGGACTCTTGGACGACATGGAATAGTTTGTGGGGTTTCAGGCATTTTGGACAAAAGTCTGCACATGGTCATTTTTGTATGTTTAGTTTGAGGTTGGTTTAAGGTTTAGAGAATAGCAAATGTCCTAGAGGGCTTCTTCTCTACTAGTCTGCAGAGAAGCAAAGAAGTTTGGACTGTCGGTGTCTGGACTTAACTTGGGTAGGAGGTGGGGGGGGCATGGAGATGGTGGCCATTATAGGAAGGTTTAATGGACTCTTGCTCTGAAGCCTTGGAGGCTTTCGTGCCATTGAAGCATGGTGCCTCTCCTGCAGAAGGTGCTCTTGCTGAAGCAGTGACTCTCTGGCAGTGTCTGGACCTGCCCTTGGGTAGCAGGGACATGTAGATGGTGGCCACTATAGAAAGGGTTAATGGACTCTAGTGAAGCTTTGCTTTGAAGGCTTGGAGGCTGTTGAAACCGTGACCATGGCAGTATTGTATTTGTGAGCACTTTCTGTACAGGTGTGATTGATTCAATGCTCCATTTTCCCATTCTAGCCGGCAACTTCTGGGGCAGAACTCTGTCTGCAATTTCTAGCTCGACGGATCCTTCCAGCTATGACGGCTTTGGGCCTTTTATGCCTGGATTTGAAATAATTCCATACAACGACCTCCCTGCCCTCGAGGTAAGTCTTGTTTCTTCCTAGCTTTCCATATGCTCATAACCTGACCCTTGCGTGGGCCCCCATAAGGGGTCACCGGATGGGATGGGACTAGAGCCTGTTGCCAAGCAACATGTAGTTTAATTTGATCGTCCTTTCCATGTGCAGCCACAGGGAGTCTTCTGTTCCTCTGTATCACATTGCAGGTGCTCATAGCGTCTTTCACACCATTTATTTTTTGTTTTTTTATTTTATTACATTTGTTACATGCCCAGACTGTGTCATCACAGCGTAGTTAGACATCTTAAGCATTTGAAAATTGGAAATAGTTACTTACAGATGAAATTACAAAGTAGTCATTAAGGCATAGACAGTTAATATACAAGGAAAAAAAATACAGCAATCATATTTATTTAGCCCTAGTGCGACTAATAAGTCCTGAGGCGGCTGACATGCGTTTGCTAAAATTGGTTAAATAGCCATGTTTTTTTAAAGGATTTTCTAAAACATATGAAGGATTCCTCCTTTTTGATATTTAGTGGGAGGGAGTTCCAGTGTTTGGGGGCAGGTACTTGGAAACTGCTACCTCCTGCTCTAGAACAGTTGTACCGCAGGATCTCAGGGAGAGCATTGTTATTGGATCTGAGAGTCCTACTGGATGTTTTTTTTTTTTTAATGGTGTTCATGTAAATGGGGGCTTTGTTAGCGAGACATTTCTGTGCGACACATAATGTTTAGAAGGTAATTCTGGCCTTAATGGGAAGCCAATGCGTCTCTCTCCTAATGTTAGATATGCGGTCTGATTTATTATTTATTCCTAGTGCTGCCCGTAATGCTTTATTCTGGATTAGTTGTAATTTGCGAAGGTGGCAGTTCCTAGTAAAAGAGCCTTACAATAGTCCAATTTTGATAGGATCTTAATGTGATTAGTTTAGATGTGTATGATTTGGAGAAGGCAAGTGCCGAGTTGTGTGTAACCATGGTAAGGTTGGCATCTAGGTGTACTCCAATGTTTTAACTTGCGGAAGTACTGGAATCGGCATGCCATCGATGTTGATTGCTGAGTAATCTGAGTGAGGGTTACCTATTTTGGATTGGGAGCCGACTATGAGAATCTGTCTCATCGTTGCGGCAGAGGCTATTCAGGGCCATCCAATTTTGGATAATGGCTTAGACTTTGTTAATGGTCAATGTGTCTTGGTCATAGTCCCTTGAGATGGGGATGAGGATCTGGGTGTCACCTGCGAAAGTTGGTGTAGATGACACCCACATTGTCTAACGCCGAGAAGAGGAGCTTTGTGTAGGCATTATAAAGGATTGGTGAAAGGCAGGAGCCTTGCGGTACCCCAATGGGGGGGGGGACTGCTATGGGGTGAGCAGTCTCTTTGCTGATGGAGACTCTGGATGTGCGTTAAGCTAAGGAGGATTTTACCCAGAGAGGAGCATGTTTAGAGAAACTGAAATTTTTGGCTGGAGTGGAACATAATTTATCATGATATACAAGGTCAAAAGCTGCAGAGAAGTCTAACAGCAGTAGTATACGCTTGCCATTTAATACCTCCTAAGTGAGAGACTGGAAGTCCATGCTGTGCTTTGATACACACTGGTGCCACTTTGATACACACTGGTGCCACTTTGATACACACTGTAGATATTCTGATTTCGGGCTGGTAAATCGGCCAAGAAGTGTATGAGCCTTCAGTCCTAGAGGCTCGTTTTGATTTACAACCATAACATTAGAGTCAAAGGAAAAATGCTCATTGTTTGACCACAGCGAATGTAAGTTAATCAAATCCAAAGTAAGCAATGCTAAAGTCGAACAAAGGCTCAAGCTATTCGCTCACATTCCACTAACAATCTGAACTGGCCTCTGGGACTAAAGGCTCTTTCACTCATTGCTCGTGCCGGACTAAAAGGAGAAATGATATGGTGCTTTTCCTCAGATCCCAACGCAAAGCGACTGTCTTACCTTTTTATTTGCCAGTTGTGCAATTTTCCCTCCAGTTGTGTACCCCCAACATTTTGCTGTTGTCTGACCATCCTAACCTGACTTTTGCCAGAGGAGCACAGCCTTCTGTTGCACTCCTCTGGGCTTTCGCCTACTTTTTATGGGGAAACTGGCATGCCCTTAAGACAGTCAGTGCTGGGAGACTTTGTTTCCCTTAGTCCTTTTCCAATGTTGCAACTTTTCTGCAACATGTAACACGTGTACAATGTACCGTCCAGTACAGTGAACTTGGGTCTTCCTTTCGTTTCCAAAGGCCATACAACTCCCTCCAAAGGATTTCTTTTTTTTTAGAAGTGCAGATGTGCCTTGGACAGGGCTGGTGGCAGCTTATATTTTCGCGTATTTTTAACCCTTTCATGCCATGCAAACTGCATTTGCAGCGGTTGGCACAGGAAAGTGGCCTGGCCCAAAATTGCCATGCCACGAGGTTTTGTCTTTTGTCCATCTTGACCCTCTTCCTTCCCCAGGACGAGCAGACCTGGCTCAGTCCTAATGTGGGCATGCATTCTCCCGCGAACGCCAAGCTTTTGCAGGTTTCTGCATGCCCTGTGTGTGTGCCTCCAGGATGTGGGCTGGACTGTCTAGTTGCAATCCACATCCTGGGTGCCAGAGTCTGGTGTGCTGTGAATGACTGGGACCACCGTGGTCAGTGATTGGTCCACGTATGTTCCTGTATGGGAGCAGATCTCCCATTGGGTCCTCTTCATTTTGGCGCAAAGGAGATTCTGGACAAGAGAAGGCTCCAAACACCCGTACCATGTCAATCTCTGGAGTTCTTACTGAATGAAGGATAGGATCCGAGTATCCTGAAACTAAAAAGCTGAGTCAAGGAACCGCTGGTGACTTGCAGGAAGGTTTGGCACCCTGAGCCCGCTGTTGTCCCACAGGACCCCTCTGCATCACAAGGTCTGCAAAGGCGCTTCGACCCGTTTGAATAGTGGGAACAGCTGTTCAAGGCACCTTAATCTTAACCTGCAAGCGAGCCTTTTCAGAAGTGTTCATGGGCCAACCAGCAAACTGATCAGCAGGACCTTTGCTCTGAAACCGCTGCTGTTTCGAGTTGACACTTGGTAGATTGCGAGCTCTGTGTTCACGGCACTCGCACCGAATATGGTACTTTCCCAGGTCTGGAATAAAGTGCATGCCCAAACCAGAGTACATGTGGTTATCGTGTCGCCCAGCCGCAGTGACTAACTTCGCAGGTGCCTTGCTGTGGTGACCCTCTGTGCCCTGAAACCTGCTACAGTGAAACTGGCCTGAGCGGAGAAATTGCACTGTCCCGCCAGGGAATCATCGCTGTAACTTTGCTGTAACTTTGCTGCAGAGCGGCACAACTGCTGCATTTGAACCTGAAACCAAAGTGTACTCGACTCCAAAGTTTGGTCCGTGTCTCAGTGAGTACTTGCAACCCTTACCGGTGGCTCCTAGCGCATCCATCCATTTTAACGCACAAGTGTCCCCTGAGGGCCACTCACCTTTCCACAGGTATCCTGTGCTACCGTCCCATTCCCAACTCCTGGAACCTGCCTTTCCCTCTTGGGGAGGCCCTCCACGAATAGTGGGAACTCGTTCTTCGTCGCCTTACCACCTTCCTGAGCTGGTACAGCCCCTGCAAGAGACCCGTTTTAGCCCTTCTGCACGATCGGGTGCACCATCATTTGAAAGTGCATTTGAGCGCTGGGCTCCACTCTTCGTAGGGACGGGACTGCCTCTCACTTAGGAATTGATTGATTGAACTGACAAAAGTGTATTTGCACTGCTTTCTCCCTTTCCATTTAGGTTGTGGACCATTCTGTTTTTTTAACCCTTTAGGCCACTTGGTATTGTATATGTGTTATAGTAGTGTTGTATTGGTTTGACCTATTACAGTTGACATTTGCTGTGTTGAAGTTCAAAGGCCTTGAATACATGTACATGTATTTTTGTATATATTTAATACACAACTGACGGAGTGATTTGTGGTGTCCTTTACTCTGTGCTCATAAAGGTCTTTCACCCTCACCCCTCCCGAGACCTAGTCTTGACCGCTGCCAATGCTACCTTGATTAGTCTGCCTTGTCCAGAAGGTTACCCTGTTCCAAGAAACTAGGCTGTCCTTCTGAACCTCTGCCCACCAGGTCAGAGTTTAGAAATCCATCTAAACAGCAGTAGCTTCTTATTGGGGGCAAGCCCCCATAGCACTCCTCTGCCCCTTCCCCAACTGTCCCTAGAAAACCTACAGCACAACAAACTGCACAAACTTCACTACACTGGAACAACAAAACAAAAACACAGACCTCCACAACAGTACACAACGACTACCGGATCCAAACACCCCAGGCCCAGGCAACAGACCCGCTGGGCTATGGCCGTCAACAGCACATCACTGCTCTCTTGCACTTTTCCTGCTTCCTCCCTCTAACTGACCCTCCCTTCCTCTTTCAGAGCCGCCAGAGCGCCAAGGGACCACTACGGTGGTGATAGTGCGTGGTACAAATGTCCTTTAACATTAACATATAGTCTCAATATATTGGATAGATCCGACTCTTAGTGTGCTTGATGTCCTGAAATATGGTGAGGCTTGCTGCACCGCCAGGGCCTTGAGGGTCTACTCCCAACCTCAGAGGTAATTTAGAAAAGACGCAGGGGGGGGCTCTGGATAGTTGCGCTAGCCTAATTGGTATCATTCTAGCAATAAGGTTATAGCTATATTCTTCAATTATTAATCACTAAAGATCAACACAGATATCTTGGTGGTCTTGATTGGCTGTAATTTAATTCCATGTGCATCAACAGTTCAGCCCTTCAGCCTGCATGTGTTTCAACAAGTGTCTTTGTCAAGGCAAGGTTAAATATTGTAAGAGGCCTGATGAGCGTGGCTAAGAAATCTTGACACTGGTCGTTGGCGTTCTTGCCATTAGGATAGTTGGTTTATGCAACCTTTTGGCATGATTAGGCCGTAAAGGTGGATTGTTCACTGGCACAGACTATTACAAATCCGTGAACATTCCTCATCCCCTTGGGGATATATATTGGAATCCAGCCGCTGTGCCATTAAACAATCTGCCTTTACTGCCCAATCGTGCCAAAGGGTTGCATAAACAGAACTATCCCAACGGCGAGAATGCCAACTACCACGCCCATCAGGCCTCTTACAATATTTAGCCTTGACAAAGACACTTTTGTCAACACATGTAGGCTGAAGGGCTGAACTGTTGATGGAATTAAAATGCAGCCAATCAATCCCACCAAGATATCTGTGTTGATCTTTAGCGATTAATAATTGAAGACTATAGCTATAACCTTATTAATGGCATGATACTAATTAGGCTAACACAACTATCCAGAGCCACCCTGTGTCACCCCTAGAATATATCTTAACTCCACCCACCCCTAAAAGCGTCAAACAGTGGTTTCTCCAAATGTGCTGATGGCAGTGATGAGTTGGAACAAGTTACTTACCTGTAACTTTTTCTCAGGCATACGTCTTACATGCTACGACTATTTCCTGTCAGGCTGGGAATCCTTTGTAAAATAAAGCAGTGTAGCTTTAAACTCCACTGCATTGTCGCTTGTCTAGCCTATTCCTGTCTGAGTCGTACTGGCCTAACCAATGACACTTGGCCACTAGGGGTGGAGTTTAGGAGGACATCTTCAGTTTTGGTCATGCATGTAAAGTGGCACTAGGACCCAAGAAGAGCCATAGTGTGGAAGTAGGAAGGGGTTACATGTGAATGCATGAAAGACTCATGCTGGAGAACACAATTTACAGGCAAGTAACTTGTTCCTTCTCAAGCACGGGGCCTTGCATGGATTCACATGCTATGAATATGATTACATAGCAGTACATGTACACGACGCAGGAGGTGGCAAGGCTCAACACAAGCAATAAGACTTACCCCTGGAACACTCGCCTCAAAACTGGTTGCGAAACACTGCTGGTCCAATACAAGATGCCTCCCTGGAATCCCTGTCGGCACACTCGTGAAGGTGTGCATAGACCTGCACCTGGCAGGCCTGCAGATATTCAGCAAGGGAACGCCGTCATAGATGCGATTGCTCTAGTGAAACAGGCCCTCGGTCCGACTGGCAACAGCCTGCATGCCAGCTGATGGCAATACGTGATGCAGTTGGAGAGCCATCTGGCGATGGACGCTTTAGATGGAGCCTTCCTATGACCCGTAGGTCCAAAACACAAAAACTGGGGTATTTTGAAAGTCATTTGTGCATGCAACATAGAACAAGGCATGTTCCACATCAGCAAATGCAAAGACCTTTCAACAGGTGAAGAAAACTGACAGTACCAAGGGTTTGTTTAAATGAAAGTCCGGCGATACCTTGGACATAAAGGATGGATGAGTGTAGATGGAGCCCTGACCTTAGCCAGAATGTTCTTGCATGCCAAGGGCAGCAAGTGGTGTCCAAACTCTAGCACTGCAGGATCCAGACTACCAAGCTCACTTGCTGGATCGTGGTGCAGGATAGAGCCTCCTTCCCTGGACATCCCATTTGGAAGAGGATGCTGTCTGAATGCTGGCACCACTAAAAGGTGCAATAGATATGGGTGCCAGATCTGCCTGGGTCACGCCAGTGCAATGGGGATCATCTTGCAGCGGGATAGTTTGACTGTGCTGATCACACGTCGCAGCTATTGGTGGGAATGCGGACAGGAACCGGCTTTCCCATGGGATAGAGAAGGTGTCTTCCAGACTCCTTGCTTCGAGGGAACCTGCTGGCACTTGGTGTTGGTTGCTGTAGCAAACTGGGCAATCTTGAGTTGGCCCCAATGGCTGAAAATCCAGGACACCTGACCTTGTTGGAGCGCCCACTCGTGGCAGGACCACAGCTCCCTGCTGAGTCCACAGTGGTGTTCTGAACACCTACCAAGCGGAATGGGAACAAGCACCCGCTGAGCAGTGGACCAGCGCCACAGGTTCTGTGCCTTCAGGGAGAGGACAGGACATCTTGTTCCGTCGAGCTACTTGATGTAATACATGGTGGTTGTGTTGTCCGTGAAAATCCTGACCACCTTTCACAAAAGCTGCGACTTAAAAGACTTGAGAACGCAAAAAACGGCCTGCTGTTCCAGGACGTTGATATGCAACGTCTTCTCTTCTGGGCGCCATAGTCCCGTGGCATTTAGCTGGCCATGTAGGCGACCCCACATCCAAAGAGGCATCGGTAGTGACTGTTTCCTGATGCGCTGTGCTCCTGAAGGGAGCCCCTCGCAAGATGTGAAGGCGAATGGACCACCTCCTCAGGGCTTTCCTGAACATTTTAGGGTGATCTAGTCATTCCATGAGGTGGAGTTCTGCTTCTACCTGGCGTCCAGGAACTCCTAAAGAGGTCTTCTTCTGAGCAACCTGCAATGAGACCAGATAGATGCAGGAGGACATCCCTAACATGGATTTAATGGACCGGACTGTCGCCACCCTGATGGAGGATATCCTTTCCTAGGTTGGCACGTATCCTTTTCTCCGATAGAGCCACCAGGCACGAGACTGAGTCAGCCCATCTTGGGATGGCACCATGCATGATTTGGGATAGTTTATGGAGAATCGCAGAGAGGTTGGAGTCCATACTGTTTCCGCTGTATGCTGCTGCGCCGCCTGGGCGTGAGACTGGACCAGCCAATCGTCTAGGTAGAGGTAGACTTATACTCCCTGGAGATGAAGGACCACCCCCACTGGGGCAAGGCGCACCCTAGGGGCTGATTTGAGGAAGACGAGTAATGCGTTGAATTGGTAATGTCTTCCTTGGACGACAAACCTTCTGAACTTCCAATGTTTTGGGTGAATGGGATGTGGAAATGTACATCCTCCAGATCCAGCATCGCCAGGAATTATCATCTTCCAGTTGGCAGAGTATGTGCTGCAAAGGGACCATCCTAAATTTCTGCGACATTAGGAATTTGCGGCTCTAATTCCAGGATGAGCCTTCACCCGCCTGACTTGCGAACCAGAAAGTATCTGCAGTATACTCCAGAGGCGCAAAGGGACCCGTTCTATGCCCCTTTTTAGCAGCATGGCCTTAACTTCCTTGACGAGTTGGGCTCTGTGCTGCTCTTGTCTTATCACGGGAGGAATGTGGGGGCACTTGTCTTGAAACTCCAGTGTCCCTGCTCTATTGCGTCGAGCACCCATTTGTCCGGGTCGACAAACTGAGAGCCGGCCTCACACTGGGGTGCTGAAGTGGGGGCTCGGGAATTGGGGCTGGTCAGGCTTCCTTCAGCGTCTGCTTCCTGGTGGTTTGCGGATGCGACTGCGGACTAACTCCCACATAGATCTGGGAATGGCCTCTATAAACCTCTTAGGCAGTGGAGCAAGAGGGCTGATGGTAGGAAGGTCTGAGCACCTTGGAAGTTCAGGAACCCTTTTCTTTCTGGGAGCGAAAAGGTCTGCCTCCTCTTTTGCAGCACTCCCAGAGTGTGCTGTCTGCGTCTATCTTGATGAGTAGAGACTTTCCACTGCCTTTGCTGAAATGGTTGTCCTGCCTGAAATGTATTGCCCTCAGCCAACCCTGACGATGTAGGAAATCACGGATGGATCCCAACTTGTACCAGAGTTTTGTTGTAGCCTGCAAGGATGGCTAGGGCGTTGACAGCCTTGACTGTAGACGCTGCAGTGGTGGCGCTGCAGTGGTGGCTGTGCTTTCTAGATTCCTTCTACCAGGTCAATTGGGAATGAGCAAGAGGATGGGTGGATTAGACGACCTCTTCCTCTCGCCACCCGACACTACGGAGTCTGGCGTTTGTATGATATGATTGGTTATTTATAACTAGTTTGAAGCGCAGAGGTTTCGAAGCGCTTACCCGGGGGAACGAACCGGTGTTGCTGCCAAGGCGAGCATGTTGCCCCTGAGCTATCCTCCTGAGTTTTATGGCCTCTGAGGCATTTAGGAGCCGTATTCGGAACTGTTTCTTCAGCCCCTCCTTTTTAGTAAATGCAGAAAATTGCTTTTGCATCTGCCAGACGTCATCCAGAAGTGGGACTGAAACCATGGTCTTTCTGGGGGATTCAGTTTGCTGGAAAAGAATCTCCCTTTTCCTCTGGAAGCAGGTTGAAAAGTTTGGCTGTCCTGGAAAGCATTGCCTGGAATGATCCCACTTCATCTGCGGGAGAGTCCCTAGATGGTAGGTCTACATCTGGCGGCTCACCGTCTGCAGCAACTGTTAGCGCATTTTTCTACAATCCAGTTGGGATTGGACTCTACAAGACTTATCCCTTGGCTCTAGGGCCCCAACCTCTATAGGCCTGGTTCTAGGGCTCCAACCTCTAATGTAGGCCTGTACCACCCAATGTTTGAGTGGAAGAGCAGCCAGGCTTCTTAGGAGGAGGAATGTGAGCTGTAAGTCGGTACAAAGAAATCTGAACATACCTGGACCCACAAACACTTACACACTTGCAGTTATATCAAAAATAGGTATTTATACACACAAGGCAATTAGAAACTAAAGGAATATCGTATTTACTAGCAACATCAAAAATACAGCAGGATAATGGGAGAAATGAAGCAGGCGAGTAAATTGTTACGTATTTGCTATCCACACAGTGACTTCAGTCGGGTAAGTAAAAGCACTTATTTGAATTGACTCTGCTTTATTTTGATGTAAGTAAAGAGCAAATGAATGGGTAAGCAACCCTGTCGCAATTCCTTGTAAGGTTCAGGCAGTCTTTTTCCAAACTAGAATGGAGTTCTTCAGTTCAGGTTTTGGATGGAAATGAGCAATGCGAAAGTCAAGAGGAATGCAACAGAATTCTTCTTAGTACAGGTATGTAGTAACATCTCAGGTGCTTGGGAGAAGCCTTCCTGTGGGGGTTTAAGCTTTTGGCCCTGGGTGACTGGAGATGGGTGAACAACCAAACAGTAGAAACGGCGCTCCAAAAGCAAAGGAGTGATACAAATGGCTCAAGGTAAGTTAACCAAGAGCCCCACAGTACTTTCAGTGAAAATGCAGCTGGATGCCATCTGGATGATATGGCATGTATTGCATGCCTGTACACAGGCATGTGTACAGGCATGCAAGGGGAGGACAAAATAACGAGGACAAAATAACGATCTCACTAGGCCTTGTGTCATTCAGATCGCCAAGTGCAGGGAAGAGGGAAGAGGGAAGGGGAGAAGTGCCAGTGGGGAGGTGAATGAGGGAAGTGCAGTTAACTCAGTGCAGCATGTGGGTGGCTCATAAGTGCAGAGATAAGGGACTGTAGGGCTGCAGATACAGACTGATCCTGGAGGCCGTGCAAGGGCAGCTGGACATGCAGGAGCCTGGGCCAGAGTTCAGAGGGTGAACAGAGCAGTTGAATGCATCAGGAGGGGAGAGGAAGAGAGAAGGTGGAAGCAAAAAGGAAGGTCTTAAGTTGCTCCCAGAACCAGAGGTGGTTCTGCTCAAGTTTGAGAGGCAGGGAGGCTGTTCCAGAGGGAGGCCCCAGCCGAGGGGGATACATCTGCCCCCAACTCTCTGCTTGGGGAAGCGTCTGACCCTCCAAGCTGGAGGTGAATGAGCAGAGGGCTTGAAAAGGAAGATGTTTTGTAAGATAAAGTTGGAGGTAGAGTGGTCCCAGGCCCGAGAATGCCTTGTGCATGATACATAGGGTCTTGTAGTTGGCCCTTGCAGCCATGGGAGCCAGTGAAGAGATGTAAGCTGGAGAGATACGAAGTTTCGCAGTCCTGCAGTTGATAAGTTGTAAAGGTCGAAGAGTAGAGGTAGGCATTTAGAAAGAGGCTGTTGCCCAGGGAGGACCATAGCTCTGGAGACGGTGAGCTTCTTGGGGAAAGTGAGCTGGTAGTTTGACTTCTTAGACATCAGATGTGAGGAGAGAAGGAGAGGGTGGCTTCGAGGATGATGCCAAGGTTCTTAGCCTCACAGGAAGGAGCAGGAAGAGGACCCAGAGTGGGTGGGCAGAGAGGAAAGGAAGGAGCGGTTGTCCAATGAGGAGGATCTCGGTCTTACTGGCATTAAGGCAGAGATTTTTGGCGGCACACCATTCCTGAATGGCGACCAGACAGTCTGGGATGAGAGAAAAAGCGGAGGTGGCTGAGAGGAGCCTGAAAGCGAGCAGTGAGTCATCCGCATAACATTGAAAATTGGAGCAGAAAGTAGCGATGCAGTGGGCAGAGCTGCCAGTTGGTGGTTGAAGAGCCAGGGAGAGAGGTTAGACCCCTGGGGAACACCACAAGTAGAGAGAGCGAAGCGAGGAAAGACACCAGTTGGAAATGAGGGTCTGCCGGTGAGAAAGGTCAACCAGGCCAAGGTTTGATCAGTAATACAAAGGTGGTCGCTGAGACGATTGAGCAGGATGCCATGGTTGAACGTGTCAAAAGCAGAGGATGGATAGAGGAGAATAAGGAAATTAGAGTCAAGATTGGAGAGCAAGTCGTCACAGGTGTTTAGGAGAGCAGTTTCTGTGTTTCTGGCAGCTCTAAAGCCAGACTGGTAGTCATGGAGGCAACCGACAGATTCAGTATGGTAGATGTTAGGGAGAATTCTCGTTGATGGCTAATTTCCCTCACCTAGTGAGTCCCCCAGCAGCTTTGCTGGATTTCTGGACTTTATTTGTTTCCACTTGGTAAAAGAGTTAGCTTTTCCCCCACTTTTACCTGTGTCCATGTGTATTTCCTCTGTTTTTGTAATTGTGGACTCTGGAGTATACCACTTCAGTAGCCCCCTTCTTTTGTGTGTCATTCAGCACCTTCAGTGCAGTGGCACAGGGTTGTCTTCGAGACTTCCCACTGACTCCATTTCTGAGGCTGACTACCGTCCCCCAGAAATGGGTAAAGTTGCCATTTACTTTAGTCAATCTACCACAGATCCAGTACACCCCATCTTCCATGGAGTACTGGAAAGGGTTACTTCATATCCCTTTTTATCTGTACCTCCTAGAGCATTGTTTTGCTCTTTTAACATTTAGACTTGGCTGGTGGCAGTGGTATCTACCCTAACTTTTCTACCACGATTATATTAGATAAACGTGGTATTGTTCTTGGCTATTATATTAGCCTGAAACATAAACCCGCTTGACCAAATTGTCTTTCTCTTGGCTTCGGTCGGGTTTATTCGCCCTTTCTTTTTGTTAAAGTCCTTCTTGTGTTTTACTTTGCGCGGCAAACCAGGTTCGCCTTCTTTGTTCACCGTCTTCTGGCGGGCTTCTGCAGAGAAGCCCTCCTCTTGGCGCCTGGGTGTCTAGGTGGGCTGAATGTGAGGGAGGGGTGTAGTCACCCCCTGCACAGGGTATCCTAGGAAACCCAAGTTGCGCTTTGCCATGATTGGCTGAGGGGGGTTGCCTGTACTTCCGCTCTCTATATGGTAGAGGAGAGGCACAGAGGACCCCAGCCAAGATTCTCTATTATTGGTAACGTAGTCGAGCAATCGAGGCCTAGCTTCTCAGGAGGTGATGCAGGCTGGTTCTTAAGTACAGTGTAGTCCCCGAACCCTTTAAAGAATGTCCACACACTGTATTACTGAAAACAGTCTTTATATAATTAATATTCAAAGGTGTATATACACAATCACAATAACGCACTTCGTACTCGGAAATCAACAATGATAAATATATACAATTCTAAAGTGGTACCACCAATGTTATCAAATCTCATTAAAGTGCATCAACTGTACGGTTAAAATGTCACACAGATCAATAACCAGGAGACCAGCAATAGAGAGTGGAAGGAACGCAAGATGTAGGCAGAACACTGGCCCCTACTGATGCACAGTTCTGTGTGGAGATTCCCCCCCCCCCCACCCCCACCCCCAACCTGGGCAACCTGTAAACTATATATAGCACAAGCCCAGTCCATATATTGTTCAATGGCCTTATTTCCTCCAATGTTTTACCCCCCCTTCCCCCAATGTACCTGGTGGAGTAGAGTTCTTCTAAGATGTGTCAAAGGATCCTTCTTGAGTGACTTCCTTTAAAGCAGGAGCCACGGATCCTCAAGGGGGGGGTCCAAGATGTTGAACTTGACGGCGGCGATGAGAAGTTCAAGGGTGCCGAGACCACAATGTCGATCCAGGCGGTGCTCGTCAGCGACGTCCTGTGAGGATGAGGTGTGCGGGGCACCTCTGCGATGGATTGTTCAGGACCGCAAAGAGTTTCAGAAGAACTGTGGCCCGTCGTTGTGGCCTTCAAGTGGCGGGAAACCCACTGGCGGATTCTCCTCGGCACGTTGGTCGTCCTGGTCTTTCTCCGGCGGGACAAAGCGGTCGACGTTGCGGACAAGGGAGTCCTTGGATTCAAATGTTCTTAGGCAAAGGAGTGGGCGGCTCTGGTCGTCGGCACAGCGTCAAGTGGTCCCCACGGCTGGGCAACAACTTCGACGGGCCTCCAGCGGTTACACAAACCTGCATATTCTGGTCGACGGCAATAGACTTAGACAGCGGCGAAGTCCAGGTGCTTTGCTTCGTTCTCCTCAGTGGTCCCGTCTCTGGTCGGCAGCCTTTTTTAGGGTCTGACTTCCAGGGAGCTTCGGCAAAGGTTAGCGGTGCTCGATGGGCCCTCTGAGCACGGGAAGAGGGCGCCTTACCAGGTCCTCTCTCCGATCAGTCTTTGAATTTGGCAGCTTTCAGATCAGCAAGTCTTCTTCCAGCTGGGCGTCGAGGATCAGCAGTTCCAGTTACTCTTCAAGTGTAGACACAGTTTCTGAAAAATTTCCAGTGGTGAGAGGTCCCAGATATAGTATCTTGTCTCTCATCCACACTGCTGGGTCACTCTCATGGTATGATTGGCTCACACTGCAGCCAATCATACTGAAGGGCATTCATGCGGTCAGTCAGCCAATCGGGCACACAGTGCATTCAGGCCATCCTCCTACCTCTCAGACGCTCGCAACAAGGAATGTGGATTGGGACAAGTACCCAGCCATTCAACACTACACACTGCATTCAGGCTAGTTTCGGGCAGGGCTGTCTCAGGCTTTCTCTCATACCGGAAACCAGACAGCCACAACAAGAAGTGCATATTGGTCACACACTCCATTCACCCAGGTCCCACCCACAGGGCGTACCCACAACATACAGTCACTGGGAAGGCTCCAGCCAGTATGGACTGGACTTCGCAACAACACCATATATAGAACTTCCACCCAACAGCCAGTCAGGGGGAAGGGACAGAGTCAGGGCTTCCCAGGTCTTTGGGAAAACAAGGTAACGGGTAATAGAAAGCAATAGGCCACAGGGGCCATCTTGTTGCCATCAAGAATCAACTGATTCCAAAGGCAGGTCCTGGGTATCCCAAAATGGAGGATACTCGGCGCACCTGTCAAATTCAGCATGGAGCTGCCACCAGCCCATACCCTGCTCTGCGGGCCACCCACAGGTGCCCAAAAACATACACACAGGGCACAGGGTTGTACCCCCACCCATGGGTGCCGTAAAGGTATCCCATGGGCCTGTTCACCAAACCAAAAGAGCTGCACCGCCAGGAGTCCCACATGAACTCTTGCGCGGAAAACACGACAGAACACACGATAAAAAGGCAGTAAAGGACAAGGATACGGAGGCCATGTCCCTCCGATGCATTTCCAGCATCACAGTTGTCCAGGCTGGACAACCCCCCTGCTGGGTGATTGACAGCCAGGCTGGGCTAGAAGTCAGAGAGTCGCCACTGGAACTACAAGGAACCGAAGAGAAGCAGAGATAACGACGACTGCTGCAACTATCCCGTCCCGGTGAAGCCCTGCTGCAGTCCTGAGCTATCTACCCTTCGTCGACCAGAGAAGATCCAGTCCGGCGCCTTCTTCCATTGAGCCTGGTGGGGATAACCAGCTCCTCTTCCACAGCCAGAGGATCCTCTTCCTTGGTCGAAATCGCTGCACACAGCTGTAGTGGTCCGGATAGCCATCTGAAGACCCTCTCCTGTTTTTAAGGAGCGCACCTTTTACTCGCCGTCGCTGCTGCCGGCCTCATCCCTGTGTGGTGCAGACCCCTTCAGACGTCCTCCTTCACAACGAAGCTCCAGGAACCGTGGGTCTGCGGGAAACCATCAGGAACAACTGCCATGGCATCAGCTGCACCATTGGAATAAGGTACTGTGTTCTGCTTGAGGAAACTGGGTGAACCCCTTTTCTTAATCTCCAAGGCTTGCCCTTCTCTTACCTCCTTATAACTTTTGTTTCCGAACATTGACAATATCAAAGTACTCTTGGCTATGTTGAATCGTGAACGGTGATCCTCGACAACAGGCCCCCGGTGTCAATGACCCTGGCTCCGGCCCTCTGACTCTTGAACTCCTGTCAACGAGTGATTCTCGATTCTGTCTGCCTAACTATAATATTGACTGTGATTTGTGCCTCCAACTCCCTCTGGGTATCTCAGGTGCTAAGTGTGTTTTTGCCCTGGTAACATTTCATGTTACGGATACACGTTTATTCAGTAGACCGAACTGTCAAAGTGATCGCAATTGTATTCACGGTAACGTGTTTTGTTGATGACACCGGTCCATTGAAACACAGGGTACTTACCTTGAGACATACTGTACAAAGTGAATTGGGTAGTTGTATATTTTTCGTGCGGTTTTAAATTTAATAGAAGTGTCGTGTTTATAACAAATGGTTTAAAATAAATGTACTTATATTTTTCTACCTGAAACCTTGAGTCAGTGTTTGCTTGAGTCACAGTAATTGTGGTCTATTTGTGTAATCTGTTACTGCTCATATACTCTTGAGATCATCCTGGCTGTTCCACCACTGCTACCACTCTGATGTAGTAGTACAGGCTTGTACCAAAGGTAAAACTTGTATTGCCACCTGTGGTCTTAATTGTGTGTAGTGGTCCCTAAGGGCACTGCACAAGAGTCTGCCTAACAGTAGATTAAGCTGGGAGATGGCCAGCTTTTCCAAGAGTTGGCCCAGGAAAGGAGTGATGGAGCTCGGGCGATGGTTGGCCGAAGAGGTAGTATCGGCCGAGTACTTCTTTAGAATGGGGTGCACAAGAGTTTTTAAAGGTGGGAATGCACAGATGCAAACCCGGTCTCCTGTTGCCTTGATCGTGGTGACGCAAGGCGGGACCCTGGATGGGCTCCGTCGAGGGAGGAACTTGCCAGCAAAGAATTCTTCTTACTAATGCGTCGGTGTGTGGTTTTGGCGCTTTCTCAGCACCAGGAGCTAATGATCACGGCAAGTCGGAATCTTCTTTTCTCGGTCTTGCACTCTGCTAAGTGGCCTCTGAGGAGAGGATGTGTGCTTCTGGAGGTCCACACGGATGCCACTGAAGTTCGAGCGAGGTTCTTAAATGGCAAAATAAACTCCAAGGTGGTTGAGGTTCCCCAGGTATTGGGATTCTTCAGCCCTGGAAGGTCGCAGGACATTGGGGGTCAGGGGGATGGGGGCAGCTCAAATTGAAGAGGAGGAAGTCATTGGTGGAGCTTCCCCGTCGCTTCAAAAGCAGGGTCCGGACAGCAGCGGTGCTTCGGTTACTGGAGGTGTTGCAGGTGTTTCTGGTAGTCGTCTTTGGAGCTTCAGTTCCAGTGGTTGACTTTGCCTTCTGTCCCAGAAGCCTTGCCTTTATGCTGGAACCCATTCAGTTCTATGGACCTGTCAATCACCGGGGGTGGCTGTCCTTGCAGTTCAGCCAGCAGCCCAGTTCAAACTGATTCCCTCAGGCATACCCTCGGACAAAGGCCAGAGAGTTTTCGGGCTACTCCCTCAAGTCCTGCCTCAGCAGACCCACTGGAGCCTGGGCAGGCTTCACAAAAGGATCCCAAAGGTGAAACTCTAGAGGACACACCCCACCTGAAATGGTAGAAGGGCCAAGAACACAAAACGAAAAATGGCGATAAAACACTGGGGCCATTTTGGGAAAATGGTCACCCAAAGGTGCTGAACTGCAGCTGTGAAAACAGCCTGTGATAACCAACACAGAAATGGCATCTAAATGTATGCACAGCCACCAGCCGTTTAGGTTTGTTACTGTAACTATAAAAGTTGCAGGAGCAATGGGAAAGGAGTTAGAGTAGCCCCTCACTTGCCATAAGTTGGTGTGCTGATCCCACAAAAAGTAAGATAAAAGTATAAAATAAAAAGGGAATCACAAGGGTCTCCCCAGTGTCAAGGACTAGTACAAGATGGTCAGCGGCTTCTATCTCTCACCCCAATTACCAGCAGAGAACCCTCAGGCCTATCAAAACGGTATAATGTCCTTCCATTGCCAGGCATCTTTACGAGTGCATTTTAAACGTGTACGAAAAAGGTAATCGAAAAATGTTTAGGCCGTGGAAAAGAGCAGATAAAGGGTTGGGTTGATCGGGAATAGTTAAAAATAGATGGTGGAGGGGTGGTTTGGGGGGCACCCCCACCAAAAATAAATGACTTTTTTTGTGTTTCTTTGCCTTTTTAAAAAAAAAAAAAAGAAAATCGTAAAAATGCCTCACAATGAAAGAACATAGAGCCATCAAAACTTCCCTTGCCACAAGCACAGAAAACTCAGCGATTGGGCAAAGTTGCTTCTTTTTATTAGCAAGCAAAAAATATACCTGGATCACACCAGAAAACCGGTATCCTCCAGAGCGCTCGACTTCTGTGTCACCTGGTTTTATCCTGATGTGACATTACGAATTCAGTTTCCAGAAAGATTTTGCACATTGGCATTGGTCACTTTGAGCTGGTTACATACAGAAAACCTATGGGTTAATCCTACGATTGGAGAAGCATGCCTAGGAGCCCCTCCTGAGACCACCCCTACTAGTGCTGGTTTACGATGTTGCAGGGTCGCTGTGAGACCATTGGCTCTTGCAACAAATTATCATCCCCCCCCCCCCCCCCCCCCCCCCCCTGTGAAAGTGGAGACTCGATTGCTCAGGGCGTGACCTCCCATCCTGGGACCCTGGACAGTTGCCAGACTGAGTGTACCTTTTCAAGGCAATGGGAATGGGCATGGAGATGAGAAATGTTCCTAATGTTGCCATTCTCTGATCGCCCAGGCCTGTGAGTGCATTCCGTTGAACACCCAGCTGCAGCACTTGTAGCGTCTTCTCTCCTTAGTCGATGGGAACGGCTCCTGTTGCTGCCATGCTTGAATAGGCATGGTCTTGTTGAACTGGGTCGCATGTGTTGAGACCACAAAATGTAGCCCTCTCGCTTGTAATTGAGTATTTAGCTTAACTTTCTTCAGGTGGTTTAGTCTTGGTAACGGGAACGTTTCTGTCTACATTTTACCTTGGCAGAGTGCTTTGGTTCTGCTTGAGTGTGGCTCCGGCGATCGTGTCAGCCATTCAATGTGCTCGAAACCTGTCCCCTCTGTCATCCCTCTTAGAGACCTATAGCTTCTATACAGGGGTCAAGTCCTGAAAAAAAGTGGGGTACTCCTTAACATACCAATTGAATGTGGCGTCACCAGAAATGAGCATACCAAGGTGCTTGCTTAAAGTGGGTGGACTCCATCCACCTGCGTGTACCCTCGACTTGAGCCCTGCTTCTATATTACTCCTTGGCTTCTCTGCGTTAGTAGCAGTCAAACATATGCAAGCTAAATGTATAAACTCTCTCGTGATTTCAGCTTTAGCGAGCGAAGTGAACACAGCAATATGTATCTGTCCTTACCTACATGGGTTATAAAAGCATGTGCTTCGTGTCTCTATGCAATAAACAAATGCATGTTTGTGTAAGTTCATGAGTGGATGCATATGTTGTTCGTGTAAAGTAGGGCTACATCGTGATGACGTCAGGGATTTTTTGGCTTTGCAGTCAGTCGACTTGCTTGATCAAGGTCAGTTCCATATCGTCCAGGTTATCGATAGGGTATGGTCTGAATGGGTCTCCGAGTAACATTTCTCACACCGGCGATGCATTGAAGTTTGTGCAGATGAGCCTAGTAGTGAAGCCCATCTGTTTCTCTGCCTAGATGCTGAGGATCGTGTGGGGGGGCATGAGGGTCAGATTCAAGCCGCCATCTACAGCACTGCACACAGGGTGCTGTGTGCTGCAACAATCCATTACAGATGGATGCAGTGAAATACATGGAGGAAAGCATGACTCCATTAAAGAAAAAAGAAATACAGTAGCCGTAAGATAGGAGCAAATGGAATGAATGCATGAGTCAGTGGTAAAAAGTCCCACTCCCTCTGGAGAGTAAATCGAAGCATACCAGAAGTACATCAAAGTGCTGGAGGTGTCTCGGGTTGAGGGGAATTGACACAAAAATGAAAATGCTTCCTAACAGCGACAGTCCTCCAAATCATCCATACCCTGAATACCATCTGTATGCAGTTTGGTGTCCGTTCTTGTTGGGAGGCCCTCCTCTAGAGGGCCATGGAACAGGAAGTGGCTGTGGGAATCAGACACTAGAGAAGGTGTTTCCAGGTCGGGCCGAGACAGTCTTGGTGGACCGGGCACAAGAGCTGGGACCTAAACCACAGGCGGACCATGAGCCACGAGCAGTAGTCTCTGCTGAATCCGAGACTAGAGTGGTTTCTTTGCAACCGATCTCTCAGAGCCTGAGGTGTCAAGATTGATGCATGAGGCCAGGGGCTCGTAGGGCACGTAGGCTGAAGCGGTTGTGCAGGCAGCAGAGCCGGCGGTGGAAGCGGCCAACACAACCCTAAAGGGTGTGGACTGATTTCTTCAGAGACTTCTTACGCCTCTGACAGGGTGGAAGAAGCAGAGACAGTGACTGGAGACGCCACCCTGAGAGGCCTCACAGGGGATGTGGCGGGCAGAAGAGAGATCTAGTAGTGCCTCCCTCTTTGCTTGAACCTCAAGGGACAGCACATGGCACACCTGGGGAAGGTAGTACGGCCGAAAGAAACCCAGCTGGGACTAACGGAGGCCTTGGAGGCAATGCTACCCTTGAGATAGCTGTTGTGACCACTGAGATGGTGCCTGCAATCGTCGACGATCCTGTAGACCTGACAAAAACCGGTACCGCCAGCCTGGCAGACAGTGTCTTCAACTTTGTCAGTCATTTGCACTGACAATTTAGACAATGGTTTTGGGTTTGTGGATGACACTGCCAATGATCGACGGTGATGAGTGGACGATCTCAGACTCTCTGAAGAAACTGTTCCCTTCGTGCCATTTGCCGATCCAGACGACGGGAACAAGCAAGTCTGAGCAGGCAACGACTTCGCCTTTTTAGGTACCTTCCACTTGGAAGAGTCCTTAAAGGTTCTCAACCTCCTTGCCAGAGGCAGTACGCTCCCTGTGCCTCCAAGTTCTGGCAAAGGCATGACTGCCCACCGACCTCAAGGCCTTACCTTCGTCCAGTCATGTCACCAGCCTCGGATGGCAATCCTCCTGGTCTTGCTGGAGAATGGCTGGTAGATGGGGCATCCCTCCAGTGTGGTCTGGGTGCAGGCAGTAAATGCACTATTGGTGGCGGCCTTCGATGTAGACCACCTTCTGACTGCATCTGGAACAGGCCCTAAAGAGGCTCTTCTTGTCCTCCAATGGCGCTTGTACTAGGCAGAAACTGTTTGCGGCCTCACACGACGTAGTGATCCTAAAGAAGGTGGTTTTGAGACTGAAAATGGATCCCCAGTGCAGTTAAAATGGTGAAGTTTTTCAAATGGACAAAATACCCTAGTCGAGGAAAACTCTGGACTTGCATTATATCTGAAGATGGCCACCAGGGGTGGGGCAAAGGAGGACGAGTCATTGGTTGGGGCAGCATGACCCAAAGTGACAGCAATAGGCTATACAAGCAACAGTGTAGTTTTTAGCTTATAGCTAAACTGCTATATTTTAGAGGTCCCCCAGCCTGACTGGCAATATTCGTAGCCCATGAATCCATGTAAGACTCGATGCTGGAGAAGGCCAGCTACTGATGGTGCAGACTGGATTCCAGCGATATGCCCCCTTTTTGTCTGTGCTAGTCCTCTTCCCTTCACGCTCCTACAGATTCCAAGTCTAGACAGTTGCTCTCTGCAGATCTCGTGCGCTCTAGGATTCCACACTTCGGTATTGCTTGTGGGAGTAATTCAAAGCTGATGCCGTCCAGGATTCTCTTGATCCTTTGTGGCTGGGAAGGGCACATTGCAAATATTGCACCTTTTTCAGGCAGTCTTCAGCCCTAATCTCCTCAGTGTATGGGGTGAGGTACATGGTCTGTGCGTAGAATGCCAACTTGAGAAGTGATTCATACCCTCTTACCACCCCACCCCACCCCCCACCTCTCTCGTCTCATCCTCCAACCTACCGTGACTTCTGCTTGTGCCCCTCTGCGTTTTGGGGGCACACTCGATCTTTTGAGTTTGCATCACTGTGATTGTGCATTGTGATACAATCGTGGTCCTTCATGTCGAGTAACCTGTGTATACATGTGACATTTTTAATCCATTCTGTGTTCACGCCGCCATGGATTGAGATTGCATGGTATATTCACTGTCCCCTGATAGCAATGATTGTGTTTTACAGTAGCCCCCTTCACCGTGAAGTGCTGCAGGGGTCTTCTGTATCCCTGTTTTGCTCTCTAGTAACCATTGATGTGCCTAGAATGTGCTGGGGTGGCAGTTCTACCATTTCTTATTTTCCCCAAATGAATATTTACCGCGTTATGCCATTTTGAGCACCATGTACTCGATGGCTGTGCTATTCACCCTGTGCTTGGCCTTCTCAGCAAATGCCATGTAAGGCATGCACGTTTGCAGGCTCTGGCCTGGGTTCCTGAGCAAGTGAGAATGTGTGCAACCTGGCTGGATATGGGGGTTTGGGACTGTCTTGTCTAAGCCACATTACTGCCAGCGGCCGTCCAGCCCCTAGCTGTTTGAACGGTGGAGTTCCTTGCCATTGAATCCGCAGCCCAAATTCGGGTATAAGCCCTGCAGCAGTTTCTCAGACTGGCCATTGCAGCCAAGAGTCCTAAGTGGAGCCCTGCTGTCAAGGATGACTAGCATTACCAAAAAGTCCTGGAAGCTGCATCTTGTTTCAAGCTTTGAAGACTAGCTTCGAAGATCCCTGTCGGTGCTTGATGAGTCCAAGCAGTCTGGACCCCTGCATGTGAAGCCAGCTGTTGGAGAACATCAAAGTGCCCTAGGACTATCCTGTGTGCAGCCCCGGTCACTGTCCTGAGCTGGAGCTTAGCATTCTGGGGGTCCAAGATCTCTCATCCCCATCCTCCTCATCCTCTCCAAGACGGCCCAGGGCATCGCTCGGATGGTTGAAGAAAGTTGTTGGCTGTCTTCCAACCACGATTTTTGGGTCTTCAGCATGATGCTTTCCTTCGTAGAGGTCTTGGCTCCACTGATCTGCAAGAGTACCTTTTTATCGTGGATTATTTCCACTCCACCAATGGTAA
This sequence comes from Ambystoma mexicanum, assembly GCF_040938575.1. Taxonomy (NCBI): domain Eukaryota; kingdom Metazoa; phylum Chordata; class Amphibia; order Caudata; family Ambystomatidae; genus Ambystoma; species Ambystoma mexicanum. Next base: position 1,720,192,488 of record NC_090929.1, on the reverse strand, counting down.
AGATTTGCACCATTCTAACGTGCAGGGGCTCTGCAATCCTGGACAGCCATTGGCCACCACGCCGGCCCAATCGCAGACACTTGGCATGGATGTGCACTGGGACCAGACGATCCTTGCCACAACAAACGGCCACAAACCTCCGCTTTTCTAGAGAAAGCTCGATTTTCCTAGGAAAGGGCTCCCATATCTGGGTGCAGGAAGTAGGATTGTCCCACCCATTCATGATATGATGGATTTTGAAAGGGTACATTCAAGCCATAATTCAGTCTTTTCTAAACCAATCATGAAAAATGGCCTTCCCCACCCCCAAGCACATAACCAGACCCTCACACCACCGCCTTTCGCTTACTGCAAAGCACACCACAGGCTCTGCTGTGCTGCAAATATCACAGCTGACAGGAGGGGGAGCTGTAAGGAGGAATAAAGGTTTGTCTTTGATGGAGGAGTGGGAAAGATTGTGGTGGTGAAGGTAGGGGGCGGCGAGAGGGTAAATAAAGTTTGCTTTCTGTGAGGGTGAATGTGATGGCCAAGGGAACGGAGCTGGTGGGGGAGAGAAGATGGGTGCAGGGGTTGTGTGTGAAACTCCCTGAAATGAAAGGAAGTAAACTACGCGGAAGAGGTTGGGAATGTGGGGTGGGAGCGCCTTCATGGGGTGGCTTGGCATGGGAAGGTGGAGGACAATGTAGCAATTCAGCATTTTGAAGACCACACAATCGGCCGAAATAAATCTGGTTTCTTTTTGTGCTCAGTCTTCAAAATGCAGAATTATCACATGGGACCAAATCATCTTGTGGCATGGCTGGCGTTTATGGTACTCAAGTTGGCATTAAGCAGTTGCATGCAAAAGTGCACAATATAAAAACAGGCAGTAGAAAAGTATCTGCTACCAGCCCGTCTTGGACACATCAAGTTCATAACCACAAAGCTACAAACAATGAAGTTACAGGGACGCTGTGTTCCTACCTCATGCCACTGTGAGCTGATGTGTGCAGAAAAAATAGTGTTCTCCTGCACTGATGGCCATATGGACTGATCAGTTCCCCCAAAACAGATGAGCTTAGCAAGGTCAGTGAAGTAAAAACAGGCTTTGCTTGCCTCAAGTCAGACAAGCGTCAAAATAGCAAAAGCTGTTGTTCCCTGGATGTCTATGCAGAGAAAGCAGCAAAAAGCAAATCATTCCTAGCAGCTGTCCTTACTCCAGTATGGGTCTGCTGATCTTTCATGGAGGAGGGCCTTTGGGTGATGCGGCACAGCTCGTTTCAGGGAGTAGCGTGTGCTTCTCTGTGTAGGCCATGATGCTTTGCATGAACTCTTGGCCTGGGCAGGCTTCATGAGGGATCATGCTTCTGACTGCAGAATCCATTCATCTGTAAACTTGTGTGTGATGTGCCAGGTCTCCACTAATGAGTTCCTCTCCTTTCACAGCGTGCGTTGCAGGACCCTCATGTGGCAGCTTTCATGGTGGAGCCAATTCAAGGCGAGGCAGGTGTGATCGTTCCTGATGAGGGATACTTGACTGGTGTCCGCGATCTCTGCACAGCACATAATGTAAGTGCAAGCTCTATACTTTAGTGCACGGTTTCCTCAACAGGTAGGATCGCCCCTGGCGAAAGAGCAGAAAGATTGAATGGGAGAGATGAGAAGACTGACACCCCAATGGAACTTTTTTAAACTAGTCTTTTATTTAAGAAAGTGTAAAGCTGGCAGGGTCTATGCCAAAATGGTAACCTTGTGATGTGGGGTGTCTTGCAGGATCCATGCATGCATCCTCCCAGACCATCATTTTCCAGTCTCTTCCCTTGTGGCTCTGTTTTTGTGACACTGACTCAATCCCAAGCCTCCTCAGTTACACATGGTGCAGAATGTGTTCTCTGGGTCAGTACTATGAGTTATGATGAACATGCATCAAAACCTTTCCATTAGGAGGTGCCACCCCCTGAAGGAAAGACATTCACCTGCAGCACTGGTCAACATTAGCCTGTTTCTCCAGAAAGCCTTTCACGATAGCCTCTTCTCAGGCATGAGGGCAGCCACCGCTAGTCTTCGGTCCATCCTCTGCTTACCAACGACACCTGCAATTGCACCTTTTCTGTGCTAGGTAGTGAACCAGAGCCTGCAGCCTAAAGGCGATTGTCTACATTGCGCTTCACCTCATTTGTTTCTCTTCCAAGCTACTCTTGCTTACACCGCCCTTCCTATACTGTGTACTTGCCTTCTTCACCCGCCTCCCCTTTGCAGTTACTGGGGTGGGATAGTTCCATGGCTCTGAATGAGATTGGTCCCTTCTCTCTCCTACCCTTGACCCATAATCTCAAAGCACTTGGATTGCAATAAACGGGCTGTATTGAAAGGTCAGTTTCTATACTAATGCATTACTGGTTAGTGAAATGTAAGATTAAGAACGTCTTTTTAAACTAATTCCTCTCATCAGCAAACCCCCTCTAAGGGGGCTGTCCTTATATTTTCTGTTTCTAATGAAGAATTTTGGTTGGGGGCAAGGTGAGTGCCTTCACTTGCTTTTGGCAGACAATGGGACAGATGTGATGGAGCATTCCTAATGGAGGGAGTTCCTGAAATGAGACTAGTGTAAAACAGATGGTGTCTCTGAGCTAAATTTCAGGCTTGCAGACCAATTATAGCCCGCCCGGCTCGTAGGGGCTGCCTACTTGTCTTCTAAGGGAACCCCTTTAAATAAAGACAGACACCAGGGGTAATAAAAGTATTTCAAAAGAGAATAGAACTGAACTCCCCTGCCCAGCCAATTCTTGTGCCGAGGAGAAGAGGATTTAAAACCAAAATCAGTTGGAAAAAGACTGTTGGGAGTGAAACAAGAAAAGCAAAGACCGGACTTACTGGGGCAGGGGGGGGGGTTGAGGGGGGTTGCTGCCGCAGCCTACATTTTGAGAATGGCGGCACATGTTGCGTCTCCAGGGGGTTGAGCTGCTTATGTTTGCGGCGGCTCGACTGCCCTGGGCTGTGGTGGATGTCGGCTGCTTGCTGTCGGCTCCTGCCTTGAATACCTGCAGGAGCTGCTGAGCCCCCACAGTCACCCAAGGGGCCTCGATCGCTCTGAAAACCTATTCTCTAAAGAAAGTGGAGTACAGCTCTTTTATACCAATGCGAGCGAAAACCAATGCCATCCGGTTGCTTTGGGAACCGCCGAGCTCCGAATCAAGAGGTTCAATCCTTTCATTCAAATTAACGCACATGAAGCTTCGTAGGGAGTTTTCGCCAAGGGATTTAGTCCTGCCGCTCACTTTCTGAACCTAAAACTACTCGTAAACACTTTAAAGATTTAAAAGTATTTGCTGTCGATGACGTATGCACTGTAGAAGCAGTTGAACTTGGCTCATACTTCAAGCGAGGATTAACAAGTCTCAAACATGCTGTGCTCCACTGTGCTACTCCAAGGTCACTCAGAGTTCTTGTATGTCTCTTCTGTATCTTTTTCAGGCGAGTCTTCCTTTATTCATTTCTAGCTTGGGCCTAAACTGGAGAGCAAACGAAAATAAGGACCTTGCTGCTGGACTTAAACGTATGAGCGGCAGTTTAGACTGTATAACTGCCCTTTGTTGCACCTGAAACCCATCGGGACACAAGATCTCTTCCTCCATCTTGGCTTGAGGTAGTTCTCAGACTCTGAATAGCTGTAATTAAGGCCCATCCAATAGTCTCTCAAAACAGGAACTGTCTCCACTAGTGAGTGTAACAATCTCCTATCCCGGTTAGCCTCCCAGAACGGGCATGTGCCTGGGGGCCCAGACTGGGCCGGCAGACTCCGGAGCCCAGATTACTTTACCAGGTGCGACAGAAGAGCAGTCCAGCCCAGGGTCTTGTGCACGGTGCTGCCTGGCTGTACCCCTGACTGGCAGCCTCAATGCTAGAGTTCGGCCCTTCATAAAAGTTCTCTTGTGCTGCGTATGCTAGGCACAGCCCGCGAGGTGAGCAGAGCGGTGAGCCAGCTCCAGCCAGGAGGGTGGAGCATTAACTCCTGGGTGAAAGAGGAAGTTCTGAGTTACTGAGTGGCCTGGGTGAAGGAAGCTACGGGCATGAACAGGGAATGGTCCATATTTTGCCACCAGTAAAGGCTCTTACTCCAGGACACCCAAGTCTCCACTAGAAGAATAGCGCACATTCTGGTTGCCACCGGTAAGAACGTAGCTTGACGATTTACTTGCGACTTAAAACCCATTCCACTGTTGCTCCTTTCCTTAACTAGGCACTCTGCAATTATTGCAGACCTGAAAGTCTGCAGACTACCTGTTTAGGCACATGGTAGGCACTGAATAATGGCATCACCCCCCCCACGTCCCTCTGCACTGATGCACACCCCACAAGCCTGGACTGAATGTTTACTTTCAACACCCTAATAGATAATGAATGCAGAAGCACTGCCTTTATGGGAAGGTCCAGAACACCCAAAATACATGTCTAGATGTGAGCTGGTTATGCAGACTCCACCCATGTCCAGATGTGAGCTGGTTATGCAGACTCCACCCCTGTCCGCACTGAAGATCTGCACAATGCCCTCGATTAACAGGGCAAAGTAACTGCAGGCCAAGTGGAGCAGAGTGGTCTAGGCTGGGCAATGCAGGTATTTGTATTTGTAACGCGCACCTTTAGGCCCGGAGGCATCAGGGCGCAACTTTAGACATGGTTACATAAGCATATAGATGCATCTATTCACAATATTAGCAGTGCATAGTATTCGGGGCATACAGCAATAAACATATTTACAGACAGTAACAGTGCATAGTATCCAGGGCAAACGGCAATAAACATATTTACAAACAGTAACGGTGCATAGTATTCAGGGCAAACAGCAATAAACATATTTACAGACAGTAACAGTGCATAGTATTCAGGGCAAACAGCAATAAACATATTTACAGACAGTAACAGTGCATAGTATTCAGGGCAAACAGCAATAAACATATTTACAGACAGTAACAGTGCATAGTATTCAGGGCATACAGCAATAAACATATTTACAGACAGTAACAGTGCGTAGTATTCAGGGCATACAACAATAAACATATTTAGACAGTGGGTTAGGGCAGGCGTTTCATGGTAACTCCCAAAGGACCCCAGACTTGGCCGCATGAGAGAACTGTCCCATAAAGTTACTGGGAGGCCAGGACCAGGGCTTCCTCCATACATAGCAGCCATGATTCAAAGCTCCCTCGTAGAAAATGGCCAGGTTTCCTCTTCATAGAACCATCTGCGGCTCTTTGAGGCCCGGAGGAGTAAAGCACAAGGGCTTTGCTCTCCTACTTTTCTCATGCATGGGTTCAACCTCCCTCCGGCTTGACCCCCTGGCACACATTGTGGAAGGCAAGGCCTGATCACTGCTGGGGGCACAGCATATCTTGTGCTCATGCCATCTGACACGTCTAGGTTAGGACCACTATGATGGTTTTGTGCAATGAAAAAACTTCAACAAACTCTGCCAAAATGAAAATTTAAAAATATGGCATTTTTATGCAGTTGGAAAAATGACATGCTCCCAGAAGTTGTCCTGGTCTCCAGTTCTCTCACTGGTGATTGATTGGAGCACTTTCACTTCTGTTTCACATCTATCCTCTCCACTCTGCTGGATCGGGGGCCCATCAGTGCTGATCTATGGGTGCACTGGTGTACACTGTGAGTTGCTGTTAGGCAAGATGTATGCAGTACCCTGTGGGAGACTGCACCAGCCTTGTCCTCTTGGCAATAGGTAACCCACCCTTTGGTTTAAGAATGTACTACACACGTTATTGACTGAGCAGCCAGGCCTATCTCAAGAGGGGTCAATGTGGGTTGTAGGGTTGCAACATAGAGATTCACAGTGACAAGTATCCAAATAAACACTTCGACTCAAGGTTCCTTGATAAAACAATTCATTATTTAAGTCGGTTTGATTAAGCCTTCTTTAGAAGGGAGCAAATGTATGTAACACAAAAATATACTTCAAAATACACTCTTAGTTTCTGTAAATCAGTAGATGGCCATTTGGGATGGCCCACAGACACTTCTTACACCCTCAGGTGACGTGTGGACATTTAATATATCACTAGTAGATTTAGAGCAATACCGAGTTTGGTGTCAAAGAAAAGGTTTTGGGAATAAAAAAATAGTTGGCAAATATTCTTAAGCAGGCAAGTACTTTTTGAACCCCCAATGCAAAGTAAGTTAACCCTTTCCCAGCTACACAAGTTATAGAATGTGTTGGTGCGCGGTACAAATGTCCTTTAACATTATTGCCACCGGAGTGGTCCCCTGGCGCTCTTGCGGCTCAAATAGGGAGGGAAGGTGAGTTAGTGGGAGGAGGCCGGAAAAGTTCTGGAGTGCAGTGATGTGCTGTTGGCAGCCTCAGCCCGGTGGTTCCGTCGGCTTGGCCTGGGGTGTTTGAGGCCGGTAGTCGTTGTGTGCTGATGTGCGAGTCTGTGTTTATTGTTTTGTTGTTGCGGTGTAGTGAAGTTTGTGCGGTTTTTTGTGCCAGAGGTTTGTGGTTGTGTTTGATTTGGAGTTAGAGAGGAGTATGTAGAGGAGGAAATGGTTAGTGGTATTGGTTAGTTGGCATCTCTATCCTGAGTTGAGGGGTTGGGCTTGTATAATCTCACCCAATGGGGTGCTTGGGCGCCCTGTGCCTCTGGTTGGTCCGTGCCGTTTTTGCATTTGAGGCCCTGTGAACATCTCGCTGCCTCCTCTGCCCGCTCAGTCACCAACCCTGCATGTTCCTCACTCTCACCCATATGGCTAGTGCACCTGCCAGTGTCCACTACTCAGTTTGTGTGGTGATTGGGGGTATCTCGACAGTTCCACAACCCAGTGGTACCTAGTAGCAGCTAACCGGGCGGTTTGGGATGTTGGTAAGGATTGGCTGGGGTTGTTGCCTCTGTCTCCGTGGGTCTCGTATGTGAACCACTCTGTCCAGCGTCACCCGTCCAGGTGTCGTGGGTGTTTCTCAGTCGGTTCTGAGAGCTTGTCAATGTCCTTTCCCGTTTAATCATTTTATCTTACTGTTTCGGTTTTAGTCTCTGGTATTGAAGAGCCAGGTTTTTAGTAATTATCTGAATTTTAGGTGATCTTTGGTGTTTCTTATTTCTTTTGGGATGTTCCAGGTTTTTGCGGCTAAGTGGTAGAAGGCGGTTCCTCTGAGTTTTTTCTTGATGTATGGTTTTAGTTCCAGGCAGATTTCGTTGGTTGACCTGAGTGGTCTCGTTGGCTTGTAGATTTCCTTTTGTAGGAATTCTGCTCCTTGTCCTCTGATTGCCCTGGGCGTTATGCACATTGTTTTGAAGGTGATAGTGTTTTACTGGGAGCCAATGTAGTGTTTTTAGGGCAGGGGTGATGGGGTCTCTTCTGGATAGTTTGAGGAGTAGTCTGGCTGCTGTGTTTTGAATCCGTTGTAGCTTCTTTAGTAGGTATTGCGAGGTAGAGGCTGTTTGCATAGTCGATTCTTGACATGATGAGGGCGACGATAGTGAGTGTTTTGTGTGTGTGAAGGAGAGGAAAGGTAGTATTTTTTTTTTTTGCCGTGTGGAGGAGGAAGAAGCATTTCTTGACTGTTGCGTTTATTTGCAGTTCTAAGGTTAGGGTGTTGTCCATCAGGACTCCCAAATTTTTGACTACCTTAGATGGAGATGGTGCGGTTCCCATTTTCGTTGGCCACAGGATGGCGGTTTCCTTCTCTTGGTCTTTGGAAATGATCATGATTTCTGTTTTTCCTGGGTTGATTTTCAGGTTGTTGGCATTCATCCAGTTGAAGACTTCTTTTAGAAAGTCGGTTGGGTTTGAATGATCGGCTTGGGTGTCTTTGATTTTGTAGATGATTTGAGTATCGTCTGCATAGTTGTAGCATGTGATGTTTTGTTTCTTGAAGATTCTGATAACTGGGGTTTGGTAGATGTTGAAGTACAGGGGTGATGGTGAGGATCCTTGTGGTACTCCAGTCGTTGACTCATGGGGTGGATTTGTAGCGTTTAATCCAAACAGTCTCTGTTCTGTCTGCTAGGAATGATTTAGTCCACCGTAGTGTTGTCTGTTATGCCTATGTCTTCTAGTCTTTTGGTTAGGGTGTCATGGCTAACTGTGTCGAAGGCTGCAGAGAGGTCGAGGAATAAGAGCTGATGTTGTGTTGGAGATTGCGTTTGTTTTTAGGTCGTCCCAGATGGATAGTAGTGCTGTTTCTGTTCCTCTTGTGGATCTGAAGCCGTCTTGAGCTTGGTCCAGCAGGTGGTGTTTTTCAACATATTCTTGGGTTAGTTTGTATACGTAGGTTTCGAGGTGTTTTGCCAGGTAGGGGATGTTAGAGATTGGTCTGTAGTTGGAGAGGTCATTGACGTCGCAGCTTGTGTTTTTCAGAAGTGGTTTCATGTAAACGGATTTGAAGATCCTTGGTACGGTTCCTGTTGCTAGTGATAGATTTAGAAGGTTTTTGTAGTATTCTGCTGGCGTTCCTTGTGCGAGGATTGATTTGTAGATGTCCGGGGGACAGGGATCCATCGGTGAGCCCACTTTCTTGCTGTGTTTTACCTGCATTGCGAATGCCTCTGCTGATAATTCAGGAAAGTTATTGAGTTTGTGCTGCGGTTCTGAGTCAGGTTTGTTTGGTTGTATGTTGCTGTTGGTTTGCCTCTGTTGAATGGTTTGTCTGATATCATTGATTTTTCTTTTTGTTTTTTTTTTTTGTTTTTTGAAGTGGTCGGCAAGGTCCTTGCAGAGTTTCTCGGAGGGGGTTGGGGGTGTTGTCACAGCCTGGTGGGTTTCTCATTTATTTAATGTGAAACATTTCTTTTTGTGTGTTGGTGGCCTTTGTGATTGTCATAATGCCGTCTCTTTGCCTTTTTGAATTTCCTTTTTGTATGCGCGGATTTGTTTTTGGAACAGTTTTTTTTGTCTTGTTGTAATCTTTCCTCCATTCCAGTTCCATCTTTTTGTTTTTCATGGTGCTTAATAGTGGGGTAAACCATTTTGCCATTGCTCTTTTTTGATGGTGTGAATGGTTTTTCTGGGGCCATCTTGTCAATTGTACCTGCAATCCATTTGTGTAATATCTCTGCTTTCCCGTCTAGGTCAGCTAGCTCTAGTTTTGTTGAGGGCTTAGTTAGCTCCAGTTGTTCGATTAGGTTGCTTTCTTTGACGTCTTTTCAGTTTCTTTTTGTGGTGGTTGAGAGTTTAGGGGGTTGGATGCAAACTTGCATAGGCAGAGTGATTATGAATGGGATGTTGAGATTGTCGCTCCACAGTATTTGTATTTGCGGTGCCGTGGTGATGAGTTTTTCCTCTGTGAAAATTGCGTCCAGAGTGTCCTGCCGAGTGTGTTGCCCCTTTTACTAGTTGTCGTAGTTTTGTGGTGGTGAGTTGTTCAGTCAGTGAGTTTCGGGAGTTGGCGTGGTTGTCAACGAACCAGATGTTGAAGTCCCCAAGGATGATTAGGTGTTCGTGGTTGATGGCTATGTTGGTGATGGCTTTTATGAAGTTGTCGAGGAAGGATGCATCATAATTTGGAGGTCTGTACACCAGGATGAATGTGATGTTGGTTTTTGGGCTTGCTGTTAGGTGTATGACCATGGATTCGCAGTTGAGGATGTTGAGTGGTTCGTCTGTTCTTATTTTTAGGTGTTCTTTGAATGCTATTGCGATGCCTCCTCTTTGTTTTTCCTGTTTGTTTGAAGGCATTTGAAGTTTGCTGGAAGGCAGCTTTGGAGTGTGATTGTTTAGTTGTCGTCCAGACAGGTTTCTGTGATGAATAGAATATCAATACTATTGTCATCGAGTAGGTCGAAGATCTCTGTAGAGTGTTTTGACATGGATCTTGCGGTTATTAGATTGCAGTGGATGTTACGCCTCGGCAGGCCCGCAGGAAGGTGATTGCCCTCCGTAAGGGTATGCGTCATATTGCAAACCCATTCTACGCCCACTAGCAACTGCCCTGGAAAATAGTGGCTTCGGCTCACTCCGCAGCAAGTTTGGACTACGATTCCCCGCTTTCCGCCTCCCGCTGTCAGCTGAGAGGTGATGATGCGTGAGCCTCGGTTTCGTCCAGTTCTGCCTTCTCCTTCCCGATTTAAACCTCGGAACCGGGCGAAACGCTGCTTCTTATTAAAGTTGCATCCCGGTATTTAGAAGTTCAGTCTTCAATCCTACTTTACTTACCTGTGTACCAGACCTGTTTCCTCATTCACGGACTGCTTTTGCCTGCCGCTTTTGGAACCTTGTGATCACGGCATCGGTAAGTCTCTTCTTTTCACCACTTGCTAACAAGCATATCTCCTGTACTCATTGTACCTTGCCGCTGAACTATATCACCTGCAATACTCCAACTCAATTGTCCTTTATTGTTGCTGTTACATCCTTTCCACAATCAGACTTCCATTGGACATTCTTCAGTAGTGCACAGGGACGCTTTGCGGATAGTGCACCTCCCCGACTCTAGTGCGGCCCTCGTTCCGCCCGGGTTCAGTTTCCCTAACTAACCTACCCATTTGTTATTTTGCACTTCCGTTTTTATGAGCTCTTTGGGACAACAGACTCAACAGCACATCAGTGGTGGTTCCGGTTGCCTTGAAACAAGGAGGGCATAGCTCAGGTACTACTAGAAAGAAGTATCGAGGGAAAGGGATCTTTCTTAAATTTCCAATTGCTCACCTCTTGTTTTTCCTCTACAGCTGGGTTCTTGGCGGTGTGTCCTCCCCGCCCTTTTGAGCGATCAGTCCCTCTGCCTGGTCCTACCCAGCAGAGGGTCATATCGTTAAAAAGGTCTTGTGCCCTCACAGAGAGGAGGCTAGGTTGGAGGCCCAGAACTAGCTCTTCAATCAATAGTTCAGTCCTGTGCCTTCCGGCCACCGATTTGGTATACTTCCCGTCCGGTGAGTAACAGTGGAGTTGTGAGGTGTAGTTTAGTTTGGCTTTTCTTGTTAGTGTCGTCTTCTGATCTTGTTGAGGTGTAGGTTCGGGTTGCCGGCGTCCTCGAATAGTTCTTCTAGGTTTTGTCTTGGGTTTTTGTTTTCATCGGGTTCGTCTCCCAGGGGTTGTGGTTGTTGATTGGCGGTTCTTCTAGCTTTGGTGATGTAAGGTTATCACTTCGGTCGTGTTTGTTGTTTCTGGTGGTGTTCATCTGGCATGATCCCTACCCCCGGGGACCCAGACCAAGTCCAGCAACCCCGGAAGCAGGCATCGAGTTACCCCAAGCAAGCCCAACAACCCCCGCCAGGGGCTATTTTGTTGCAGTCCTGGTGCCTATGGCGCCAGGCTCATATGGAGAGTCAGTCCTGGTGTCGGGCTCATAGATTAAAACTTACCTGATGCAGACCATGCTGCAAACTTACCTGATGCAGACCATGCTGCAAGAGCTCCAAGCCAAACGAGGCTTGGAAGGGACTATTTTACCTAAGGACTATTTTTTTTACTCGGATGGGGCTGGGGAGGAATACTTATCTGGGACGACTTTGGAGGCCATTTAAACCACGCCCAAAGAGCAGCACACGCTTCGCGTTATTCTGCATCCAGCAGCGTAACGCTCACCATGCCTGCAAGTCTGCATCCAGTCTTCTGCCATGCCCGCCTCGAGTTTGAAGCTCCTAGAAAAAGGGAGAAAGAAGGAGAAAAGGTTAGAACAAGAGCAATGCCTTTGATCCTTACCTGAATTCCCGAACCATCGCGCCTTCGAGCTGGAAGAAAGAAGTTATTTCATGCGAGTCGCCTCGCCTGCTGCAGCACCGTGCTGAACTCACCGGCCTTCGCCGCATCTTCACATTGCACTGCATCCTCTTGCATGTTCCCTCCGCACTCCGGCACCTAAGGAGAAGACAAGAACAGCAAGGTGATCCAAGGGAATACACAGAGGAATACCCCCCATAGACTTACCTGATTTTACCACCGGGGGTACTATTCTTCACGGGTCGGCGCAGCTTCCACTGCATCCTCGCCGAACCCCGGCCCCTAAGGGGAAACAAAAGGACAGCACGGTGAAACAAGGGACTAACAAGGGGAACCCTCCTCACCACAAAAGACTTACCTGATTTTACCGCTGGAGGCATTATTCCCCGAGACTTCATACTTTCTCTCAGCGCCTGAATAAGGGAGAAAGCAACAGGTTACACATGGACATTAGTTTTTTGAACTGTGTTGGATAATACTAATCCTTACCAGAACATTACCGGTTGCCACGAGGAACTCTTCAGTAGGGTCAAGCTGCAACCTGCAAGTAATCGGACAAGAGTGAAAGTCGGGCATTTGAACTCTTACGAACTACATACTTACGGCGTCTTGCCAGGAATAACGGAGTCAATATTGTCCTGGAACTCACCAAGTCCTTCGAGCCAGTGAAGCAAATGGTTATCTACGCGCCCCTGCGCTCAATGCAGGTTGGAGAGCTCATCTTTTCAAATCAGGTGAGACTATAAGAGGGGACATCTAAGGTCATCAGTGGGGAGAACAGCGGGGTGGGGGGGGATTTACGCTCAACTCCACGGATGGTTAATTCCCTTTCTCCATTTGCAGAAGAATATTCCTATGGGCCAAGCAAACAAAGCTAGGTGGGCCAGTCCAGTCCGTCATCTCGGCCCTAAGCATCACGTTGGTGGAGGCCGCAGCATTCCAGTCCAGATCGACACCTCTGTGGGAGCCAGGTGAGCATAACATCATCCTTCGTGATTTTGTTACGTTGTTTAATGTTGCTGCTTCTGGCGTTGCATTGGTTCGGTCTGGTGAGCAGGTCTCAGCGAGGTATGGAGTTAGGTAGAGGGATTTGTCTCTTCTCTGAGTTGGTTTGATTTTTGATCCTGTCTACGGGGGTGTGTTCTGTTGTTGCGGTTCTTAGTTGCAGTTCCGGAGTGTTTGTTCTTTCGTCTCTTCCTCGGGGTGGGTAGTTTTTATTTTGTCCAGTTGGTTATGTTTTGGTCTGGTTGTCTTGTGGTGTAGTACTTGGTGTGGATGCTGTCCTCTACCGGTTTTAGTCTTTTTCTGTAGGTGGTATTTCCAGCTGATGTTGCCTATTCTTTCAGTCGCAGTCTTGGTGGGGGTAAGGGAAGCGGTTAACTGTTGTATAGTTGGTTGTCAACGGTAGGGGTGTCACGGTATTAGTTTTATGACGGTACAATAACCTTCTTGCCAAATGACGGTATATCATAGTTATCGCGGTATAGCAGGTGGAGTTAACTAATCTTAACAAATATTTTCTAAAAGGTCATAAATTGTCAGATTTATCATCACAAACAAAACCAGGCACCCATGGCCAGAATTGGGCTTTTCAACATACTTTCCACTGAAATGCCACCCCTTGCTTCCACCAAACACACGTGTGGAGAGGAGGAGGGGCGGGGGGAGCCCTGCTGCGCCTGGCAAAGCAAACTGAATAGCTTTTCTTAAGTGGTCATTTCAGCTTTTAGCCCCCCCACTGGCTACTGGTGAAGATGAACATGTTGCCATCTTGATAACCTGCATGCCACAGATCAATGGAGTCTGATGGTAGTATACACTTGTGCGCATATGCACACACGCACTCTCTTTACGTTACAGCCTTTAGTTTACTTGTGGGCCAAAAGGTGTTAAGTAATCACGGACATGTTACCCTTTGGTATGGCAGCAGGGAATACCCACAGAGATGAGTGAATTTCGCACTGTGACTTATTATATGTAAATTCAATGATGGAACCAGGGAAATCCCCCATTGTCATATGTTTAGAAAACATTATCCATTATAAATATATAAACCCCAAACCGCCAACCCAAAGTAAACCCTTTTCCTTCTTGGCACTGTATTTATTCTTCCTATTGCTAACATATTGATTTTGTGTCAGGCATGTGTGGTTTATGGAATGGCATTAAAAACTGCTCCAACTGAAACTACTTGGCAGACGGCACATCCAACAGTGCAAGACCAAGACTGCACAGCACTTGCTTACTGCAGCCTTTCCAAATCAGATTGAAAAGCACACTTAACGGTATGAACGGTATACCGGTATAAACAATGTGACGGTTATTATTGTTCAATTAAGTGGTTCACGGTATCTTTAACGGTATACCGTAATACCGTTACATCCCTAGCCAACGGTTGCTCTCTTTAGTCCGTCTCCCTGAACGTGGTTCACTGCGGTGAGTTAGCCATGCGTGGTTAGGCAGGACATGCACTGGTTGTGGAGTGACTTTGAGGGGCGCAGCTAGTATTTACTCCCTTGATGTCTGGGCATCGAAGCCCTGATAGATTTCAGAGACGGGTCTATTAATGCAATCTGAGTATCGTACAGTGGAACCTGGAGACAGATCCCCGCTAGGCCTGAGAGACCTGTATAGTGGGAGAGAGGTCTATCAATGCGACCGGAAAGTCATACAATGCAATTTGGAGACAGAGCCCCAGCTAAAAACTTTGCGAGACCTGTATAGTGGGAGCGGGGCCTATCAATGCAATCAGAGTATCACACAGTGAAAGTTTACAAAGTAGCACAAAGTCAGTCTTTCAGGGAGCTAGGACAGCCAATGTTAGTTGAGCAAAAGTGTAGGTGAGCTGAAGCACTTAATATTTTCTATTATTTTTTATTTTATTTGTACTTATTTTCCCCAGAGTCTTCGGCCAAAGGTAGGCTCTTTGGAGTTATAATACTCTTTAAACTGTGAGAAATTGACTAAAAGGGAGAATGTAAGTTAGGCTAAGTGTTAAATATCAATTCTTCAGAGAAAAATTGAAAGTTTAAATCTCAACGGTCACAGGGATTTCCAAAAGTTCTGGTACGTTTTCAAGGGCTGCCATTGAGTGCTGAAGAATTTTAAACGTTGCCATTATCCAGGTCGGTTTGTCTCCACTTATCCTAGACCACCAGCAATTTTCATCCTCGACTGAGAGGTCAGACGAGAAATATTTCATGTATGCTGACCTGGTTTAAGTAGGTGACGAATGGTCTCTTTTTTTCGTTTGGTTTTTGACAAAGTCGGCAGTAGTTGAAACTAGAGGCCTCAAATAGCTTTGATTTCGTTGGTGGGTAGTAGATTCAGTCTAGCTCGTAGAAGGTTTCTAGCTTGCCTACTTGGAAATTGTTTGAAGCTCTGTAGTTCGCTCAATTTCTTTACATGTGGAGGCGAGTGAGAAGTTAATTTACTTTCTGAAGCTTTTGCCAGAGTCTGAATCCAATCTAATTCTTAGATTCTTTTTTTTTAAGGACTTTAGCCGGGTTGTTCACCAGTTCTTCCTCTCCACTCTCAATCGAGTTTAGGAGGGCGTTGTTACCTGCCCTCCAAGATTGTAGGACCTTGTTGGTAGAGTTTTTTCCATTTCTGAGTTGATCAATCTGTATGGTAGCATTCTCGTAGGAATCAAACATTTCCTGAACAACATCAGGGAGTTGTAGTTCAGTGACCCTTGCAGGGATGGGAGAGACTCAATTTTCTTTGCATTAACTAAACTGGTGTGGAAGTAGGTAGGCCAAGGACTGTCCTCCAATAATGCGCTTCGAGTTTAGGCCATATTTCACTCTATCGATGGCATAGCCTCTGCACCGTAAGTTATTGCGGGTACTACTTTCATCTTATAGAATTCGATTGCTGGTATTGACGAGAAACGTCCACATTTTTTATTTTTGTCAATGGCTTTTCCTTGGGTTGCCAGCTTTCTGATTTTTACTCGTAAGGCGTCTTGCATTGCGGATTCCCTTTTTGTCCTGTCCAAAATTATACCCAAGTATTTGAAGCTCTTTACTTGATCAATCTCAGATGATTCAAGTTACCATTTGGACTTATCCAAATTCCTGTTTTTTTCCGAAATCATTATTTTGGTTTTTTCTTTGTTGACTTCCAAGTTGTTGGTTGTGTATAGGAGTAGGTTATCAAGTTGGCGCTGTAGACCTATTGGCGTCTGGTCGATTTAAGATTAGGTCATCATGCAGTCCTAAGTCTGGTGGAAATGATCTAACCGTCTTCTGAAGTTTGCTAATCGCTGAGGTAAGCCAAAAAGAGAGAAGGGGCCAATGGACACCCCTGTTTGACTCCCCTTTGAATCGGCATGATTGCCGATGGGGATCCTTGGCAATTAAGCCATACTCTTACGGTAGTGTTTTTGTGTAGGACTATGATGGGGTCTAAGATTTCTTTTGGACAGGCCCAGCCTTCAGTTTGTCCCAGAGGCGGCTCCTGTCAACCCTATCAAAGGCCTGGGTAAAGTCTACGAAACCAATGTACAATCTAGGTCCTCCTTCCATCGCTTTGCTTTTCAGGGTGCTTATTAACAAGATGTTAGCTGTAGTTCCCATATTCTTTTTAAACCCCGACTGGAACTGGTCATTACATGGCGCTTTCCGATCGGGTCTAGCAGCGCAATAGGGCGATGGTTTGCGGGGTCATTACTGTTGCCTTTCATGTAAATGGGGACTATGATGGCTGTAGTCAATGAGGCCGGTATGGATTTGGACTCTGAGCATCTTGCAAAGACCTGGCTGATACATTTCTACCAGGCTTCAGGGTGGGCTTTTAGGTCTATGTTGGTAATGCCCTCGGGGCCTGGGGCTCTTGAATTTTTCAGTTTTTTTTTAACTAGGTTACGTATGTCTTCTTGGTCATCTAATCTTTCCCAGGTTGTTGATCTTTTAATGGATTTAAGAAGTGGTTGGCCCTCAGGTGGCTTGAATAGTGTCTTGAAATGCATCATCCAGGTTTCTTCGCCAATGCTGTTTCTGACAGCTACACTTCTGTTTGACATGGAAGAGTTTAGCAGTGACCAAAATTCTTTAGTACATATGACGCAAGTACTGCTTCTGAGTCTTGTTGGTACATATTTGCTCGATGTGATCTCAGCCACGTCCGGTAGATTTTTTTTTTTTTTGCCTCTTGGCTAACCGTGGTTGCTTGTTCAATATCTAGTTTGGACGCATTTCTCATTTCTTTCCGATATTCTAGTCGCCTTTGAACCAACAGAATATCGTATGTATGTTTCTTCTGAGCAAAAGACAGCCGTTTGTTTAAACAGTTTTTTTTAATGCTATTAAAAGTGGACCGTAATCATTTGAATTGTGCCATTTTATTAGATTTGGTCTCGCTGTACTTGTTCTGTTCTTCGTATTTCCCTGATAGTTTAAATCGAGCTGGTGGGTAATTTTTTTTCACTGAATCGTGAATACTCTTCCAAGAAGTTGTCACTAGCCTTAGTTTGGATCACTTCAAAAAGCGTGATCAGGTCTAGGAACGTGCTGGAAACTCAGATGTGGTCGGTGGTAGATTGTGTTTTTATTTGTCCAAGTCGGAAGACGGTCAGCACTTGGAAAACTGTTTCTGGATTTCATTAGGTTTAGCCACAGGAACACTCTGTTCCAGTGATGTCTGTTTATATTCGGATTTGTGGAGTGTACAGGTAACTTTTAAGTCTCCACATATTAAAATATGAGACACTTGGTGAACAGCCAAGATCCCGTCAATGGTATTTTCGATTTCCATCAAAAAAATGGAGGCTTCAATTTTAGCAGGGTTCCAATACGAATGGCTATCGGTGTAGGTTGCACAGTCTCATCTACCTCGTTTTAATGGTTCCATATAAAAATGACTGCTAGAAGATTTTGATTTGCCGTCAAGACTTTGTCCCTCTTAAGGCCATAGCCAATACGACTGGCCATAAGGAGACCCAAAGGTCGACCCATAGAGCTCTTTTTAGCCAGGGTCAAGATGACTTCATATCCACCAAGAGTAGGATCTTTCGTGAGCCAAGTTTCTTGTAGACACAAGATATCGAACTGACTTAAGTTTACATCGCCAGTTGTGGTTAAATGTAGGAAACCCCTTGTGTTCCAGGAGCAAAGTCTTAGGTCCAGCGTGGCAGTATCTGTTATACACGGCTCCAACTAAATGTCCTCTTGGTACTTGAGTTGCGATTTATTTCGCTTGGCTGTTAAGGCTTTTGGAAGCCATGCCCAGAGGGCAGATGTAGCCGGCTTGTGGACATTTGTTTCCGTTGAGGATGGCAGTATTGGGACGTCTTGCCTAATTGTTTTTTTTTCATGTCTGGGTAGGCTTTGTTCATTTTATTAGTCAGTTGGATGTTACTCTCCTTTGCCGGCGTATCAACGTGCTGCTTTTGTTTACTTGTGACCTGTCCTTCTGATGTAAGTTTTGCGACTCGTAGTCACATTTTTCAGATAGTTGTTTACGGGCTAACTGTTTGGGAATCGTCCTTTTGAGGCAGTCTTTCTCACAGATTAGCCCTTTCTTTGGTTTTTTCCTTTGCTAATGTCAAAGCGTTTTGGGGTTCTTCCAGTCATCAAGGGTTTCAGCCTGTCTCGATAGACACTCTATCGGGCGGTTCAGTAAGGTCATACCTTTAGTCTTAAGAGATCTTTGGTCTCCTGCCTCAACAGGTCTTTAGCCGACCCTGATGAAATGTGTAAATAGGCTGGAGCTCTGCCATGTCTATGGCTAAGGTCCACCATTTTTGTCCTGTTTTTTATCCGCCTTAATTTCGGTACATGGTTAAATAAAGTCAACACTGAGCTTCTGTTAAGCCCTGTACTTGCTCCAGCTTAAAAAGCCATCTCGTCTCTAATTTAAAGTTGGGGCCTTTTGGTATTTTTCTGTCTTGGATTGGTAAGGAGTCTCTTTGGCCTCCTTTTTCTTTTTGGTTCTGAGCGTCTGTGGATCTCATGGCTTCTCTCCGTCTGATCTTATCTGGCACAGGTGTAGTATATACCTTGTCTGCTGATCTTTTTTGGGTTCCAGAAAAAGGCCGATCCGAGGAGCCCACTTTTTTCAGGCTATCTGGCCGCAGTGTGTTTTTGCAGCGTTCATCCAGCGTAATGAAGAGCAAATTTTGATCAAAAGTTTCCTCGTCTGTATTGGGGAGTAGACTTGGAGGTAAGAGCGAAAGTCACGTTTCTCTTTAGGTGGCGTCACTGGTTTGATGGAGTGAGGATAAATCTACAAGATGCTGGCGGCTGTTCATAAGGATCTCACGTTCTATAAAATCCTCAGTAGTTTTTGGAGAAGGAGGGTGCCGAATAGATTTTTTTATTTTTTTATTTTTTTTATTTTTTAATCGATTTTGTTGTAGTTCCATGCTTTTCTGGAAACCGTGCATTCAGTCTTGAACTCTCAGGCGTTGCTTCATATGATGTGGCTTCTAATGGTTCAGACAGGGTCTCTGCCCTGTGGTTTTTTGCTAGTCCCTTCTCGTTAATAGCTCTTTTTTTCCCTAAGTTTTTAAAAATCTTAAAAGGCTGGTCTGGGTTTTGCTGAGTGATGCAGCTTACAGTTTGCTGCTGGACAAGATCCTCCACTATAAATAGCACTTCTTTTTCCCGACCATTCTTGAGTGTTTGCGTCTTTTTTGCTAGTTGAGGGTTTGAGTGTTGTGCAGAGAAACTGATGTAGTTAAATCGATGACTGGTAAAGTTTGTTCAGCCACATCCCTCGTTATTCTGCTCGAACTAGGCCCATCATTCTTTGGACCCCTTTCCATCTCTAGAGTCTGCGGTTGGACTTTGCAATGGTTTTGAGCTTGGAATGTTTTCATTCTGTCTTCTTATGCCATTACGTAGCCATCCAAGTAGATCAACTTGGTGTGGATCATTGCCTGTAATGTAGTATGATCCTTTTGAGGTGTCATTCAGGGTTTCATAAAGTTTTGTGAAAGGAGCTAGTGCTATAGTGATGGCTGACATGATCGAGAAAATATCAGGTTTTTTCAATGGCGTCTCTTTAGGTAATGACCCCTGAGCTTTGTTTGATTGGTGATATAAGGGAAGGCGAAGGCACGGCACAAGGGAGGATGTTCAGTGACTCTTAGTAGATGGAAGGTCCAGGGAAAGTCTTCTGTGCACACCACGGGAGGGGGGCAAAGGTGGATAGTTTCCCTCGACTGCCTGAGCATTTCTTGCTACTCCTAGAAATCGTGACTGAAAGAGGGCTTTTGATGTCGTTTAGTGTGGAGGGGGTAGTTCTTTACTGAATTACCTCCGGTAATAGAACTTCCGAATTGTCTTTTTATTTTAGTTTATTTAATTCAGAAGAGGGGCTAGAAGGCGTCGCCGGGTTAACTGTTCGGGGTAGATGGCCACCAGGACTGATGAATTTGTCCTTCAATACGGTTATCTCTGAGGGTTTTGTTAATAAAACCCTCAGAGTATGTAGGTCTTTACTGTTCCTGCTTCATTTTAGCTTAGCGTGGCTAGATTGAGTGATCTAGTGACTCGACAACTCCTGGGTCGATTGTCGGGAATAGAGTCCTCCGCTCCCAGTTCTTGCAGTTCAGTGTTTATCTGTGGGTCAGCAGTCATTTTGCTTCCCAAAGGGCATACAGTTTGGGAGGGCGGGACCTGATCTTTAGGCAAAAATGCAGATGGTTTCGAAGTTGGTATGTTTGGCTCTTCAACCTTCTTAGTTTGGAGATAGGCTGGCAATCTAATATTGCTTCCAGGATTTCAGTCATTTAACTCCAACCCACGAACTGTACGAGGGTTAGACTGGTTGTTGAAAAAACTTGTCAGGGGATTTTGGGACCTGCTATTTTTCGGACCGTTTCCGCTTCGTGTCAATAGAGAGCCTTCTCCTTTTGGCTTTCTTTTGGGGTTCGCACGCTTCCTTTTTGTAGGTCTTGTCAGTTCTTCTGTTTTTTCCTCTTGCTTGTTGAACTAAAGGGAACTGTCTTTGGCGCTTCTTTTGATAAGCTGTCAGAAGTGTTTCCTCGTTTCCCGAATAGCCTCAGACCTTCACATCCCAATTTGTTGCTGGAGTTTTTCATGAAGTGTTAGCCCAGGCGCGTTTACCAATGGTGTAACTGTAGGCTCGCTGGGTAGCTTGTCCATTGGAATTATTTCTGAATTGCAGTGGACCTGAGCCTGCACTGTGAGGCGCGCGCGCGCACATCTCCAGCGCCTGTTGCCACCCTAGTCACCCCTCCCCTGTTGGCAGGGCTGACGCTCTCTCGGATCTCTGCTCCGGCGGCCTCCGATGTCTCGCCCCACAAGGAAGAACCACCGGAACCTCTCCGCGGCAACGCCGCCCCGGTCTCCCCTCCGGGAGTCACGGGTAAGCGAGCCATTTGGTGATGTCACGTGATTCGAGGTATGGTTGCTTGTTTCGAGGACTTTGCTAATTGTGGGCAGGACAGGCGGAGTCTTTGTCCCGGTTACAGGCTGCAGCGTTGTGCAGGGGCCATCAGAGCCTTGCTTGTTGGAAGTTTTCCATAGCTTTTCTCTTTGCTTCTTGGAGCGTCGCCTTTGAGCAATTTTCCTTTCTTTCGCTTTGTACCTCCTTCAGGCGAGCTGGTTGACTCTTGTAGTGGCTCAGGATGAAGGTGCGTATTGTGCAGCCAGCGCCTTTCTTCGTCGGGGGGTGAGTTTGTCTGACAGTCCTAGCAGCCATGACTGCAGGACTGCCAATCTCCGCCACTCGGTGTCTGCTCCGCGGGCTGCTGCTCACTTGTAGGTA
This sequence comes from Ambystoma mexicanum, assembly GCF_040938575.1. Lineage (NCBI taxonomy): Eukaryota > Metazoa > Chordata > Amphibia > Caudata > Ambystomatidae > Ambystoma > Ambystoma mexicanum. Next base: position 1,720,171,107 of record NC_090929.1, on the reverse strand, counting down.
GTGCAGAAACTCCTCCTCTGAATAAGGATAGACAGGGAAGACACACTGCAGGGTAGAACTCGCTGCAGGACTGCCACTCCCGACCAGCACTTATTGCAGGTAAGTAAAAAGTCTTGCATAATGTTTTAGAAGTCTTTGTAGAAAATGAAATCACTGTAGGGCCACAAGCTGGGAGGCTTGTCAGGGGCAAAGCTGCAAACAACTCTGCAAAAGCAACTAAGACAAGTCTCCACTGAGAACTAGCAAGGCTACACAAGAGGCAAGTCCCCTTAGTTTTACAGTACCTTTTGGTTTGAATTGGTTCCAGCTGGCTTCTGCTCCTATGTAGGTCTGCAGAGCATGTTGTTCCTGGACCTCAGTCGTGGGGACAAGAGAGAGAGAGGATGTCTGGGGACTCGTGCACTACGAATGGAAGGTCGGCGGCAGCAATGGGCAAACTTCAGATCGCCTCGCATCTGTGGCCCAGCACTCTGAAGTGGCTCAGGCTTGGTCAGTCCTGCTTCATGAGTCTGGAGGATGTTCTTGGAGCTCGGATCTGACTTAAAAACGACACTCTATTCTGGTGCTCCTCTCCCCGGCAAATGGTTCCTGCAGCAGCAATGGAAGTACAGACAGCTCCGAGAGGATGTCCAGTCAGGCTTACTTTGGGTCGATTGGTTCCACCAACCCAACGGGAGAAGTCGTCCTTTGCAGGACTTCTCTTGTCAAGGCGAATTCTGAGCTTCAGCATTGCAGCAGGCCTTCAACGGGCAAACTGTCCAGGAGTTGCAGCAGGTGTCTCTTCCAAGTTCTCTTTCGGATTCCTTCGTCCAGTGGACGATACTGCCCTCCAAGCCAAAAAGCCTTGCCTTTTTTATGCAGGTTTCTCCCATTCATTTGCAACCTAGCTATCAATCGCACAGCAGGATGGCTGTCCTCCAAATGGGAGACACTCTATCAATTCAAAGTCCTCCCCTTCGGTATTGTCTCGGTGCCAAGGGTTTTTTGCCAAAGTTCCGGCAGTGGCAGCAGCTCACTTACGCAGGCAGTCCATTCCGGTGTAACCATATCTAGATGACTGGATAATAACAGGAGACGCACCGGGCTTGTCTAGAGAACACCCACACTACTGTCAGTCTGTTTGGTAAGAATTGGGGCAGGCACACTGTGTGCGACTGCACAAGACCTCTGCTTGGCATTAGGTAACCCACCTTTTGGTATAGGTCTGCACTACACAAGTTGGTAGTGTGACTGAGCAGCCAGGCCTATCTCAAGAGGTAAATGTGAGCTATAGAGCTGTACAGATGACATCGGTCCATAAAAGTAACCATTATACTCAAGGTTTTAGTTATAAATAATGATTTAATTAACATCAGTTTTAAATAAGCATTCTTTAAAAAGGCAATTGATTGTAACAGTTCAAGTAAGCTTCGAAATGTACTTTTCAGAATCAATAAAGCTGGTGAATACTCTTTGGATATGTTCAATACACTTCTCCCACACCCTGAGGTGACTTCAATAACAAGGATAGTATTTGCATTTATATATCACAAGAATATACTTTTGTAGATTCTGAGTTGCAGAAAGGAAGGGTTAGGGAAGCAAAAAGGTTAGAACAGTTTCTCAGAAAATGTGAGGACAGCTGAATCCTCCAGTGAAGTCTAGCTATGCCTTTCCCAGCAGTAACAGTATTCAAGAAGCTACCCCCTATGGGGGACACGCAATGACAAAGTCAATGGATTCGGAAAGGTGCCTTTAGGGAGCCAGGACAGCCAAAGTCATTTGGACACAGTCTAAAGTTCTGATGCGTTTCTTGGATAAAAGTCTTGCACAAAATCAGAGTTCAGAAAAATCACTTGTAGAAACAGAAGCTGTTAAGCCTGTGTAAAGGGAGTTGAAATTAACTCTGTGTAAGCAAGGAGTTGGCACGACTTGAGGCAAGAAGGTAAGTACCGCCAAGACCGAAAAAGTCCCTTTTGGTTAGAAGAAAGGGGTCCAGCTGGATTCCATCTTGATACAGCCAAGTGGGTCCTAGTTCCTGAGCCTCAGTCGTGGGGACAAGAGGGAAGGTGTCTGGAGGGCTCATGCAGCAGTACTCGGGAAGGTGGTCGGCAGCTACAGGGTTTCTTCGTTTCAGCAGCACTTTGCGGTTTCAGCACTTTGGATAAACGGGACAGATGCAGAACGGTTGACATAGGTTGGACTTTCCTTGCTCCCTCGGTCCTGCACTCTGAGGGGACTATGGATTTACTGCTTCTGGAGGGTCCTTAGGAGGCTCCTGGAGCTCTAAGCTGGATTTGTACCGCGGCAGATGTTGCGCTCAGTTATGGACACTCGACCCCTGGCATTGGGCTTCTGCAGCAATGGAGAGGCACAGCATTCGGGGGATTGCGCCAAAGTGGAGTTTGTCTCGGGTTAGTTAGCCTCACTAATCCAAGGGAAGAAGTCCATCCGGAGCTTCTCTGTCGAGGTGAAAAAGGGTCGGCACAGCAGCAGGACTTCACTGCGCAAAAAGAGGTCCAGGAGGTTGCAGCACGCTTCTCTTCTCGGTATCTTCTTCGATTGTTTCTTCCAGTGGTCGGCTCTGCCTGTAGTCCCAAAACCCTCGCTTTTTAAGCAAGTTTGCCCATTCATGCACAGCCTATGCTGTCTGTCCTTTAAGGACAGCCAGCCGGCCAATCGGGATTTGTTTTGTTCAGGCACTCCTAGAGACAAAGGACACAGGAGTTTTGGGACCCTCCCTCACATCCTGCTTTCCCGACACACTGGAGCCAGAGGCGGGCTTCAGAGCTGAAGCCTGCCAAAGGCAAGACCAACAAAGACCTCTCAAACAGAAAATGGCGAAAAAAGAAGACTGGGGCCAATGGTCACCCATGGGTGTTGTACTGCAGCTGAGGGTTCAGCCAGCAGTAGAAAAGCACAGTGGTAGGAAAACGTAAACCCTTGCCACCAGCGAAAGTAGGATAAGGGGCTACTAAGTAACCCCTGAGCACTCCACATAAGATGGTGTGTGCTGGACCTACAAAGTGAAAAGGTAAGTAAAGTCAATTTCACTTTACTATTCTTGGGAACGGTAGGTCACACAAGAGATATTTAAACCTGAAGAGAAAAAAGGATTTCTCAGTGACCCTGCTCTGAAGGTGCTGTGTCGCTATACAAAAAGTAGATGTCTATGGAGTTTGTCAGACTCTAAAAACAGTGAAAACACAAAATCCAAATTTGGGGGAAATGCACGAGTGAGAGGTCCCACTCACTCAGGAGTTGCAATTAAAATATCCTAAGTCCACCAAAAGGGATGGGTCTCTAAGGTGGGGAAGAATTTAGCACTGAAATGAAAAATTCTCCCCAACAATCTGCTCTTCGAAGTGGGGTTCTCTATGAGAAAAAAATCAAGCCTTGTCCCCAACCAAGTAGAGCAATTTCTGGGAGCTCTAATTCAGTCAGAACACTGCCTTGTCTTTCCCTCCGAGGCTCCAAACCATGTTGTTCCAAATCCCTCAATATATATAGCCGGTCGTCAGGTAACTGTACAGAAAGCTGATACTGCCAATGGGAATGATGGCTTATGCATTTTCCTAGTGCCACATGCCTGCCTGCACATGTGTCCGATGCAAGAGTGGCTCTAGAGCCAATCGTGTCAAGCAAGCAGTCAGTAGGACGATCTAGTGGTTGTCTCAAAAGCCCTTGTGCTATCACTGCAGCGGTGGACAAGGGAAAGGGGAAATCGTTCATCACCCGAACAGTAGAGGCTCATACTCATTACTGTCAGGCGGGGTGCTCGCCTTCTCCACCAGATGGCTTGCGGCACGTGGACAGTCGGGGGCAAGCAAACTGATTAACCTATTCAAGCTTCTAGCAGTTTTCAAATCCCTAAAGCTTTTCCAACAACTGCAGGGGAAAACTGTTCTAGTCCTTACAGACAGCAACACATCCATGTTTTAATGTTAAAGGTATTTATATAGTGCACCATCACCAACCGAGTTCGTCTCCAGGCGATTCTGTAAACCAAGAGATGGGGTTGGGTTAGTGGGTGAAGAGGGCGTAGGAAAGTGAGAAAGTGGTGTACTGTTGGCAACTTCAGTTCGGTGTTCACTGTGTGCGGAGCTTGAGTGTGTATATAGGATTGAAGCGAGGCCTGGCGTGCACGATCTATGTATTGACTGTTGTTGTGGTCAAGTCTGTGCGGTTTGCTGTAGAAGGTGGTTGTGTGGGATTTTGTGTGAATTAATATGCAGAAATGTGAGGTTTTGGTCAGTGGGTTATATGCCTCTTAATCCTTGTATCAGTTAGTAAAGCAAAAGAAAGAATAGACCTACCCAGTATGACAACCTGTCTAGTTTCTGGGGCGAAACCATGGCTGGTTTCTTGCAAATCTATTTGGGCTTAGTACCCCGCAGTTGGGCGAGCATTATCCCCTAGTTTGATGGTGTTAAATTATCATTCACCTGCTCCTTTCTATTTACTCTGTGGTCCATTGGTGGGTATATTCTTTCTCTTCCCTTTCCTGACTGTCTAGTTTTGGGGCAGTGGTGAGGCTGGCCTCCAGCTAAGTTATGGAGCTTAGTACACCCAGAAGGGCAGGCATTAACCCTGATAGTGGTGTTATATTATCATTCCCACCTCCTTCCTATTTATTTGCTGTTGGTGGTCCATTGCTGCCCGTGTTTACAAGGTGGGCCAGGTGTAATTGCTGGGTCATGCTTTGCTCTCCCTCCCTATTGATCTGTGGGTTTTCTTTGGTATGAATCGATGTGGTTTGTCTTTTAATTGACAAGTGGATATGTTGTAGATCTGTATAGCCTTACTTTATAAGGGTTGATGACTTGGGGAGTCAGGGTAGGTTCCTATGTCAGCCTAGTTCCCAAGTGTATGTCCCCATGGGCATTCTTTCTGGTTATGGGGCGAAGAGCCAGGATTTGATGAGTTTCCTGAATTGTAGGTGATCTCTTGTGTTCCGTGTTCTTTGGTAAGACATATTATGACCTAGTCAGATGAAAACTAAAATGAAATGAAAGGCAGTTTAGAATTTCACGAATGCTTCCAAGTGACAAAACAATGTCTGAACCAATCACTGCTGTGGTGTAGATCCACCATCTTGGCCAGGGAAAGCTAAGCCTTCCCGAATAAGGATAACCAACCTTAAAACCAAAACTGCTACCCAGAACTCCTCTCTCAACCCAACCTAGTACTTAAACATACCTCCCCTTCTACTACTCCAGAATGAATTCTTGAAACGCCCACATTTCCCAGAACCCCTGAAAATGTGAACAACATAATGTGGAAACCTGACACTGCCTCCTCCTCACTCATATCTGTCTGTCTGTTATTCAGTCTTGGTGTGCTGCAAATGACCTCTGCTTCAACGCCACTAAGACTGAGATAATTTTCATTGGGACTCATTCACCCGCTTTCCCTATTTCCCTCTGGCCGACCTCCTTTGGCCCGGCGCCCGCACCCACCTGTGAAGCAAGAAACCTTGGTGTCCTCTTAGACTCGCTCTCTCCTTCTCCTCTCACATTTCAGACATCTCTAGAAAGTCTATCAGCTACACCTCATGAGAGGTACTCTACTGTTTCTCATTTTACCCGAGAGGCTCACTGTCTCCAGAGCTCTGGTTCTCTCCAGGCTGAACTATGGCAACAGCCTCTTCCTGAACCTCCCTTCTGCGCTGCGCCCTCTGCAACTCATCCAGAACAGAACCGCAAGACTTATCCTTGGCCTCAAGCCCAGGGACCACATCTCTACGGCACTGAAATCCCTTCACTGGCTCCCTGTGGTGGCAAGGATAAAATTCAAGACCCCTTGCATTGTTCACAAGGCTTTCTGGGGCCTGGGACCCACCTACCTGCAACAATGTACTTAAATACTGTCCCTCACGAGCCCTCGCGAGTGAGCCGGTTCTCCAAGCAGGGATTTGGAGGGAGATCCTTCCTCAGCAGGTGCCCCTTTGTGGAATAGCCTCCCTGCCGCCCTCCATTTTGTGCCAGATCACCTTAAATTCCAGAAACTCCTCAAGACTTCCTCTTCTGCTCTTCCTTCTCTCTCTCTAGCTAACTTAGCTCTCGGCTTTTTCCCTCTTTCCCTCTCTCCCTCCTCCTCCGTACAGCATGCTAACTGGCCGCCGGGTGTACCTCAGACTCACTTGTCCCCGGTACCCCCACCAATCCTCCCTCGCACTTGCCCCAGGGCCCTACACCCCACCCACTCAATGCACATGAGAAATGAACCCAAGAGTGGCTCTCTCTGCACTTACCTCAGTCTCAACCGACCGGGTGCACTTGATCCTCCCCCTTAACCTGAGATCTGATCCTGCTTTATTTAAATTGCATGAGGATGCCACTCGCAAGTATCTGAAGGAGGAGCCAAGAGTGCAGGAATAATGGCCTGCCACCAGGTTTCTCATAGCAAGGCCCGTCTATGCACGTGCAGGTTGTCCTTACCCGCCTTGTGGAGACTTGTATTGATTCTCCTGTTCTTCGTGGCAGGTGCTGTTCATCGCTGATGAGGTACAGACTGGATTGGGCCGGACGGGGAAGCTGCTGGCCGTGCACCACGAGAGCGTCAATCCTGACATTGTGGTCCTGGGCAAGGCGCTGTCTGGAGGCTTCTATCCTGTAAGTATGATTGCTATTGCTTTCTGGTCGGCTAGTATCTGCAGTGTGGGATCTTGTATTAGCACAGGTTTGGTGGGGAGGTGGGTCGCACTGTAGCACCGCCCTCCTTTCAGTAAGGAGGGGAGCTGGGATGAGGAGATGCCAATCTTGGAATCCTGTGTTCTACAACTACATTGCTGGAGCGTCTAAGGGTTAATGGTGTGATGTGGGAAGGGACTGTTTTTAAACCAGGCACAGGGTGGTCTTGTAGGAGACCATGTTGGTAGCTCCCCAATAGTGTTGAATCTTTTACCCAGGTTGCACTTGAGATAATAGCAGCTGTTTCCAAACGCTTAAGTAAAGAATTTGTCGGTTGTATTGGGCCACCATAAACTAGGTCTCCTCATCCCCATATGGTACGAGACAACCATGGGAACCCCTTCCTGTAGCTTCTGAACCCCATGGATCGGGTCTACCCACCCCCCTGCTGCTACGAAGTACCTCATTGAGGGATGTCGAGCCCGACCTCCCCCCCCCCATAGAGGACACAAGTCTCCCCATTGCGGCCTCCCTGCCTTTCACTGTCGTTTACACTCTACATTTTGATTCTGGTTTCATTTTTGAGCCCTTCATATTTTGCCTGTAGGTTGATTCCTTTTGAAGCAGCTTTAAGACAAAATATTTCCCTAATTTGCTTAGATGTTGTTTTGTCCCCTTTTCATTGTCAAAGTTCTCTGTGCTAGTATAAACTCTGAAGTACCCCTGGGGGCCACCTTTTTTTGCCTGCGGTAGCTGAATTATGGTTTCAGTAGTATGACGGTGACAGTTATATTTAGGAACCATAAATGGGCAATGTTTTGTAGTTTTTGATTTTAAACAGTTCCCTGAAACTAGAATGTCCCTTTTTTTTAACCAATGTTTTTGTAACTGCATTAAAGCAAAGACTATTGTACAAGAGATCTCAGCGGAAAATGGCCTGCTGGTTGAACTAGCTCCAAGCTACCTGATGTACCCATGGGGCACGCATTTGCCCCCAGTACTTTGCAGTGGCCACTTTGGCTGAGGCATGTAATCTGCCATTGCTACCAGGGTGGGGGCTAACTTCTTTTCTAAAGCACTAGAACCCTAAAACGGGGCATGGAAGAGAAACAGACTGCCTAAGGGCACTATACAAGCAGATATTTTTTTAAAGCAATACGTTTTAATTAAGTTAACTTCTGAATTTAGGAAGGTTTGTTCTCACAAGGTGGGAGAAAGTTCCACAAAGATGCTTCTTATATCAAGAAACTGATCATCCTGGAACCTTAAAATGCTTTGGTCCGCTTATCAAAATCTTTTTAGTTTGTGAAAACCGGTTCTAGATGTCGGATACTTTGATGCCAAATTCACTGTACATTGAATAATAAACGTGGACATTTTAAATGGAATTCTTACCTTGACGCACAGCCAGTGAGTGCCTTGGAAGCATAGTGCTAAATAATACAGTGCCAAACAAGATTGCTTAGTCCAGCATGCGCCCTTTGGACCAATCTACCCAAAACTGAGCAGATTTAACCTAAACCTGCCTGCCTTCATGTGTTTTTGTGCCTTTTTTTCTGCAGATTGAGTTTTGCTTGGTGTGAAGCCACCTCTGTAGGAACTGCACTCCCCATATGACGACAACCCCCCAAAACACAGCTGAAGTCACTTGGGATGTCTTGTCCCTATACCCAGTGCTGCTTTGCCCGGCCCCCCAGAGGGCCGTGGGGTCCATGGGCTACCACTAGTCTGCCGACCAGCATGATTACCCTTGGTCGCCCTACCACAGCACCACTGCCATAAACTCTATTGTTTTATTGAACATATAAACCAGTGAGGAGACCACCCAGAAAATGCTTTTAGTTTTGTCTTTTTTTCCATCAGGGCATTGGAATATGGCAAAATCGCCCCATTGCAACAATTGGGATGGGGTGACTGTGGCGAATGAGGACCCTGAGGTCTCTTGCAGCAGAGGTTCTGCACAAGACTCCAGTCGGAAAAACAATGGCAAGCATTTTAAATTTGTTTCTGGGCCCTGTATTTTTGTTTATTTTTTTCTTTGATGGTTTGCCAGCCGTTAACTGAAGCTATTTCGAGCACTGGCCGGATTGAAAACCAGGCTCTGAACGGCTGGGGTGCAAACACCCACTAGACTGGCCAGGCATGCTACAGGTGAGTAGGGGCATGGCTAGAGCTGGAACCATCGGAAAATGACAGCCCTACGGGAGACCATAGAACCCTGACTAAAGCTTTGGTGGACATTCACTGACGGGAGAGAACCAGAAACCAAACGACCAGTGGCAGGATGGCTGGAAAAGGGGGCGACTGGAGAAGGCGTTGGCCGGCCTGTCGGCCCTTGTACACTCTTCCTGTGGGAAGTCCTGCTCTTGAGGGGAGAAGTTAGGATTAGTTTAACTAGAGATTGCCCAAGGAAGCAGCTGACTCTGAAAGCCCATGTTGGCAGAACCCCTTCTTGGCAAGAAGGAAGCCAGCAGCACGCACATGCGGTGTGGTGCTTGGAGAGACCCAGAGTTGAGGATTGTGCAGCAGGTGAAGGATTTGAAGGAGCCTTTTGGCATTCTTGGAAAGTGAGGTAAGGTGTAGAGTTTGAGTGTCGAACCGATTATATATTTTATGCTTCGGGGTGAGTGAATAATTGAGGATACTCTAAGATTAGGGGGGAGGTTAGCGAGAGACTGGCTGAGGGAGGATGTTAGCGAGAGACTGGCTGAGGGAGGATGTTGGCGAGAGACTGGCTGAGGGAGGATGTTGGCAAGAGACTGGCTGCGTGGGGGGAGGTTGGCAAGAGACTGGCTGCGTGGGGGGAGGTTAGCGAGAGACTGGCTGCGTGGGTGGAGGTTAGCGAGAGACTGGCTGCGTGGGGGGAGGTTAGCCAGAGACTGGCTGCGTGGGGGGAGGTTAGCGAGAGACTGGCTGCGTGGGGGGAGGTTAGCGAGGGGACTGGTTCAGGGACTGCGGGGGGGAGATTAGGGAGGGACTGCGGGAGGTTAGGGAGAGACTGGCTGAGGGAGGATGTTGGCGAGAGACTGGCTGCGTGGGGGGAGGTTAGCGAGGGGACTGGTTCAGGGACTGCGGGAGGTTAGGGAGAGACTGGCTGTGGGGTTGGGGAGAGGTTCGCTGAGGGACTGCTGGGTGGGGGAGGTTAGCAAGAGACTGGCTCAGGGGGGAGGCTGGAGGAAGACTGACTGTGCAAAACTGTCACCTGAAACTGGATATGTGGACATCAGTTTATCCCTGATCAGGTCCCTTATAAAGCCCCTGATAAAGTTGGGTAGATAAGTCTGGGGCCTGAAGCCCTCCCCCAATATTTGGACAGTAGGGGGGGTATCCTGGCTTTAGTGAAGCAGTATTTCCAATTTGTTTGGCGAGTAGGTAAGCCCGGGCTCGGGAAGTGAGGGACCCCTTAAAGATTGAGTGAATTTTTACAAGGATCACACCTGATTTGGGTGCCCCAATTGCCATTTTTCTTTCCGTTTTTAGTAAAAACTGATTGCAACTCTAGTCACAGGCCAGTTAGGTTAACTGATGCACAGCACTTTACATAGCTCCCTTTAATTTACGAACATGGAGCCCTTCTACTGAGAAGGAACATGGCGCCAAAACGGTTATAATGGGTGGTGCCCACTCAGGAGGGCGTACAACATGTTTTATCTTGCTGTGCTTTTCAGAAGTATCCATTTGCATATCGCGTCTGGTCCCACCCACCAGAGCAGTCGAGGACCAAAATGCTTGGAAATCCTCTGAGGAAGAGTACTAACAGCAGCCTCCGACATGGTTTTGGCCTAGCATCTAAAATTGGGACGGATTTAGTCTTTGGAATGCTGAATTAGTTGTGCTGGGATTCAAAGCAGCAACCTGCAGATCACACGGATCTCATCCAAGGGATTTGAACCTGCTGAGCTCCTTAACAGCTCAAGTATAAAACATCTCCAATATAATGGCGTAGACTTGTGGATAGTGTTGTGGCATGCCTTCATCAGAAGCTCTGGGCATAGCATAAACGGATGCATGCCAGGGACCAGGATCATCACCACTCGCCAAGTCTCTGCACTCTTAAGGTGATTCTGAACCAGCAAGTGCAATGAAATGCAAGCGATGGGTTCTAGCTCGGGCTATTCAACATGAGGCGAAGCTAGTCTCCAACAACCTACCTAATGAAAAGAAGTCTTGATGCTGCCTAAACATCGGGCAGTCATTGTGCCTTCTTCGGAAGGTGCGCATGGCTCAAACAAGCTAATCAACCTACCATTTGCTGGGAAGAACTGGTAAAGAAGTTGACCATACACTGGACAGGTCCACAAAAGAAAATCAAGCCATGTGTTTGCTTGCAATGCTTTTAAATTTGCCACTAGTGATCCCACCCCTGACAAGAGGGTTGTGCCGGACCCAACGGGCACACAACTGCCAGCAGGCTTGTCAAGGCTCAGGTGCCCTCCACCACATGGTGACCGGCGGCATGATTACAGAAACCAACAGCCTCCCAGTAACATTAGAGCCAAAACAACTCTAATGGAATGCTGGAGTACGTGTGTTGGGTATTGGAAAGATTCAGACTGGGGGCAAGCCCACCAAAGGCAAGGATCTGCATCATGAAACAGCCAGTGGCCGTCCAATCATGGAGAGGCAATGGTCGCTAATCTGCACAGCAACAAACTTTCAGGCACCTGAGTTGTGGATTGGTATTAGACAGCCAAAAAGCCATTATGTAAAGCTAGTAGGATGCAACGTTTCCAAACTGCACTTGGCTCTAAGGTGACGTGTGCAATTGTTACCATACAATAGTTCATAAACTACCGTTTAGGGCGGGCGGACGGGGGTGGGGGGGGGTTGGCTGGGAATAGGCAGTTTCCCCATAAGAATCTACAAAATGGGCAAGGGCAGTAAAGCAGAAGGTTTTACTTGCCTCAAGTCATGACCGGCTTCCAAACGAGCAAAAGATGTCCGATAGAATGAGGGAGACGTGCAAAATGAAAATCTTTAAGAACAGTGGGATAGCGTGGGTGCAGTTTGGAAACACCATGAATCTGATACTCTAGGTGCTTTGGGTGTAGTGCTGTGAGGGTCGTAGAACCAGAGGAGTTTCATTATAACTCGATTGGTGTAATTGTTGGGTAAGGATTTCATAATTATGATAAATCTTCCTGACCTGTGTCAACCCCAGAACTGTTTGCTTTGACTAGGTAACTATTTTACCTTGTCCCTAGGCGAAGGGGAATCATTTTCCACTTTCACCTAGTCTTTTACTCTTTTAATGGGTGACCTTTTTATGTCTCTCCATAGTGTTTGGGTGAAATTAGTTTCCTAAAATGGTTGAGCTAATGCTGGGTTGCCCCTATGGGCTCCCCTGTTAATTTCTCTTTAATGTACTTGGTTGAACTACAGTTCCCAAGTAGTAAAGGGGATTTATTTTCATCCCCTTTACATTTTGGATAGTGAGCCAGCACACCCCACATTATGAGGAGTGCTGGGGGGGATACAATGTACCCCCCCCAGCACACCCCACATTATGAGGAGTGCTGGGGGGGATACAATGTATCCCCCCCAGCACACCCCACGTTATGAGGAGTGCTGGGGGGGATACAATGTATCCCCCCCAGCACACCATGTATCCCCCCCCCAGCACACCCCACGTTATGAGTGCTGGGGGGGATACAATGTATCCCCCCCAGCACACCCCACATTACGAGTGCTGGGGGGGATACAATGTATCCCCCCCAGCACACCCCACATTATGAGGAGTGCTGGGGGGGATACAATGTATCCCCCCCCCAGCACACCATGTATCCCCCCCAGCACACCCCACGTTATGAGTGCTGGGGGGGATACAATGTATCCCCCCCAGCACACCCCACATTATGAGGAGTGCTGGGGGGGATACAATGTATCCCCCCCCCCCCAGCACACCATGTATCCCCCCCCAGCACACCCCACGTTATGAGGAGTGCTGGGGGGGGATACAATGTATCCCCCCAGCACACCCCACATTATGAGGAGTGCGGGGGGTGTGGGGATACAATGTATCCCCCCCCAGCACACCATGTATCCCCCCCAGCACACCCCACGTTATGAGGAGTGCTGGGGGTGTGGGGATACAATGTATCCCCCCCAGCACACCATGTATCCCCCCGAGCACACCCCACGTTATGAGGAGTGCTGGGGGTGTGGGGATACAATGTATCCCCCCCAGCACACCATGTATCCCCCCCAGCACACCCCACGTTATGAGGAGTGCTGGGGAGGATACAATGTATCCCCCCCAGCACACCATGTATCCCCCCCAGCACACCCCACGTTATGAGGAGTGCTGGGGAGGATACAATGTATCCCCCCCAGCACACCATGTATCCCCCCCAGCACACCCCACGTTATGAGGAGTGCTGGGCCCCTCCCCCCTCCCCCCCTGCACACCCCACGTTATGAGGAGTGCTGGGGTCCCCCCCCAGCACACCCCACGTTATGAGGAGTGCTGGGGGGGATACAATGTATCCAGTTTGTTACCTGCTAACATTTTACATGATTGGCTGGTGGCAGTGGTTTTACCTGTAGGACTTAAGTCTTTTATTACTCGCAGGCTGTTAACTCAGCCTCGGTAATGCAGAGAAGGGCCACCATTTTGCTAAAATGGTGGTCTCCTTTTTCTGCCATTGTTTTGTCTGCTTGCTGTTTGAGGTCTTCCACTGCCATTCTAGGCGGGAACGACCTCAGTGGAAGTTTTGTCAGGCTTCAGAGTGGCGGAGACGGCAGGAAGCGAGGGAGGAATCCAAAACTCTTCAACCCTTTTGTCTTTCACCTTGTCTGAAAGGCACCAACTCCCAGTTTGGGGGGGGGGGCTGTCCTGATATGACAAAGGCTAAAGTGTCCTCAATTGATGGACACTTGCGTCTCCTGCAAACCCTTTGTACAGGTAACTACCAGTCTAAAATTCAAAAATATGTAGTTTGCAATGATGCAAGCTTTGTCCATGTGCAAAATACACACTATCAATTTCCCTAGTAAGTGTTTCTTAGATTAATTATGGTCAATTGCAAATCCCATAGAATAGTTTTTTAGTAAGTATAATAGTTCAACAAATCATAATAGAAAGCTCAATGTGTTTTGGGAATACATATCCCTTCATCCGGAGCAAATAAATGTAATTTTCATTCAAAAAGTATCTACAAGACAAATTGAAAACTGGTATCAGACTATTGCACACCGTTTTATATAGTATGTAAATGACTGTATTTCAAAGACGGTGCCACTGTTTGCTATATCAATTGAGGACACTTTAGCCTTTGCAACTAGTTGGACGACTTCTAGTGTCAGTCATTTTTTTGCCCCTGCACCTTTAAACATATTAAAACACTTCTAACATGTGATTGAAACCATCAATCCTCTACAACCATGGTGCGGTACCCCATCCTGTTCTGTCCCAATATGACCGCTAGACCACCCCTTGCTGTAAAATGCAGTTCCTGATAAATGCTCAGAGCCTGGAAGCTGCTGACCAGTCGACCACTGGAAGCTGAAACCGAAGTGGAAGATGTAGAAAATCTGGCCGAGACGCTTTCCAGCGACCGGAGAGCCTGCTGTGTAACCTGAACATGCTGTTACCCTTCCAATCTACCCCGTGGTCCCAGAGGCTGGTATGATCCACTAGGCTCAAGTAGACCTGCATTGTGAGCCATCCCTTGGCGTGCTGCGACCTTTCTGGACTGCAATACGCCAATACCCTGGGACCTAGAGCCATTACACAGTGCACGGTCTTGAGCATTCTGAATTGCGCTGAAAATGGGGTGGCATCCTTCTGGCCCCCAGACTTGATTTGAATCCTTGTAGTCTCCTCGGACCAGATTAGCAACGAGAATCTGACCAGCAATATTCAGCCTTCTCCTGGCTCTTAAGTGTGCCAAATCCACAGAACCGCATCCAGCCGCAAAGAAATCCTTGCTGGAGTCTTTCCTGTTGATCCCTGCTGCAAAATCACGTGTTCTGTCTTCACGACAAGGAATTTGACTGGGTTTTTGGCTGCAGATTGTGCAGAGGTCTGCCCCAAACACCTCTTCTGTGTTGGCTGGGGTATTACTTACCTTTTTAAGCCTTTTGAGATTCTTGTGAATCTTTAGGGGTGATTCATGTGATTGTGAGTCTTCTCATCCAGTTCACCCAGGCCCACTGCTGGAATCCCTCTAAGGTGTCTTCTCTGTAGTCCCTGGAACCATTCTCCAACTCTAAAGTAAATGTATTGGAATGGCTTTCCACAGGATCCCTAGCTTTTCCTACATCTGTACCACCCCCACCTGCCCCCGAGAACACTAATGCTCCAAGACATGGGAAGAACTTAAAAGATTTGGGCCTTTTGCCTAGACAGAACAGTGTAACGTGCACTTAAAAGTTACTTACTTGTAAGAGTTGGGTTGATAACTGCCTCTGAAATATGAGCATTTACGAAAGTTCTTACTATCCTCTGAATGTGTGTTGCCATTCTTAAAAGTATATTGGTTGTTTTACTCCCCTGAGAATTGGTTCCCCCACTTCCCAAAAGTAATTCTGTTGGTGTCTCCTAATTATTTCTTTGATAAAATAAGTGTACGTTTACCAACTGGGTCTTGCTTCCCTTAACTTGCTGTATAGCCTGTTTTAGAATGTCTGCTTGGGTTCTACCTGGTGCTCTGTGGGTTTTCCTCACCTTGGTCTACCTTGTGGCATCCTAAGAGTGTAAAGAGTTGCCTACGTTCGTCTGTGTTCCACTGATCTGAAAAGCAACTGTAATAGTATATTTCAACATTGGGTCTTGCTCGCCTATTAGAACTGAAGGTTATCCTGAATGTAGTTCTAGTTCAAACTGTTCCATGAATTTGTGTTCCACTATTCAGAAAAGTAGCCTGGTAACCGGGTTGGCTTACTAAGGGATTTCTTAGCGGAGTGCCACTGCATGACTGACTGGGTCTACTACCCTTGAATTATTGAAGGTAATCTAAATGTAACTTGTGGTTTTACTCCCGCTGAATAGGTGTGTTCTATTGTAAATGTGTATGATTAGGTCCGACTTGCCTAGCAATACTGTTAGTATTCTGAACAGGGTCCATGCTTTGGTCTGTGTACCTTTAAGCATTGTGGTGTGTTTATACAGTGTTTGATTCTATGACAAAGTGCGTACCCACCAAGGTTTACCTTGGCGTGTTTGTATTTATAATAAACCTTTATTTTTTTATATTTCTGGGCGTTAGTGTTTCTTTTGAACCATTTGTATGTTACAGGTTCTTTCCTCCAGCCCTCTCTTCCTCCTAAGATCAGCCTGGCTGCTCTGTCCACGCTGCCGTATACTCAGGTGCTACAGCCTTGTACTAAGAGTGGAGTTGTGTACTGTTTCAGTTGTATGGTTTTACTAAGCCCTGTCTGAACACTAACGCTTATGCATGTGGCTGCTTTCTGGCGGGGGTTTCATTTGTAGTGTAAAATGGCAGATTTTAGGGAAGAGTTTGTTAGTTGGGGGCAAAGGGGTTGGCTTTAAAAGGAAAAACAATATATGTTCTACCTGCATTACGAACACGCCTTACAGGCAGGTCCCATTTCACTTTCTACCATCAGTGCCTGTCCATTTCTCCACTTATTGCTATGAGCTATATGGTAAGGTTTGAGAGGCAAGAACATTTGGTTCAGAGAAGGGACTGCTCGAGCTATAAGGACCG
This sequence comes from Ambystoma mexicanum, assembly GCF_040938575.1. Taxonomy (NCBI): domain Eukaryota; kingdom Metazoa; phylum Chordata; class Amphibia; order Caudata; family Ambystomatidae; genus Ambystoma; species Ambystoma mexicanum. The sequence goes on along the minus strand of NC_090929.1, from coordinate 1,720,154,825 downwards.
AAGGCCCTAATTTCATCTTTTGGCCAGCTGAGAGCCGCCTCTAACCTCACTGTTGCTCTGGTTCAGTGCTCACTGGCCTGCTGGAACCTTTGCACATCGGGGCAACAAAATGTGTTTGACGATCTGGGAAGGGCCAGAATCTCTGGTTGGGTTCCAGAGCTCTCCCTTGTCTTTTCAAATATCCTCGCACTCCCCTCAAACTGCACACAGCCAGAGACCAAAATGAAGTCTCCCCCTCCACTGGCCAACACTTGCCTGGTGTGGGTGCATTTTCTTAACTTCAGGTTCAGAAGTCTGGAGCCATGCAGGGAGTTTGTCAAGGAGCATGGAGGGGCAGGAAAGTTAAAAGGGTTGGGGCAGGGGAGTGTGGGTGCCCATGGGGCTGGGTGCACCATCTCTTGGCCGAGAGGAGCAGCTTGAAAGGATTTTGAGGGGTTGTTCAAGAACACAGCAACCTTGAATTTCTGCCATCTCTACCCTCTTACTAGGAGCTGAACCTGGTCTCTTTGGAAAGCCAAATAAGAAAGCTGGGCAAAAGGTGGTGGTCTCTGGCGGTGGCCTCTGCATGATGTGTGCGCTGGCATCCCACAAGGGACCAGCTCATCCATTTGAAGCCATTTGCTCTACAAAATGTTTAGAGGTGCTTTTCTGGCATGGGGAGGTTGACTCATGTGTACCCTAATGTCTAAGATTTTACACACTTTGGCATGATTTCTGGGAAGTGTTTTAAGTGTTTGCGTAGTTTTGAAGTGGATTTCAAAAGCTCCTGAAGGACCCTGTTTTGGCCATACAGACACACTCCTTGTGGCTGCCCTGTTATTTCCTGCTGCTTATGACTCACTTCATCTCTTGCCCCTGCCTATTGCTGGCCCACCCATCATGCATATTTACTGCCATCTCTTGGACACCTCAGCCTGACCTGCCCACCAGTTTTATCCTTGCCTCTACAGCACCTGCCTCATGTGTTGCCTTCTTGCTGCACATAAGTTACTGCATAACATTTGCAACTTCCCCTTCAGTAAACCCACCAAAAGAATAGTGTATGCAAACGATCTTCATAACCCCCTTCCACCCTCTCCCATCTCACCCAAGCAAGTGATGCCCACTCATACACTCTGCAGCAGGTTAGGACAACCCAATAAGAATGGTTGGAACGAATTGCAAGACTTGGTGTTACACAGCTTCCTTACAAAGAGGTATTTGTTGGCAAAGACATTTTTGCAGCCTGTGCTCCATAGTTTCCTAGGGAACCCCATTCTTTTTTTCTGTTTGATGGATCCTGCCCTGACTTTTTGAAGGGAAGTAAATCGTTCAGCATCACTTCTCTTGCCTTTTGCTGATTTTGTTATGGGCAAACTGATCAGCCTTTCAGGCTATCCTTACCGGGAAACTAGGTTTCCGTTTTGAATTCTTGTATTTTTAACATTGCAGACAACACCTTGCAGTGCAACTGGGATACTTATGTTGTTTTAGCTTACTTTTATGTACTTGGATGTTTTTATTCTCCCCTAGGGGAAGCCCCTTCCCATGAGGCCAGGGAGGTGAGCCGCTACCGAAAGTCCCCCTCGGGTGGTACACAGCAGGTGGATCTCACAGAGAGGGACCCGCCCCCATGGGACGGTCTGGGAAGAAAGCACCCCGAACATATCCCCAGCTCCCTCATCCTCCGACCCTAGGGTCCCATTACCACACACACCTCTATGTATCTTTGTAGGGTAGATGACATGATCGCCCTAAAGTGTACTGGGATAAAGAAGAGTAGGGATGAATCACCTACAGAAACTCGTACAAGGAAGAATGCAAAAAACGTACTGGAGAGTAAAAAAATCAATACTGAGACGAGGAGGTGCAGAGCAATGCAGAGTTCTCTGCATAACCAACTTGAGCAGTCCAGAAATTGTGAAACAAACGAGTACACTCTGAAAATAAAGAGACAAAGGACTTTGCAACCAGTCTCTGATCCTTACTGGAGAAGCCGGGAACATTGAATGAATGCAGCCAAAACAAGGGAGACGCAAGCACTGCAGAGGCCGAGACATTTAGACAGTGACGTCCGTGGTAACTCCACTGTAGTCCAAGTAGAGACGAAAGCAGCGGGTAGGACAACCAGCCTTTGAGGACGGCTGGTGTTTGTGGAAACCTGGAATCTCACTGTCCAGTGGCAGAGGAACGCGCCAGACGCCATGGTTCGTGGGGAGACCAAAAGAAGGCAGAATGGGAAAGAAAAACCCTCAGCCAATTGTAAGTCGCCAGTAAGAGGCCCGGGGAGGTTTGGGTAGCCGGGATGGTTGGTGGGAACCCCACGGGGCGGAGAGGTTGCAGGAGACTGGTCTGGGACCCGCAATAGAAAGCCACCTTCATAGTCTCAGTACGTGGCAGGATAGTAAACAAGGTCTACGACGTAGAGAACATCTTACGGCACTTGGACCTGCACCTTACTGTGAAAAGTTTGGCTCCCAAGATTTATTTTCTATCAAAATAAGTCTTAAGTAACTGTCATGCCACCTGTCGGTCTCGTCCTTCCACATCTTGACCGTGCCTAGAGACAAGCTGGTGGCAGCAGTTACAGCTGTACTGTTTTTGATTGTTTTAGTGGTCGCATTTGCATTTACCGCATATGGGACTAACTGTCTCAACGCCTTTGAGGATCCAGCCCATCAGAGCTATCCCTAGACTGCCCAGTGGCATCACCAGCTCTCTTATGGGCTATTCCTCCCGAACCATGGGTGTTCCAAATTGAAGTCTGGAACTTTGGTGGTCGCTAGCTTGTGCCGGATTTCATCTTCCCACCTTCATGGGATCCTGTCCTGGAGCAGATCCTGTGGCCGTCTGCATGATGGGATTGTTGCTTTAACTCTCCTTCCTCCACACATTGAAGCGTCCCAAAGAGGCCGGCATAGTGGACACCCGCCCAGGGTTGCATCTGCATTACCAGCTGACCAGAAGAATCCTCGAACCTGCAGTTCGTGGGCACCTCTTGCTGGAACCAATGGCAGAAGATCGAGCACCCAGCGACCACCCCCCCCCCCCCCCCCCCAGACAATCCACAAAGACATCTGGGAAAATCTGAGGTGGGGAGGGTGTGTGGGGGGCTTGGTGTTATGGTATATTGAGTGTGGGGTGTAAGTATGCATCATTGTACCTACACCCCCCCTCCCACCGTCCTCTATACATTGGGAACAAGCCCTTTTGCCTCCTGTCTTCATTCCACTCTTTCTGTCTGGTGTCCTGCCCCTGGGTTTGCCTCGGGTCTGGAAGAAAGGAGAAAACTTTCACTGGTACATTGTTATGCTTTTAAGAGTTTGAGAACTCGTCACTGACAGAAGCCCATTGCATCCTTTCCAAAGCGAACTCCCACTGGCGAGAATCATTGTGACATTTAGGCACAAGGCCCCATTCATCTCAGGGCTGGACTTCTCAAGTTAGGATATTGTTCTGGTGATTGGTTCTGCATCCAACTGATTACCTGCTTTGCTTGATTAAGTTATCTGATGTTCATACCACAAATGGTCCCCATAAGTTCACTTAAGAGTGCTGTGTGATGCCTGCTAGATTCATTTTTCAGTGTGCTCATAATACCTAAAATAAATGATTTTTATAAGTGACTAAATTGAATTATTATGCCCTAGAATGTGTGGATGAATTGAGAGCCTTGTCACTCTGAGACTAAGCCTTGACTTCCTGTCCAGGTACTGCGACGAATCCCAGGATGTCGTCACTGCTTCCGAAGTGAGAGACCCTCCCCATGAGGCCAGGGCAGTGAGGCCGCTACCCGATAGTCCCTCTGGGGGTGGATCTAGAGTGATGGAAGACCCCCTTTTGGACCAGTGATGACCATTGAACCCGATAGCCCGGGTCCTTTAAGGCGAGGTAACCATACCCGAGATGGATGGGGATATGGATCTTAATCGTACATCAATAATCAGACCGACTCAGGAAGTTGGCAAAATCAAGGCTGTTTTAATAACAAGTCTTTAACGGGGAGTACAACAGCCGCCATACAGCACCATCTCAATACATTGAATAAAAAAAAAATGATACTTTAATACTAAAAATTCATCGCGTGACCTCAGGATACGTGGCAAAATAAGAAACTACTAGGGGTTGTGGTTGGTCAATGGGGGGACATCTACATATATTATACAGGGACATGATTGGGTCTCTAAGATTAGGTGGAAAGTTAAGCCCACCCCAAGTGCAAGTCCCCTTCTGTGTCAGACTAATACAACATACTCTTGGCTTCTCAAACTATAGGGCTCCTTAATACGTGGCCCTCTATAATTGGTTGGCTCGCTTGTACTCTTCTGGAATATTCCATAATCATCCACTCGCTAGCAGCACGCAAGCTCGTATCTCAGGTGCTGAGGGGGTGGGGGGTCAGCCTGGTCATGCCTTCCCACCCAATTAGCCCACCATCCATCACTCCTGCGGTCTGCCATTCAATTAAATCTGTTTGAACTCGTCCTTGCAAAGGCTCACTGTGGCTGAGAATAAAGGGGAGTGAAAGCATGGCCTTATCTTCTGGTCTCAGTGTAGCTCGCCCCAAAGTCTATTTTCATCTGACCATGTAACGGGAGACCCCACTTTTGAGCTCTTTGTTGTATTTAATTCTATTAAGTGAAGAAATCTTGGCACCCTTGGTGGTTTTCATTACACCTCAAATAGGAGCCAAGCTTGCTTCTCACGTTCATGTATCTTCTTGAGCAAATAACTAGGCTCTATTACAGTAGATGCTATGCATATAGTGCAATCTATTCACTACGTAGCCAGCCTTATGTTTACTTCATCTACTTGCATTACTGCATCTGTACAATTGTAAAATGATTTTGCAGTTTCTTCAGTGCTTCTCAGGTGCATTCTTCATTTCGCTCCCGAAATGTTGCTTACTTGGTTACTTCATTACTTTTATAGGGTCTATATTCTTTCTTCAATGGCATCTCTTCTGGGTGAGTCACCTCTGCTTCATGTGACGTCACCAGTTCTCCTTCGTACATTGTCGCACTTCTTCCGGAACTTCCTTGAAGATCGTCATTTTCTCCACGCATACATATATGGTTTCCCAATGGATACCTTGTTTTAGGGACTTTTTTGTGATATTGGCACCATTATTGGCTTTGCACATGTTGCAATTTCCGGTTGCCAAGATATAGGCAGGATAGGGGCGGAACTTCCAGTAGAGGTACTTGGCTCTTCCTCTGCAGGTGTCGGCAGAGGAGGCCAGTGACCAGCCGTCGACCAGCAGTGACTAGTACAGTAGGACAGACCTGGGTAGGGAGTAGAGCACTTACTCTACCCTTGAAGCCCGACCACTTAGCAAACCTGCCTACACACTACTGTGGTCAACTTCATCTGCCTCCCTCTCTCCACTGTGCAGGTCTTCTCAAATCCAGCTGTGTCTAGTCCTGCACTCAAATTGCATTGGTAAGTGTGGGCCTCTATCCCACTATACAGATATTCTCAAATCTAGCAGGGCTCAGTCTTGCACTCAAATTGCACGGTTAGGTAGCCCTGTTTTAGTCCTGTACTCGGACTGTATTGTTGGGTGTACCCGTCTCTTCCACTATACAGGACTCTAAATCTAACTGTACCTCACCCTGCACACAAAGGTGCTGCTGTTCTACCTTTCACTCGACCTGCATCGTGAAACTTGGGCCTCAATCCGTCAGTCTAGGCACATACTAGGCACCATGTCACTCGCAGGACACTACTGTGCAACTCCCTGGCGCATCACTAGCCCCAACGTGCTCCACTTCAGTCTTTCACTACCCCCCCACCACACCCTCCCGCCTCAGTCACGCGCTCTCAACACCTGTAGATCCTGCTCCGCACAATTACGAGCTGCAAGATGGAGAGACCGATTAGATAGCATCACCCCACGGAACACATCAGATTTCAGCAAGGCATACCACACTCTAACGGTGCCAGCAACCAACCCCTGACACCTCCCACTCCCATTCTCCACATTCAACCACACCCCATTCCCAACTCCCACTTCCCCTCTCTTCGTGCAGCAAGAGAATCTGTAGCCAATACTCCACTCACCAGAGGACCACCCGCTCTCTCCTATACACCCAAGACCGCTCATAATGCAAGGGAAAGGAGAGACCGCAGGCACCTAATGAACTCCCTCCCCACCCCCAGCATCACCCAGTCTCCGACAGTTCGCAACCACTGCCACTGCAATATAGGAGCTAAACCTCACCACCCGCACCAAACTCAGTCCTAGCTCTTTTCCCTCTTACACCAACTCAGACTACTACTTCATCCCCACACTCCGCCTCGCCCCAGTCATACCCCCCTCTACCATTCCCCATAGAGATCTGGTCCAGCCTGAGGTGGTTCATCCCCAAACTCAACTCTCGAACACCATCTGGAACGGGCCTGTAGAGCCCCCCCCACACCTCCCAAACCCTCCCCCCAAGCCCAAACCAAAACCGCCCTAGCAAGGACAACCAGAATCTACTGATCGGAAAAAGCATTCTATGGGAACCGAATCCAAAATGCTCATAACCCAAGTAAGGAACTACACAAAATCGTAGAATGCAAATCCCCTTCATGCTTTTGCCTGACCACACCAGGCCCTGTGTGACACCCTATTACTCCACTTCTACAATGCTGCCAATGAAAGACACAATGCCATCCTTGCCAAACTAAAAATACTACTACCATCGCCACCCACTCGCAGCCCCCACACAAACCCTGCTGCATTCACAACCACCTTTTGACGCTTTCACTCACATCACACACCAAGAATCCCTGTCGCTGGTAGCAGTCGGCCGCCCTTCAGGTTCCCCAGAAGATACGTGCCCACCCACAATGCTCAAAATACTAACCGCCACCTGTGCAGTTCACGTTGCATGTGCAGTCCTTAACCACTCCCTCACATCAGGATCTTTCCCGAAAGCCCTAAAAACATCCTACACCAAACCATTCTCAAAAAACGGACGCTTGACCCACTTCTTCCCCATAACTACCGACCTATCTCCAATATGCGCTTCATTGCCAAACTGATTGACGGCGCGGCCTACAAAAAGCACGGCCAATTCGCTGAAGCCAACAACCTCCTAGATCCAGCACAATCCGGTTTCAGACCACTAATGGGAACAGAAGCCTCCCTAGTCTCCATCTGGGACTATCTAAAAAGAGCAGCCGACGTAGACGGCTGTGGGGCTCTCATCCTGCTAGACCTTTCTGCAGCCTTAAATACAATTGATCACTAGATTCTATTAGCCAGGCATTGTGCCTCTCTGATATTGATCACTGGATGACAACCAACCACCTCATTCTTCACCCTGGGAAAACCGAAATCCTACTCTGTGGGGGAAAAAAAACGCTCATCCCCCCAACCAATCCCGTGGCCAGATCACTAGGACAAGCGTCGGCACCCTCCCCCGCGGTTAAAAACCTTGGATGCAAATTGGACTCCCACTTATCCCTCACCCAACGCACCTCCAGCGTTTCCAAAACCTGTTTCTTCAAATGTCAAAATGGCCCGTCTTTTGTCGCCATTTCTTTGTGGAAAGGTCCTTCTGGAGATTTACTCTGCGCCAAACCAGGTTTGGTCCCATTGTTCGCTTTGCCTTTGGTGGGATTCACAAGTGAAGCCTGCCTCTGGCTCCTTGGAGTCTGGGGTGGGCAGGAAGTGAGGGAGGTGCCCGAAACTCCCTGTGCTTAGTCTCCGAGGAGACCCAAATGCACTCTTTAGTGATTTGCCAGCTGACTGTCCGACAAGGATGGCCACCCTGCTGGTGACTGACAGCTAGGCTGGAATGAATGGGAGAGAACTGAATAAAAGGCAAGGCTTTTGGCTTGGAATGCAGTCGACCATTGGACGAAGGAACCGAAGAACTTGAAGAGACGACTGCTGCAACTCCTGGACCGTTGGTTTGTCCGCTGAATCCCTAATGCTGTGCTAAAACTCCAAATTCTTATCAAGAGAGAAGCCCCTGCAAGGATCACTTCTCCCCTTGAGTTGGTGGGAGCAATCAACTCCAGAGTAAGCCATCTGCACATCCTTCTCAGAGCTGGTTGAATTTCCAGAGTTGCTGCTGGAAACCGTGTAGCCAGGGAGAGGAACACCAGATTGTGTGCATTGCTTTTTAGCTGGCCTAGAGCTCCAAGAAGATCCTCCGGACTCCCAGAAGCAGAACTGAATGAGCCTGAGCCCACTCAACAGAGTGCAGGACACCAGAAGCAAGGAAAGCCCATCTCAACAGCCAGGAACCGCAGTGTTGCTAATTGAGGTAGGCGCAAGGAGATGAAACACTGAACAGCCACTGATTTGAAGATTGCCGGTTGCGAGTGGTGACAGGCCCATTGCAGTGCAGGAGTCTCCAGAAGTCCTCCCTTTTGTCCCCACGACTGAGGACCAGGAACAGTGAGATCTGCAGAGCTGCACAGGAACAAGTCATGTGCTGCACTTTTTCTTCAATACAAGGTATGTAAAGTCTGAGAGAACTTGCCACTTGCTGTAGAGTTGCTTGCATCTTCTCCTACTCGGCTTGTGGCCCTACATTTGATTCTTTTCTTCAAAAACATTGTGCAAAGACTGTTCTACTTACCTACCAGAGGTGCTTCATCCTATATAAGACTTTTGCCTATTGATCTTGGCCTAGCCTGTTCGACTGGATGACTCTTCCTGGGGGGGGGGGGGGAGAGGGGTCAGGGGGGGGGTGGATCCAATATTATTTGCCTGCTTAATGTGTGATCTCTTGTGTGTTCAAATAACCTTTTTCTTTGACATCTTTCTAAGCTATTCTAGCACCCTAGCTATTGAAGTCACCTGAGGGTCTAGGTTGTGTCTGTGTGCCATCCCAAAAGGGGACTTACTGATTTAGAAACCAAGTGTGTATTTTTAAGTATATTTGTGTGTTTTTAAATTGCTCCCCTCTGAAGGCTTACTATAACTGACAGATAAATTAATTGTTTAAGAAACCTTGTATTAAGTGTTTATTTGAATAGTTGTCACTGTGAATCTCAGTGTAACTCCCCTACAGCTCACATTGACCCCTCCTGAGATAAGCCCGCTGCTCACGCTACCAACCTGTGTAGTATAGACTTACCAAAGGTTGGGCTCCTATTGCCAGGAGGCCAGGGTTGTTGTGCTCCCAAGGGAACTGCATACAATCTTGCCTAACATGTACCTATAAGATGTATTATGCCTGTGAGTTAACAGCATTGTAATGCCCTGTGTTGTTCAAATGAATATGAAGTACTGTTCTAGGCATTGTGGACTTAATACATATTTCCTATTGGTAAACTTGTGTTGCCCTTCTTTTGCCATACCCTACCAATGTGTTTGGTGCTGACCGCTACTTCTAGGGCCTTCCCCATATAGCAGGGTTGGGGATGTGCGTATAGGACACTATAGACTCTCAGGAAACTTCACACCATGATGAGGGGGCCTGAATTGTAGAAATCAACTTTGTGTTAAAAACGATGTATCCACAAGCAACACCTCTTTAGTCCATGGACCCTGATGCAACCTTTTACAGTGGAGCAAAGCCTTCAGTTGCACGCCACTGGGCTTCAGCTCATTATTACAGAGGCGCTGACAAGTCCTTTTAGGTTGACGGTACTGAAAAATGTTGTTTCTCTTAGTCGTTCTACTTGGTTGGCGCTTGTTGGTAACTTTACATCATTGTGCGAAGTACCTTACGGTACCGTGCAAAGGGGTCATTGTGTTTTGACCCTAGACACCCTCAAAGGAATTTTTGTTCACTGTACAATGTGCCTTTGAACAGAGTGGTGGAAGCAGTAGCCTTTTCTTGTATTTTGCTAACATTTTACCGAGCCCTACTGTGTTAACTGCGTTTGGCGCGTTTGGTTTGTGGCTAGTGTCTAGAAGGGCCATGCCACAAGGTCTTTTATCTGTGCCATTGGCCAGTTTGTCACTTGGACTTCCCCATGCCCTTCCAGGGCAGGGATGGCCTTATTTGGGAATGCAGTTACCTGTGGAAGCTGCTGCTTTCGCAGATCCCTGCAGGTAAAGTGTGTGGGTACCCAGGAAGTGGGCTGGGACTGTCTGGTCCCAATCTTCACTACTGGTGCCAGGGTGTCTGTTGTGCATGAGAGCACCAGTGGTCCCTGATTGGACCACTACGGGTGTGCATGCATGGAGCAGATCTTGCCATTGCTGGGCTGGGCATAAGTATTCATCTGACTGTGGATAAGAGGAGGGGTCCTGCATTCATTACAGCAGATCGGAAACAGATCAGAACTGATCTGAAGGAGCCATGTATTCAGAGGAGCCTAGCAGAACAAAGGACGATCCTGAGATGCACTGAGGGCCAGCACCCAAATCCTGCTGTTTCCCTAGTCCAGCTTTGCTTTGATCTCAGAAGACCTGTGAACGTGCTTCTTAACCTTGGATTTGTGGGAACAATCTGACTCCACGCCCCCTTGAAACCCTGCAAGTGAAGATGTTAGGCACTGTCCCTGAGCTATCCAGTAGGCTGTCCATCTGAATCCTTGGTTGCCTTGCAGGAGCATTGCTGTTTCGACTTCAGACTTGGTGGGCGGGATGGAGGAGGGAGAGATATCCCAGCTTATTCAACAAAGCACCCTTCTGCTGAACTTCGTCCCAGCACGCTTGGGCCATGAGATGGGTAGCAAGAGTAGCAGCTCCTGTCCCATACTGGACCTGTGTCCGCACCCACCGTGCCAGAGCGTCTGGAAACCGAAACAAAGGTGGCAAATCCTACCTCCCTCTAGACCTGCCAGGTCTAAGCCGATCTAAGGGCGGTGAGTAGTGAAGTCACTTACCAGTGGCCCTTTGTTCATCCAAATGCATTTACGCTTTGAAGGTCCTTTTTTAAATCCCTTTTGACTTTGGTAGAATTTGCTTCCAAAAGCACGCTGAAAGTCTGACCAATTTTGTTAATCGTTGCAGATCCTTCCATAATTTTTGGAACCCCTTTCACCCCTTCAGAATTCTACCCCTAACTTTTTACTTCTTTCTAAAAAGTACTTTTAACTTGACCCACAACCGTGCACTTTTACGTGCACCTTGTGCATTCGGCTCCATTCATCTTAGGGCTGGACTTATAAAGTGAGGCTTGCTATCTCCGAAGACTGTTGGTGTTGCTGAGGTTATTCACCCTGTTCCTCCTTTGCAGGTATTGGAGTTATTAACTTTCTTGCACTGACTCAGTGTCTTTATGTGTATATTAAGTAAGGAGAGTGTGACAGATGCCCTGCTTTTAGCCACATTGGAAGCTTGCTGGCAAAGTCTTTCTTCACTCCCTTTCTGTGCTCCTCCTTCAAAACCTCTGAATCCAGCGAATCGTGGTGGAGTGCGACAGTGTTTTGTGAGGTGTCCTCTGGCAGCTTGACTCTCAGAGTTGAGTTCAAGGCTGTGAACCTGTAACTCTGGAGTCCTGTTCAATCACGAGAGCAGAGCCCTGATCCATCTACATCCACTTGGTACGTACATTTTCTGACTTGATGTCTCCGATTTAGAAAAAGGAGCGTTGCCACTTGAAAAGGCTTGAATCTTCTTGAATCCCTCAACATAAGTGTCACACTGGTTTGCAGTCGGGAGCGAGACTGTTGGGCAGTCTAGTCCTTTGATCTCCTCGCCTGATTCCTTGCCAAACGATTGCGGCTGCTAAAGCGTTTGCCATTTAAACCAAGCATAAATACTATTGCACTCAAAAGTGTATCAATTAACGCTGGCCGGGACAAGAAACTGTGAGCTCTGCTCTATGTAAACCCCCTTCCCTGGATATGTTTGCTATTTTGCCCGGTCCAATTACTAGGAGACAAAAAAAGGGAGAAAAGAAAACCTCCTACTTTAACATTTTATGAGTATAGGAGTGCTCTTCTGTAGTCTGCAGTCTGAAGGTACTGTGAGCGACCTAGCCTTTGAGCTCTGTCTGTGACTCCTTTTTGGAATAGTTTCGACTCCTTGATTGGGACATCTACGAAGTTAACTCGTCGTGTGAAGACTTGGGAGAGTGACTGAGCCTGGAGCCTTTGGACTTGCTGCATCCTGCACCACGAGTGGACTCAAGTGTGGTGTATATTGCTTTTTGGGCTGCCACTCGATTAATATACTTGAATAGTGTTTTACACTGACTCGCTCTGCTGGCTTTAATCTTATTGGCATTAATTTAACGGGACGTGTACACGGCAAAAACACTTGCTGAGATTTGGAAATGATAGTTGCATGGTTTGGGGAGGGGTGGGGTCGGACGGGGGAGGTGAGTGCTATTCATTGTTTTTGCGTTAGTGCGCACCGGTATGGTGTGTTTAATAGTGACACTTGTTATACATGCTTAATCCTTTCTATTTGGCTTTTTAGAAAAGTTTAAGCTGGGGAATTCATGGTTGCACCCTAAAAACAGCTATGCTTCTCACAAATACTTTAGCGATCACAGCTTTAGCAGCATACCTCACAAGACTGTCAGCCCTCTGAGAATGTTCAATCTCTACCCTTAACCTTTCTCCCCTTTCCTCCTCCTCACCTGAAGATTGGTCTTGAATAGATATCATCTGTGGTCTTCTAGCACAATAATCCTTCTCCTTTCTCCTTTTTTTTCCTGAGAAAGTCTTTCTCACGAAAGGAAGCCACAGTGTACTGCTGTGAATAGCACTACCTGTGGCCCCTCTTCCGAGAGGGACAAACTGGGGAAAAAGCTGTCTGGCACAAAAAACCCCAGAGGTGGAACAGCAACAGCAGAGGTCCGTCGTAAGGATTCCGGGTGGAAGGAAGGCTCCCAAGGAACCGTGAGGAAGCCGATAATAACGGCCAGCGAGAGACAAACAGAACGGAGAAAGAACCGGATAGGAGTCAGAGAAAGGAGGAGAGGGAAACAAGAGGTCCCGGAGAACGGGAAGGCAAGAAGCGGCCCAAAGGGCGGCAGAAGGAGAGAGGCTAAAGGAAAGAAACTAGCGTAACCGCAACCGAAAGAAAGCAGTCAGGGAGCTGAACAAGTGGGTTGCAACGCACTGTGTGCCGGGGGGGGGCGTGGCTGAAAGCTTCCCGGCTAGCACAGAGGGAAACACTAGACTGCTACAGCGACGTTCGAAAAACGTGGCAGAACTCTGCAATGGCGGCCCCCAAGCCTCACCCTGGACCATAATGTTCACGGGAGGCGGCGCATGACAGACCTCTGCCGAGGAAAAGCTGTTTTTGCTGCACCTTTGACACTATAAGACAAACTCAATGTCTAACCAAGGAGTGGCCGTAGAAATCCCTGACGATCTAATGATTGGCCTTGCGGACTCCACATCCATCAAGGTAAAGTCGGGTGATTCGGCACCTGCCCCAAGTGCAGTGGGTGCCGTTACAGTAGATTTGTCACCTTGTGCTCCATTGGACATGTAGCCTTTGGCACTAAACTCCACCCATTGGCAGCCCTTCTGATGGGCCTAAACAGGATCTGAACTTATTGGGACGTAGTTGAGAATTTTCCCTCTCCCCACATGTAATGGAGTGATCACTACCAATCAGATGAACTATCCCAGGCCGCCTGTTGGGCATATACAAGAGCCTAATGCATTGGGCCGTAAGGTGGAGGTTCTGCCTCTCCCCTCCACGTCTAATAGCGAGATCTCCACTGACGGCTCACACTCTGCAAATTGCAGCCCGCTAACTCCACTTATTATAGCTCCACTTGATGGGGTTGTGCGTCAGACAATGGAAAATGTTACTAATACCAGAGTGGTGTCAGCCTGTATACATCCTCTTCCTCCACCACTCTCCAATCTGTCTCGCATTAGGTTTACCAACTCCTCCATGGCTTCCTCACCATTATCAGTGTCTAATGCCAATCCTACCCCGAGAAGAGTCTCTCTTCCAGCGCTTCTTGAGGTGACCCTAGGGGCTCTGAGCACAGCGCTGGTCGCCCTGTCTTCACTTTATGAAGTGATGGATGCTAAAATACAAAGGGTGTTTATTGGCAATCTATTGCATGAAAGGAGTTGGCCTGAGAGAGGTGAGGGGGGTGATAAAAGTAACCTGGCTCTGTGTCCCTATTGTGTAAAGAACAAATATGAGGATACACACAAATGAATATAACATGGACCTACGCATGCAAGGCTCCCACGAGGAGTGCTCACACGTCTATTAAAAAAAATAGTGACCTGGGCAACTTACAAGAAAGGAGCATTCAAATGGAACAAAATTTAGTACAAACACCAGAAGTAGTTGTACCTAACAAGAAAATACCCATTTGCCTTTTAGAATTTTTGCAAACGTGAAATAAGCACAAATGATTTTTTAAAAAGAATCAGAACGCACCACCTTGATCTTATCAAACAAGATCACACCATTTTTTACAATCAATACCATTACCCACCAAACAGATCATCTGAACCAAAAATCAGATCACCAAAAGATATGCTAAAATAGCCCTGGGGTGGGGGGGGGGGGGTGCTCAAGAAGATTGAAATTGGCTCAACTTCTACCAACCAAATAAACTCCCCCATGGATTCTGCACCTCTTGATGTCTTGATACAAGCAGTACAGACAAAGTAGCGATACTGATAAACAAGAGACTTTGCCCATAATAGAATATCGCCCTTTCAGAGAAATGGCAGTGGCAAACGATACTGAAAATAGTGGTATTTCGCAGTCCCTGATAAATGACTGTACATTCCTCACATTAGAACCGAGAAGGAATGAGATTGCTAAATCGATAGCACTTTATAAAGAATTACCAAAAAAGGAAAGACCTTGATTAAAAAAAAAAGACAAATCTATGGACAGGATGAAGTACTGTCAATAGACCTCAAAAGCAATACCACAGGTGATGTGACAGTCGTGAATCCAAATGTTGCACAAAAAACTCACTCCAACAGTTTTGGGCTCTTATCATACCCTTTTGTTACAATGTAGAGGCAGCCGTATCCACTACCTTGAGGTAGATAAAGTATACTGGCTATATTTGGTGATGATCAAGCATTAGTGGGTTTGTCGTCCTCAGATATCGCACAAGTGGAATTTAATGATCACAATCTCGCCCAATTAAGTTATGAATTCCATCGGGCATTGTACTAAACAAATGGCAAGCCAAATATGAACGCTTTCCAAAGGGCTTTATTCTGAAACAAGATCCCCACCACGGACGAGATGATGTAATTGAAAATGTGGAGAGGGATGCCCACACATTAGGTGGGAGTGATTCCATTCCTGCTTTGAAAATCGCATGTTCTTGCAGTGCATTGGGACCTTCGCGACAAGTTTATTCTGTACCAGTTTACCAGTCACAGGGTCAGTGGATCCCAGGACGCTTGCAATGCACTGATTGCATAGGGAAGGAATAACAATCCACTTCCATCCATCGGAGTTGCTGTAAATTGGCTAGCTGGAACACAAGAGGGATCAAACGCTTGCTTCAGATTGAGCACAACCCTTTAGCTGACGTTGATATTATAATGTTACAGGAGACATGGTTTATTGAATCCCCCATATTGCCTGGCTAGCCATTGATCCTACTCCCCGGCTAAATCCTCAGATCGGGGTAGACCTCATGGCGGCAGGAGAGGCTAACTCACAGTTCACATTGGAACCTTGGGTGACTCCCTTTAAATTCACACAATTGGCCAAGATAAAAAACCTCCAACACCCTAGTGGTACTAAACATATATTGGAACCATGCAGGACTTGGAGACCACAATTCTGTTAGAATCCTGTTATTTAAAAAAGGAGACGTCAACAACCAACTATCGGCCAATTGCCCTCCTCGATATACCTAGAACAATGTTCACACGACTCTTGCTCAGACCTTTCCTCATGGGTTAAAGAGGCCAAGGTCTTTCACGTTTATCAGATGGGTTTTGTACCAGTGCTGGGAACAGCAATTTATTTATTATGGCGGTCATCAAAAGTCATGGGCTCCAAATCAACCAACCAATCTATATGGCATTTATAGATTTCAAGGCAGCCTTCGATTCCATACCAAGACAATCACTGTTTGATAAGTTAAAAAAACAAATTGTCCACCAAACATATAAGCTCTGGTTTGTTTCATACGAAAACATCAATTTAAATCTGATTTATAGACTGAACCCTATCAGAGCCTATTTCTACAGACAAAAGCCTCAAACAGGGAAGCATCTTAGCGTCTTCGCTATTGAACTTTTAGATATCAGATATGGGGGCTTATTTTAGATCTGTAGTCTGACTCCCCAAAAATTGGCAACATTCAATTGTCGCGGATGATCTTGTGCTCTGCTCCAAGACGCCAAAAGGCTTCCAAAATCTGCTTTCAGCCTTGGAATTGTGTGCTACAAGTTACCAAATGGTTTTGAACTTGGGTAAGACTAAGATTCTCACGTGCTACAAAACATCAAATGAAAGCAAATTTCCATGGCAGATGTATGGCACTCCATTGGCACTTGGTTTAGTAGTAAGTGCAATACTACTACAATACAATAGTAAGTGAATACCGCCATCTTCTCCTGAAGAGCCGTACCATCTAGAAAAGGAGGAAAGCGCAAACAGCAGCTGCACAAGCCAGTAATCAACCAGAAATATGGAAAATTCATACTGGACCCCGTTATAATGTTCTATGAAAAAAAAAGCCATTTCAGTAATTACGTATGGAGCAGAAACCAGGCTATTAAAAGACGCGGTATATTGGACTAGACTTGAAAAGGGTTTTGTCTCTGCCAGCTTCTCAACCTATGTGTATTCTATGCCATGATCTTGGCTTGGTCTCCCTTGCAACCATTTGCACATGACAAATGCTCATTGTGTATAGGCAATCTACTTGCAATCCTAAACGGGGTTCTCTACTATCAATTGTAGCCTAATTCTACTGCAGATACTGTGACCTTGATTTGGAAGGAACACATTTTTGACATTGTTTGCAGAAGATATTTCGATATATTTGCTGATGGCCAACCCAGATTGTGCAAAAAAGAAACAGTGGCTGTACGATTGGATTTTGACCACCCAAGAATGTATGCAATATCATACATTTAAGAGTGACAATTTCAGGCCTTAACGATCCTGAACTATATTTAATTAAGTTTCCTGATCCGAAATAGAGGACTGTTACTAAGTTTCAGGCTTAATTTGTGGCCGACATGAGATGTGGTTGGTAGAAGAACGGCGGCTTCAAAAGCCCAAAAGATGTGTAGATTTTGTAAAAATACTTTAGAGTTGGAGATACTAAAACATCTCCTTAGTACATGCCAGACTCTACTACATAATGATATGTGACAGGTTATTTAATGTGCTTAATACCCAGGTTTCTAAGCGCTGACCCAGGGATCGAACCTGTGTTGCTCCGTGTCATCTTGCTTCCAAGGCGAGCATGTTGCTCCTGAGCTATCCTCCCGAGACTAAAGAAGAGGAGATGCTTTCTACAACATTTGTTGCAAGAGTGTCAGTATCTCACTGGTGACATGTTATGGCATACATTTTCCAAGGAGCATGTATATCCGAAATCAGTGCGGCAAAGAATGTTTTGCAATCACTACAATTGGGAATAACCACCTGACATATTGAATTAGTGTTGAGCTTAAATTTTCTTGAGCTTGCATTTTGTATATTAATGAATTGGAATTGGTTATGTGTCTTACTCTTTTTAGCCATCATTATTAACTTGTGATAAATGTACACTTTGTATCAAAATATTTACATTCTATCATATTTTTATATCTTGTATACTTTTAATCTGTATATATGTATATATATCAATTGTATAAAAAGAATTGTTTTTAATTACATAGTGCGGTGTTTTATTATGGCATTTCATGATTCATGTGTGGTTATTGGGCCTGCAGTAAATATAGTTCTGCATACTACCGTCCAATGAGCGCGCACACACTCACACGGTGAAACGCCAAGAATTAGAGACCCCTGATCACCCCCACGCCTCCTGAGACTTAGCCTTGACTGTTCTCTAAGCTACTGTGATTTGGTCTGGCATCTTCCCAGAAGTGTCCCCCGTTTCACTAACAAGGGTGGCCTCCTGAACATCTGTCCACCAGGCCAGAGTTAAGAATCCGTTCTAACCAATTGCAAATGTAAAATGTTTTCAAGAGTCAAAAGCTGAACTCGCCCGCCCACATCAAACAGTACTTGAAGACAAAAAACACAATTTGAATAAAATTGCATTCAGTCTACACATTTGTAAATACATTCTAAGCTGCTGATTGGCTCCTGCCTATATAAAACCTATTTCAGCAGCAATTACCCTATTCTAATTGGTTAGTACATTTCCCTATTCTTGATTGGTTACATTTGGTTGTCACCCCTGAAGATTACCTAATGTGCAGTCGGTAGAAAGAGTGAAATCCGTTATCCACAGCAATAAACTAAATGCGAGGACAGTCTCCTCCGTGAGACAGCCAACTTGGCCTCCCATGCTAGTCCCCACACCTCGACTCTCCAGTTCACGCCTCTCCTCGTCACTATACTTATGCCAAGGACAAAAACTATGGTTTCATTGTGTTCAGCTCCCTTGGAAAAGATTGCATGAGAAAGTGGCAGGGGCCTGGCTCTAAGAATAATAGCTAATGTGCGCTTCCTGGCCCCCCTGCCACGTTCTCGGCAGCCCAAAGGCTTTCTAGGATGCAGCAGAAATGCAAACTAACAATGGCAAAATCACCGAAACATGTCGCAACACGCGCAGGCCTACCTTTGATACAGTGGTTGATGTGTTTGCCGCTAGCTCACTCGAGTGATGCAGAAACGAGGCCTCATTCAAAAACCATGCAAAACCGGTCATGTTAATTGAAGTCCCTAAGCGTATACGTTTAGGACGTTGCTCCCCATATTAACACTGTACTGTATGGTCCAGGCCAATGGGGTACTTGCCTGCTTGCTAGTTTTTAAGGTCTCCTGGTTCTACCTAGCATCCGTCTTATGTTGGGGGCACCCCTTTGATTGGGGTGGGGGGCGTGTGGCAGGGGCACATAAGCATTGTGGTTGGAAGAATCATAGTACCGCTCATATGGGCATGGCAGTTTTTATAATCTACGGGTACCTTTTTAAATACTGTGTGTTTTGAACCCTAAGTGCTTATTTGAACAGTTTTGTGTCCTTCATTATATTTTAGAGTTGTGTGTGAACTAATTGTACCTGTGACCAACTTGCCCCTACCTGAGAGTTCAGCCTGGTTGCGCTGACCAAGTTACCTACACTAAGGTTTTGCTCCCCTTTCTTGTTGGGTGTGTACGCTTTCTCCTTGGGGTTAGTGGTTGCAGCACCCTCAAGAGAGTGTTATGAACACTGCCTTAACACGCTTCTTTGTTCTAATCCTGGAGGCGACCAGTGTCCATAGTTAAGGCCTGGCCACCATCAGATTTAACCCATCCTGACACTGTTTACACCAGTCGCTAAACCCCTACTCCCAACAGGCGTTTACTCCAACTCCAACCCCAGCCCAGTCTAGACCATCTTCAAAGCTTTGCATCAGGTTGCCCGGTCTGGTCTTCTGCCGCCGAGCTGCTAGTCCACCACCAGCAGCATAGTGGTCTGCTTTACCGGCTGCCCCAGCGGCTGCCTAGCAACTCTTAGGAAAGATCCACTGGAAGTTGTGGCCACTTGTGTTCGTTGTGGAATCGCTCATTAGCACGGCAGTGGCCAAATTACAAAATAAATCCATGCCTGTGATGCACCGCTGTGCTCCCCGCTCCTGGTTGGTTGGTTTGATTTTAAGCGGGATGCACCTCGTTGTGTGATCTCCTTGGATTGTTGCTTTGATCCTATTGGATGTTTCTCTGCAGAATGATTGGTGGAGCTGGTGACTGTTTCTTCTAAAGTGGTTTCCTCTTCTGTGCACAGGTGTCTGCCGTGCTGTGCAACGATGAGGTCATGCTGAGCATTAAACCTGGCGAGCACGGATCCACATATGGAGGCAACCCCCTGGCCTGCCGCGTGGGCATAGCGGCTCTGGAGGTAAGGGACTTGCTGCTGTAGCATTGCTTAGATGGTTCCACAGCCTTCATAACATCTGGGGGGGGAGGGCATGAGGCTGGTGAGCCCACCTAGCCAGTCCCCCAAAACTGTGGCATGTGAGGAGTTCTGTCTACATACCCATTCGATCAGCTTCCACAGTATAGAGTGAAGCAAGGGGGTGGGGGCTGCTAGACTGATTGTGGAGGAAAACTTGCACAGCGAGTGTTAGGCAGAAACCTGTGCAGTTCCCTTAGGGAACACTGCAAAAGATTTAAGACTACAGGTGTTTGGCAGTAAACCCACTTGGTAGCAGTCTGTACCACACAGATTAACCTGGTAGCTGTGCCTGAGCAGTCAGACTTCCCTCAAGAAAAGGTAGGCAGTATACAGAGCATACAGAATAGGTACAGAGGCACAGTAGCACAAGCAAACACTGACCAGAGCTTGTGTAAAAGTATATAATTATTTATTTAAAAGACACTTGTAAAATTACACTAGCACAGAAAAAGGTAGGTAAATTCAAAACAGTCATAATTACTATATGTACATCCCTAGTTATTTGTTGGACAAGTCTTAGTTAACACCACTTATTTCCAGACAGAGGTGAGCGCTTAACGTTAGATGGCACTCCAACAAATTGTTTAAAAAGGGAGGGAAAGGCAGAATTTAAGAAAGCAATACAGCAAAACACTTTTCAGAGAACCACAGTAAGTATTAGAGAAGGCAGTCTATTGAGGAGCAAGGAAGTTCAGTGCCAGGCCCACTTTAGGGAGAGCCAGGACGAATATGCCCAAGACCACACAATGTCACACAATCTCAAAAGTCTTTACAGGTGAGTAGAAAAGTTCTGTGAAGCTTAGAATAGTTTAGTTAGGGTGTCCCAGGCTAACCCAGGTTCGAGAGCCGAGGGCTAAATCTACCCCGTACAATCGGTGGCAAGGGAAGCCGGGCGGAACACAGTACCTTCAAAATGGAAAGGATCCTCCAGCGGTGGCAGTTGTTCCTGGTAGTGGGTGCAAGTCACGGCGTCGTCCAGAGGAAGAGAAGATCTCGACGTGGAGGAAGGCTGAAGGTCGTTGCACTACCAGGGAAGAAACCAGCCGTGGAGTTTTCCGGTTAAAAGGATGTTACCCCGCTTTCGCGGTAGAGGTAAAAAGTGGTACTCCGGTTGCCGGGGTGCTTGACACAGGCAAGGCGGCCACGAGATGCTCCAGGGAGGCGAAAAGAAGGCAAAAACTGGTTGTCCCCACCAGTCAAGGGAAGAAGACTCTCCGGACTGGAGATCTCCTCTGTCGTTGGGAAGTGGTGAGCCGGTTCAGCAGGGCTCCACCGGTGGTGTCGTCGTAGCAGGTCGTCTCAGCTTCTCCCTCTTCGGCTTCTTAGGTCCTGTGGCGACTTCTGAAGTTCCAGTCCCCAAAGCCCTGCTTTTATACAGCAAACCCCCATTCACCAGTCCTAGCTGTCACTCAAACATGCTAAGTGGTGAGCCGGGCGGCTCACCACTGGGCCAATCACACAAGAGTGCGACTTGAGTTGCCAAGGCAACTCAGTCCAGGGTGCCTAAATCCCCCTCCCACACATCCTGTAGACCCAGACACAGTGGCACCACTTTGGAGGGCTTCTGTGCAGAAGCCCGCCAAAAGTGGAACAAAGGCTCGACTCGGGTTCAGGGTTACTGAAGTGAACCCAGATGCCATTTTGGCGGCGAGTTCTGGCAAAAAATCCCAACCGGTGAATTAATATTAAATAAATAAACCGGCGGTATCTTTAACATTGCACCAAAAAATCAATGGGAAATCCCATTGGGAAATATTCCCGTGGAATATTTCCGTGGTATCCACTGCCACCATCCAGAAACTCGGCGAGGGGGGACGGGACAGTACCCCCTCGACAAACAGACCCAGGGGCAATCTAGTTGCCCTTACCAGTACTTCCAGTATGATGGTTTGTACTGGTTCTGTTCACAATTTAAGACTAGTAAAGTCAATGGTGACTTTACATGCCCAGGGAGACAGTAGTCAGTCCCAGGGTATGGAGTCTATCCTGGGGGGTCACTATGACACCCCTGTGGTACTGCACTGAGGGTGCGGTGTAACACACATACAAAACCAATGATAGCCTATGGGGAAAAATACCCCAAAGCCCATTACAAGTCACAGGAATACACTCAAAGCATGAGGGTAAAAGAGTCCCACTCTTGGCAGGAGAAGAAAATAAACCCCAAAAATCCAGCAAAGCTGCTGGGGGACTCACTAGGTTAGGAAATTCAGCGTAAACCGAGAATTCTCCCTAAGAGCGAGTGCCGCTGCTAAAACCTGGCCAATAAAGTTCACTTAAGGTGGGAAGGCGATTGCATACTAGAGCTTTGTAGTCGGGAGGTTGGGTTCTGAGATCTAGAACTGCCTAAAAGAGCTGGCTGCAAACCCTGTTGCATATCAAAGTGGTTAATGGAGGCCTGTGCATTACTTTAAAACTGGGTGAAGCTTAGATGCATCAGCCACTTTCTTCTTCGGAGCTGCTTGGGAGCCTTGCTTGCCAGAGGATCAGTGTGATGAGGGCAAGAGTGTGACTTCATTTGGTTACCCTGGACTAGTTTGGCCATCCTGCGCCCGTCTAAAGATGCGACGGGAAGCACTCTGGCCACCTGTGCCCTCTGCTGACTCTTCCTGACCTGGTACTCGCCATGCCCACTGCACACTTGTGCATCGTCTGGGCTTTAACTGTCACATAATGGGTCCTTCTACAAACCCAGTAATGGCAGCAGGACACACCTGGTGCTGT